>NC_036867.1:9431393-9534989 GCF_002910315.2 Salvelinus sp. IW2-2015 | reverse complement strand
CTTAGTGTTCTTGGGCACAGGGACTATGGTGGTCTGCTTGAAACATGTTGGTATTACAGACTCAGACAGGGAGAGGTTGAAAATGTCAGTGAAGACACTTGCCAGTTGGTCAGCGCATGCTCGGAGTACACGTCCTGGTAATCCGTCTGACCCAGCGGCCTTGTGAATGACATGTTTAAAGGTCTTACTCACATCGGCTGCGGAGAGCGTGATCACACAGTCTTCCGGACCAGCTGATGCTCTCATGCGTGTTTCAGTGCCATTTGCCTCGAGGCGAGCATAGAAGTTATTTAGCTCGTCTGGTAGGCTCGTGTCACTGGGCAGCTCTCGGTTGTGCTTCCCCTTGTAGTCTATAATAGTTAGCAAGCCCTGCCACATCCGAAGAGCTTTAGATCCGGTATAGTATGACTCGACCCTAGTCCTGTATTGACGCTTTGCCTGTTTGTTGGTCCGTCGGAAGGCATAGCGTGATTTATTATAAGCTTCTGGATTAGAGTCCCGCTCCTGCCCTTTAGCTCGGTGCGAATGTTGCCTGTAATCCATGGCTTCTGGTTGGGGTATGTACGTACAGTCACTGTGGGGACGACATCCTCGATGCACGTATTGATAAAGCCAGTGACTGATGTGGTGTACTCCTCAATGACATCTGAAGAATCCTGGAACATATTCCAGTCTGTGCTAACAAAACCGTCCTGTAGTTTAGTATCTGCTTCATCTGACCACTTTTTAATAGACCGAGTCACTGGTGCTTCCTGCTTAAATTTTTTCTTGTAAGCAGGAATCAGGAGGATAGTTATGGTCAGATTTGCCAAATGGAGGGCGAGGGAGAGCTTTGTACGCGTCTCTGTGCGTGGAGTAAAGGTGGTCTAGAATAATTTTTTCCCCTCTGGTTGCACATTTAACATGCTGATAGAAATTCGGTGAAACTGATTTAAATTTCCCTGCATTAAAGTCAACACAGTGTTGTGTTGTGTGTGTTGGCCAGTCATTGTGTGAGTCACTTTGACTGCATTGGCTTCTACCATCTCCTGTCCTTTTGCTTTGATAACATAAGCCCGTAGACCTGTCGTTGCATACTTCTTAATTCAACATTGAACGTTGGTCCTGGCTGGTAGTGCAGTGTTTGACCTAAGCTAGGCTAGCTATAGTGTTACCGCGGCTGCCTGCCATTGTGCTGGCGTGGCCACCAGAAATGCTGATCACCTCTAAACCTGATCTGACTACTGTATTCCTGGTTTAAAATAACCTCACCTTGTCAGAGGGAGAGAGAAGGCTGAAGTGGTTGAGCTAGAGTACACATCAAACGGACATGGGCAGAGGAAGGGGGCCCTAGCTTCAGTGCTTCACTACAGTACTGACGCCTGTCAGGAAGATAGATGATGGAGTGGACATGCTCGGCCGCTTTGGACCGATGAGGCGAAGTGTGTTTGTGTGTGTTTGTGTGTGTGGTGTGTGATTCATGGAGAGACAGCCAACAGCTGTGACTGATGGTGTCTCCGAGACGCACTGAGAGGAGGAGGAGGAGGACTCTACTCACCTGGCTGGCCTGGGTAATAGATGGCCAGTTCATTTCTCTCTGCTTCTCGTACTCTCTTGTCCTCTCTTTCTCCACCGCTCACTCTCACACTTTACCTCTCACTTTCTCTGCCTCTCACTCTCACCCTCGACCTCTTACTTTCTCTCTCCTTCTCTTTCTCTTTCTTTCTCTCTTGCTCTCTCTCTCTCTTTCTCTCTCTCTCTCTCTCTCTCCCTCCCCACTCTCTCTCTTCCTATGTGTGACAGTATCTGTTTTGTTAACGCCTGGTAGTGTTCTGCTCTATTCTGCCAAAGGGCATAACGCTTGAAGTTTGAAGATGGTTGTCGCTTAGTGTATTAAATCATTTATATTCAGCGTAGGCGTCGTCTAAGTAGCAGGTGTCAATCTAGTAGTTAAATGATAGCCTTTCTGAATCAAAAATGTACAAAGTGGTGTTCACTTTAACTGTCATGTGTTGTCGCTTGCATACTAACCTCAGGCTGTAGGAGAGGTGGCTGTGTACTGAGATAAGGAGCCTGTCAAATCAGAGAATCAGTGTGGAACTGTCCCTATCGTCTCTTGTGTTTCATCTCAGATCACACACACACACACACACACTGTGTTATCTGTGTTACTGGCTTGGCGTTTCCTCTCAAGGGACTCTCCGTCCAAGAATGTGTACTAGATTACAAATGGCTTGACTGAGAAACCCACAGCCATAATACTAAACAACACAATGTATGCTGACATCCACAGAGCTGGGATGTAAACCTTATAAACAGTTCTTCCCATCCATCAGTGTACCCATACTGGTAAAATGCCAGAGCCCACAGGAGGTCCCAGACATATTGGGTCGCCGTTGTGGGCATCTGCATCTGCAGGGAGGAGATTTGTTGCGGTGAATTGGGGGGGGGGGGTAGAGATGTATTTATCATCAGTGTTATCTGCCCATCACCGTCTGTGTGACTCTCTTTGCCACTCTTTGCTACATCTCCAGATGTACTGGGCCCTCTTTGCTCCCACTCTTTCATCACTCTCAAAGCCCTCTATTGCATTAGAAAGAAGGTGAAGTTATTTACAAAAATGACAGTGTTTGGCTCAGGTCTACCTCCATTGTAGAAGCTTGGTTCTCCCTCTGTCGTGTGATCGGCGGTGGGAGTGTGTGTGGTTGTCTGCTCTGTCCATGTCATGAATCTCGTTTTGAGGTGTAAATGTGTCTTTGTGTCTTTGATACTGGGACAGGTGATATGTCCCTATGTGTGTGTGTGTGTGTGTGCTGTTGTGTGTGTGTGTGTGTGTGTGTGTGTGTGTGTGTGTGTGTGTGTGTGTGTGTGTGTGTGTGTGTGTGTGTGTGTGTGTGGTGTGTGTGTGTGTGTGTGTGTGTGGTGTGTGTGTGTGCGTGCAGGGCAATGCACACCGCGCATCTATGTCAGCATAAAGTATATGTATGTATGCGTCTCTGTCCTCACTGTGTCCTGACTCTTTAGTCTAAGCCGTGCCATGTGCTGAGCTGACAGGACCGCTGTGTAAGCTTTTCACTCAGTGGGGCGCCAGCCTTAGCAGTCAGCAGAGCAGCCGCACTGCAGAGGAGAATCCCCCTCTCCTCTTCTCACTCTCTCTCCCTCTGCCTTTGAATCTGACGCTGCCTCGCTGAATCTGACTCGACCAGTTACTCCTATCAATACCCCACTGGCCCTAGTCTGGCCTCAAGTCAGAGTAGGTTCACCTGGGCCATGGCCATAGGCTTTTTGGGGGGCCTCAGGGGTGGAAAGACAAAGCACCGGTGTAAAACCCTGCAGTGGAAAAGGGACATATCAAATCAAATCAAATTGTATTGGTCACATACACATGGTTAGTAGATGTTATTGCGAGCGTAGCGAAATGCTCATGCTTCTAGAGCCGACAGTGCAGCAGTATCTAACAGGTAATATCTATCAATTCCACAACAAAACCTAATATCTAACAAATTCCAATACCTAATACACACAATCTAGTAAAGGAATGTGATAAGAATATATAAATATAAAATATATGGATGAGCAATGACAGAGCGGCTAAGATGCAATAGATAGTATAGAATAAATAGTGTAGGATACAGTATACAGGATGTACATATGAGAAGTAATGCGAGATATGTAAACATTCCTACAGTGGCATTATTAAAGTGTGTTCCACTAGTGTTCCATTTATTCAAGTGATATCAATTCTGTGGGTAGGCAGCCGCCTCTCTGTGCTAGTGATGGCTGTTTAACAATCCGATGGCTTTGAGATAGAAGCTGTTTTTCAGTCTCTCGGTCCCAGCTTTGATGCACCTGTACTGGCCTCGCCTTCTGGATGGAAGCGGGGTGAACAGGCAGTGGCTCGGGTGGTTATTGTCCTTATTGATTTTTTTCACCTTCCTGTGACATCGGGTGCTGTAGGTGTCCTGGAGGGCAGGTAGTTTGCCCCCGGTGATGCGTTGTGCAGACCGCACCACCCACTGGAGAGTCCTGCGGTTGTGGGCGGTGCCGTACCAGGCTGTATATGGTGCCGTATCGGGCTGTATCACTGTATCACTAATACGGTGCCGTATCGGGCTGTATCACTGCCTGTGTGCGGTGCCGTACCAGGCAGTGATACAGCCCGACAGGATGCTCTCGATTGTGCACCTGTAAAAGTTAGTGAGGGTTTGAAGAGGTGCTGTTGTGCCTTCTTCACCACACTATCTGTGTGTGTGGACCATTTCAGTTTGTCGGTGATATGTACACTGAGGAACTTAAAACTTTCCACTGCTGTCCCTTCGATGTAGATAGGGGGTGCTCCCTTTGCTGTTTCCTGAAGTCCACGATCATCTTTTTTGTTTTGCTGACATTGAGTGAGAGGTTATTTTCCTGACACCACACTCCGAGGGCCCTCACCTCCTGTAGGCTGTCTCGTCGTTGTTGGTAATCAAGCCTACCACTGTTGTGTCGTCTGCAAACTTGATGATTGAGTTGGAGGCGTGCATGGCCACACAGTCGTGGGTGAACAGGGAGTACAGGAGGGGGCTGAGATCAGCGGAGTGGAGATGTTGTTTCCTACCATCACCACCTGGGGGCGGCCCGTCAGGAAGTCCAGGACCCAGTTGCACAGGGCGGGGTCAAGACCCAGGGTCTCAAGCTTAATGATGAGTTTGGAGGGTGCTATGGTGTTGAATGCTGAGCTGTAGTAAATTAACAGCATTCTTACATAGGTATTCCTCTTGTCCAGATAGGATAGGGCAGTGTGCAGTGTGATGGCGATTGCATCATCTGTGGACCTATTGGGGCGGTAAGAAAATTGAAGTGTGTCTAGGGTGACAGGTAGGGTGGAGGTGATATGATCCTTGACTAGTCTCTCAAAGCACTTCATTATGACAGAATTAGTCATTTAGTTCAGTTACCTTGGCTTTCTTTGGAACAGGAACAATGGTGGCCATCTTGAAGCATGTGGGGACAGCAGACTGGGATAGGGATTGATTGAATATGTCCGTAAACACACCAGCCAGCACGTCGGTCACGGAGAAGGAGAGCCTACAGTCTTTGGTAGTGGGCCGCATCGGTGGCACTGTATTGACCTCAAAGCGAGCAAAGAAGTTGTTTAATATGTCTGGAAGCAAGACGTCGTTTTCTGTAGACCCTGCCTCATGCGTCTCGTGTTTGAGCCGTTGAATTGCGACTCCACTTTGTCTCTGTACTAACACTTTGCTTGTTTGATTGCCTTACGGAGGGAATAACTACACTGTTTGTTTTCGGCCATATTCCCAGTTGCCTTGCCATGATTAAATGCGGTGGTACGTGCTTTCAGTTTTGCGCAAATGCTGCCATCAATCCACGGTTTCTGGTTAGGGAAGGTTTTAATAGTCACAGTGGGTACAGCACCTCCTATACACTTCCTTATAAATTCGCTCACCGAGTCAGCGTATACACCAATGTTGTTGTCTGAGGCTACCCGGAACATATCCCAGTCCGTGTGATCAAAGCAATCTTGACGCGTCGAATCCGATTGGTCAGACCAGCGTTGGATAGACCTAAGCACGGGTTCTTCTTGTTTTAGTTTCTGCCTATAGGAGGAGAGCAACAAGATGGAGTCATGGTCAGATTTGCCAAAAGGAGGGCGGGGGCCTTGTGTGCATCGTGGAAGTTAGAGTAGCAATGGTCGAGCGTGTTAATCACTTGTGTACTGCAATCGATATGCTGATAGAATTTAGGTCGCCTTGTTCTCAAATGAACTTTGTTAAAATCCCCAGCTACAATAAATGCAGCCTCAGGATATATGGTTTCCAGTTTGCATAAAGTCCAGTGAAGTTCCTTGATTGCGTCTTGGTATCCGCTTGCGGGAGGATATACACAGCTGTGACAATAACCGAGGAGAGTTCTCTTGGGAGATAATACGGTTGGCATTTGATTGTGAGGAATTCTAGGTCAGGTGAACAAAAGGACATGAGTTCCTGTATGTTGTTACAATTACACCATGAGTCGTTAATCATGAAACACACACCCCCACGCTTCTTCTTACCGGAGAGATGTTTAATCCTGTCGGCGCGATGCACTGAAAATCCCATTGGCTACTGACTCAGACAGCATGTCCCAAGCTAGCCATGTTTCCGTGAAACAGAGTATGTTACAATCCCGGATATCTCTTTGGAAAGCAACACTTGCCCTGATTACGTCAACTTTGTTAACTAGGGACTGGACATTAGCAAGTAATATACTCGGAAGCGGTGGGTGGTGTGCGCGCATCCGAAGCCTCACTAGAAGACCGCTCCCGCACCCTCTCCTCCGGTGGCGTTGTTTTGGGTCGGCCTCTGGAATCAGTTCAAATGCCTTGGGAGGTGCAGACAAAGGATCCGCTTTGGAAAAGTCGTATTCCTGGTCGTAATTCTGGTTGTGCTGGTGAATTGGCATCTCTCTGATATCCAATAGTTCTTCCCGGCTGTATGTAATAACACTTAACTTCTTCAGGCTGCAATCCCGACGTCGGGATTAATATGACAACAGCCACTGCAAGTGCAGGGCGCGAAATTCAAAATCTATTTTTGTAAAATATTTAACTTTCACACATTAACAAGTCCAATACAGCATTTGAAAGATAAACATCTTGTCAATCCAGCCAACATGTCCGATTTTTTAAATGTTTTACAGAGAAAACACCACATATATTTATGTTAGCTCACCACCAAATAAAAAAGAGGACAGACATTTTTCACAGCACAAGTAGGATGAAGTAGCATGCACAAGCCAACCTAACTAACCTAAAACCAACCTAAATACCTAGAAAAACTACCTCAGATGACATCCTATAACATGTTACACAATAAATCTATGTTTTGTTCAAAAAAAATGCATATTTTAGCTATAAATCAGTTTTACATTACTGCTACCATCATAGCTACAGTAAGAAATCGCACGGGAGTAGCCAGAGAAAACAGACACCAACGTCAACTACTAATTTCACATCAGAAAAGATTTCAGAAAAATATAGGTGGATAGCTAATGAAAGAGAAAGATCTTGTGAATACAGACAATATTTCAGATTCTTTAAATGTTTTACAGCGAAAACACCACATATATTCATGTTAGCTCACCACCAAATACAAAAAGAGAGACAGATATTTTTCACAGCACCGGTAGCATGCAGCTAGCATGCAGCTAGCATGCAAAGCCAACCTAACTAACCTAGAAACTAACCTAAATAACCTAGAAAAAACTCCCTCAGATGACAGTCCTATAACATGTTACACAATAAATCTATGTTTTGTTCGAAAAAGTTGAATATTTAGCTATAAATCAGTTTACATTACTGCTACCATCTTAGCCACCATCATAGCTACAGTCAGAAATCGCACGGCAGTAGCCAGAGAAAACAGACACCAACGTCAACTACTAATTTCACATCAGAAAAGATTTCAGAAAAATATATGGTGGATAGCTAATGAAAGAGAAAGATCTTGTGAATACAGACATATTTTCCGATTTCTGAAGTGTTTTACAGCGAAAACACAATATATCGTTATATTAGCTTACTACAATAGCTAACACACAGCAGCATTGATTCTAGTCAAACGCTAGCGATAGCACAGTTCGACAGATATATGAAAAGCATCCCAAATTGGGTCCTTATCTTTGTTGATTTCCATCAGAAATGTTCTCCAAAGGGTCCTTTGTTCAGAACCGTGTTCATTTGGACCTAGAACGAACGATGTCCCTGTTGAATTAGCATGGCACACTGGCCATGCCGTGCTAACCTCTCCGTCTTGCAAAATTCTTGCGTCGCATCACGTCTAAAGTCCAGAATAAATTTCAATAATATAATTAAAGTATATTCAAAAAACATCTTTAGGATGAGATTGTGACATGTATCAAAGAAAACGAAGCTGGAGGTCATATTCACCTATAACGAGTGTTTTCCAGGAGCGGAGTCCAGTTCCTACTTCGCGCCCAGAAAAAATATAAAGTGCGCACTTATCACTCAAAGAGGTTCTGTTCAGTCCCTGACAGAGATAATCAAGTCATTTTTTCTCTCACTTCCGCATGACAACCAGGGGAAGATGTGTGACGTGTTTGTACAGTCCTAAGTGCCAAGGCCTTTTATAGAGAGTATCTTGAAGAGAGACATAGCTTCTTGGAAAAGTCACTTTTTACAGAAAATGGGCTGTAAAAAGAGTTATGTTTCACTTAGAGAAATAATTAAACCTGTTTTAGAAACTAGAAGGTGTTTTCTATCCAAAGGTAATAAATAATATGCATATTGTACGAGCAAGAATTGAGTACGAGGCCGTTTGAAATGGCCACCTCTTTCCACTGCTTATACTTACTGCTCATTTTTGAGCCATAAGAGGTTATTAAGGTTTTCTGGACTAACAATGTAAGAAATAATACATAAAAAAACGAAATACTGCACAGTTTCCTAAGGACTAGAAGCGAAGCTGCCATCTCTATCGGTGCCATCTTTAATATTAATGCACATATGTACTAGGTCCTACCCCACCACATCCCATGGCTTTTATAGACATACTTCTTCCCATAGCAATCTCCTTTTGTCAGCAAAGCTCTCTGTTCCACTGTCTGTGTACACTATGTGATGACTCTAATCTAGCATCTCTCTCTCTCTATCTCTCTTTCATTGTGATGACTTCTACACCATTGGATTCAATTAGAGGTTTTGTTCTCTGAACTGGAAGATGACAAAGATGGTAGACAAATGAAGATGTCCCACTCAGGCCGTTTACCATTGAAAAAAAATGGTCAGTTCCGATCTGCTTAACAGGGTGGCTCTCCCATAGGCACCCATGCATTAGCAGCTGGGTCTGGTCTGCTTAGTTCATTAACTGTATATGAACCAGAAAAAACTGAGGGAGTAGGATGTCTCACTTCCTCTTTTGTCTCGGACGATGATAGAACAAGGAAGGTGATATGGGAGAGCTGTCCGACAGATCCGCTCGTTGTCTATTTATGG
Organism: Salvelinus sp. IW2-2015; assembly: GCF_002910315.2. Lineage (NCBI taxonomy): Eukaryota > Metazoa > Chordata > Actinopteri > Salmoniformes > Salmonidae > Salvelinus > Salvelinus sp. IW2-2015. The sequence goes on along the minus strand of NC_036867.1, from coordinate 9,526,018 downwards.
CTTTTGCCCTTTAATGTAATTCATATCCACTCTGCAGATGTAGTACGGCTTGATCTTGAGTAAGAGCATTGCCTGCTAAGTCAAATAGTGGGGACAGAGTGCTTAAACATGTATTTTTTTAACTCACCTTTGAAGACTGATGGGTACAGTCCATATTGAGACATTCCTGAAAATATATGCATCGTTTGGTAGAAACAATATTGGATCTTTCAAGAGCAGAAATTAAAACCTCTACAGGTCAGATAGTTATCGAAGTATTTGTTTTCTCCACTTGGCCCCTCCTCAACCTAAATGCATTATTTGCAGGAAGTAGGACGATCGATTACTGCCTCTCCTCATCAATCATGTCTCACCCTCTAACTGGGCTCAGACATCAGATCAACGTTTAGTTTTGATTACATTTGGTTGAGTTGTGAACTAACATGAATTCAACAACAAATGTCGTTGGATTTAGGTTAAAAGTGAAAAAAATATGAAATGCCTTTACGTTGATTGCTTGTTGCAAATCCAATCAGCTTTCTACGTTGATTCAACGGTGGTTGAAATGATGTGGAAACAACTTTGATTCAACCAGTTTTCTTTGACATCTTTTAATTCAGGATAAAAAAAAAAAATCTCACATTTTTATAATCTTGTTATTGTGAAAGTAGTGCAAATTCATTTTGTGACTGAATCTATGGTTCAGCTGTAATTTGATTAATCTGGCAGTCAGATTATGTTAATCTCTCTGTGTTACGGTATAATCTGTGAATAGACCTTGTTGTTGGCCTCTGTTTTATGTTCAGGACCAAAGGATTTGCATTTCTTTGTCTACAACTGGTCCAAACACCTGCTCTTAGGGTTATTTTGTTCGCTTGCCAATTGTTTCTGTTTACTGGCATTTAAGGCTTTTGTTTTGTAATAAACATTTAGAAAATGGTGGGCAAAGTCACTTCCCACCGAGATATCAAAAGGGTTTTGAGGGCACGGTACAGATTTGTGAATCTCTAGTGTAGTAAATACAGTGTTGACACACACACAATTTTCTCCACTATGTCAGAGACAGCTGATGGGTTCTGGGTGTTGGTGTTTCCCCCATCAGAGAGCCCTGGATGGGAGGGCTGATGCAGCTATAGTTTTCCCTGTTCTGAGAAGGCCTCTCCCTGGGGGCCTCTCCCTGCTCTTCCCCTTCCTTCCTGGAGACCGGATCAATTGAGCCCTAATGAATGCAAGGCTATTGATCCCCCAGCCCTCAACCAGGCCCATTGTAATGGCCCTGAAATACTGGATCTCACTTCCCAGACAGGACAGGACAGATAAGGAGGACGAGGAGAAGAGYGGGGGGGGGGGGGGGTAAGGGGAGGTACAGCATGTAACTCACTCCCTACTGTAATGTCGCTTCCTTCCTCTCTGTTCCTGTCTATCTCTCATTGCTCTTTCTCATTTTCTCTCTTTCTCTCTGTTTCTTTCCACACAGGTGCTGAAGCCAGTGGTCAGCCAGGAGGTCACACAGAGTCTTGGCAACAGAAGGCTCATCAGTTTCTCTCTCTCAGGTGAGTCACTCTTCCTCCATCCCTCCATCCCTCTTTTAACACAGGGTGTCACATGGGACAGGAGAAGCTCTGTTTGGCACCATTGATACCTCTTTCTTTCTCTTCAGGTCTATTTTAGTTCAGAAGGTCAGGCTCAATGTCAGTCAATTGATTTATAAATGTGGTCTATTTTATACTTCAAGGAGAGACGCTCCCTTGTTTTGGTTCTATATCAGGCTTTGTGTCGATATTGTCAATGTTTCATTTTAGCGGGAGAGGGTATAGTCAACAATGCATAAAGCTCTGCTTTTTAACACCAGAACCTCCTGGCCCATTCAGCCTATAAGTACCCGCAAGAGAACGTTGCCGGGCGCACCTTTAGCATATGCATCAGATGCATATCAACCCGCAAGGTGCGCAAACATAAGCACCACCACTTGATAAATAGTGCATCAACTACTATAAAGGATTAATTGCGTGAATAAATATATCCTTTTAAAACAATTATATCAATAGTTATTTGTTTAGATAGTGTCAAGGATATGTTTTGTATAATTCTACAGAGTCGTAGGGAAAACGTAGGCCTATAGACTATTTTCGTTACCCTTACAATAAAAACATGACAGTGTAATCCATTTGATCAACTTTATTTGTAGATTCGATTAGTAATAGAGTTATAGTAATTAATAAAGTCCAGTTACAGCTTCTTTTGGCAAAATAGAAACTGAAAAGTGAATAGTAGAACCAGCCAGGTCACGGGTGAAATGATTTGCTGTATTCCGAAACAAAAGCACCAGTGCATGAACAATTGTAAAGGATGAATTGCATAAATAAATATATTGTAATTGTAATTTTATTATGTTTCTAGTTTTTGCTTAGTAGCCAGAGCAATGTTGCTGGCCAAATGGGCATGTGCTGAATGCAAGGATATTCTTGAAAAGTGACATTTGGAATTAGAGCTGTACCTCTTGAATTATGAGAGTTATTTGACAATAATAGGTAAGTGTAATAGAAACTGCAGAATATTCTCTATCTAATACTTGTCTACAGGCTAACTTTTATTATGTGTGAAATTAGTTTCGGTATAGTTTTGGTGTAGTTTTGATGGGCCGGCTGTGCAGGCTGACTGGCATCGTTTGTTTCCCGCTCATCAAGTTGGATAGAGTCAAGGATATGTTTTACATTATTCTAAAGGCCGACTGCAACATATAGAATGTTTTTGTTACCCTTACAATACATTTGATTAGTATCAGAGTTATAGTAAATAAACGGTTCCATAACAGCTTCTTTTTACAAAGTAAAATGTAAAAGACAGTGGTATCAACCCCAAAGGCGTGCTGTCAAATTATTTGCTGCTGATAAATAGGCATAACAAACGCATCATTACACTAAACTGAATTAAATCAACCTCTTCACCCTCCTTATCATTCAGTTAGGCCTAATTTAAATTCAATTGTGAAGTAAGGTGCACAATTATCGCCCATTCATCCATTTGTCATTCATTCAGTGAGTAGAGAGAGAGAGAGAAGCTTTAGCACCTGACTGGGTACCAACGTCCTACAGCACATTTTTTAGCGGGTTAGGTTGGGAATAGGTGTGAATAAAACAGGTAAAAAAGGCTCTAAATACTTTTTTTGTGATTTCAAAATTCTGACAAACGAGCAGTGTAAAATACAAACATTTAGGAAAAGTCAGGGAAGGAGCAGGACATGGCTTATATTTTTATATTTTTATTTTATTTTTACAAAATCAAACGTCCGTGACCGTTGACCTATGGCGGTTCTAGTGGTAAGGTACCACTACTGACATTTTGGAGGCATCTGTAGCTTTGGAATTTGTCTATATCTATTTGAGCAAGAGCATTGGCGAAAACTTTCAATGCAGTTTCTCTCTCTCTCTTTCTCCCTCCATGGTAGGTGGATAAACTGCATCTTTGTCCTTAGCTATACATACACTTTCTAGTTCTCTTTAAAAGCAAATGTGTGGTTATATTTTGGAAGTGTTTGTTGTTGTGCTCTGTCAAGAGCCAATCGCCCATGCACTGCCTGGGGCTTGTTGTATCTGGCCCTACTGTACTGTGCCCATGCCTCCACAGCTCAACATCCCTCACAAGTGTCACTGATGCCCTGGCAATCTGTACTGTAGCTATTTTTCACATTGCTATGGATAGGGCCTCTGGAGCTACCTTCCAAATGTAGCTGTCTTTCAGATGCCTGTTGGAATGCTCCGTTTGATTCGCTGACCGCGTTCAATATAGGCTTTCATCTTCAGGAACCCTTCAGGGGTCCTCTTTCAAGGCTCTGACTGCTGCAGGTCCACATTTACCTTCCTTTTGTCGCTCTTTAATGAGGAGCTGAAACCAAGGCCATCCTTTCACGTGCACATAAAGGGGTCACACTTTGGACTTTGGCATGTTATTATATGGAATTTGCATTAAGGTGTAGTTACTGTACATGTATCTACATAGTAACTATATTAGTCATTTGAACACAGTTTTAATTCACCTATTTTACTGCACCATGTACATTCTGGTTATTGAAGTACTTATAGAGTAACTATATGGTACGAGGGCAACATAATGTGAAGAGTAGTCCAGAACTGTTATTTGTGTAAATGTTCAGCTAATAGATGTTACTTTGAGAAATGGGAGGCGCCACAAGATGACACGTATTCTGTATTTTCACATATCCTCCTTTTTCCCGCCCACTACTCCCTTACCTGGAGTAAAAGCTGAAAAGCTTTTGCCACTCTATCCAAGCTTTCCTCAAACAATGAAACTATACCCCAAACGAGCACTAACATTTCACCAGACGCAGTGAAGCTACACACACTCTCTTTTAACGCACATACATCGTTCAACCCCGCCACACTGTGTGGCTTTAGCCATTGACCGTGTCGTGTTCTCATATATATTTCATTCATAACCACTTCTCTCTTGCTACTGCTTTAGAAATGCTGGTACAAATATGAGCATTAGCGACTTAGCTACCAAGCAGGCCAGTGTTGACTGCTGTCTGTATCCCGTCTCCCGTTATCCACAAACCCTCCTTCCCCTGGTCCTCCTTGTCTGCTACCACAGTCACCCCCCTAGAGGTGCAGCATGTACAGCCCTATATATTCACACCAAAGACAGACAGACAGACAGACAGACAGACAGACAGACAGACAGACAGACAGACAGACAGACAGACAGACAGCGGGGTTGATTGGAGTGGAGGAGAGGGAGCTAGCGCTTACAGTCTGAAACGGGGGGATCTCCTGGCCCAGGCTATTGTTTGTGATTTATCGAGTGGCCCAGAGCAGCTATAGGCAGCGGACACGCAGAGGGAGAGAGAGAACTACACCGCCACAAGCTTTGATCAATGGGGTACGACTAGAGGCCGAGTTGTAAACAAGGCCCAGAACCATTAACAGCCAGATCCACACACTGCGTTTGATCGCTCAGTCTCCCTCTGTTAGGGGATGAATATTTGAACAGGTTATCAGGCTGTTGAGCGGTTTGTAGAATTCTATCTTTCTCGCCCTGTTTCCACGTTTTTTATCTTCCTGTTTCTCTCGCCCAACCACCAGCTTTTACCGTACGTCACCCATTTTGTCTTACTTTTTCTTTACATTTGAGTAATGTAGCAGACACTCTTACTGTGTCTGACTTACAGGAGCGATTAGAGTTAAGTGCCTTGCTGAAGGGAACATTGACAGATATTTCACCTAGTCAGCTCGGGGATTCCAACCAGCAACCTTTCCATTACTGGCCCAACACTCTTAAACGCTAGGCTACCTGCCATCCTGGAGAGGGAATATTTAGAGAGAATATAGTTACATCCCTTCAAACTACAGAATACAGTCTATATGACTCTCTCTCTCTCTCTCCCTCTCTCAGATGTCCAAGCGGTGGGGCTGAAGAAGGGCATGTTCTTCAACCCTGACCCCTACCTGAAGATCGCCATCCAGCCCGGCAAGCACAGCCTCTACCCCGCGCTGCCCCACCACGGCCAGGAGAAACGCTCCCGCATTGTCTGTAACACCATCAACCCTGTTTGGCAGAGAGAGGTGAGTCTGACTGCTGGGTTGGTAGGGTTGACAGTGGTCTAGGGTTGACAGTGGTCTAGGGTTGCTAGTGGTCTCTGGGTATTCTAGAAACTGTACCTTGTTTCTGTGACAGTGTCACTAGTTTATTCAAGTGTCTTCAGGTTTGAACCCAGGGAGGTATGGCAAGACGCCAGCAAGGGAAAAGCATTATACAGTACGTGTACGTCACAAAACAATACACACACTATACAATATAGAATGGAGGTAGATGTGAAAATAGCTTATACCCTTGGTTGATTGTTAAGTACTTCAATGCTGTTCCATTCCAAATCCGTTTTTATGACAGACCTTTATATAGTTAGGACCTTGTGTCTGTGACCATTTGGCCTGGTTTAGTTCACGAGACTCTAGAGCCATACAGCTGAGGACAAGCCTGCCCTCTCCCTCCCTGTCCCTGTGTTGACTCTGACTTGATAATGATAATGCGTTCATCCTTAATGGATCTTGGTCGGCGTCGATGGATCCTCGATGGCGTCGTGTGTCTGTTAAGGGTATATAATTCTACCCTGACACATGTCTTTTGTGAACATGACTGAACTCAGGGCTTGGGGGAACCTGCCATTTTGAAAGGCAAATCTGAGAAATGCATGACATGAACAGGGTGAAGAAAGTGATGTAAGGTGTAGGAACTGTGAGAAGAGTTGGTGACAGGCTGCAGTCAGACAGGTTGGGAAGTGTCCCTATTGTGTGTCCCCTTCGACTGTCTGTCTCTGCTACACTGAGTATTTGGCAAGTACATCTAATTCATCTCGCAGACATTGTTCTTGAGAATGTTGACACTGGCTGGGGAAATGCAGTTGACACAGGGGCCTCAAAGCTCTGTGCAAAGTAAGGACTCTAGATAGGGGAAGACTCAAACCTTGGTGTGCCTGTGGGATATTATTGTTTCCCCCACCTATCTTCATGTCTTAGTTTGTATACTGTGCATGCTCAGTTTACCTAGTTGGTTAGGAACAAAATGTTTGTCCACACCAGAACAAAGGTACTTTTCCAAAGTAAGGATTTGTGATTGAAGTCCCGGAAGGGGAAAAAAAGCAGGATCAAGGTGGAGAAGTTTGGGACTGTTTCATTGGCCTGTTGTGCGTTAACGCAACACAGTTCATTGGGAAAGCTGTAGTGTTGCTGTGTGTTTGTCGAGGACTCGTGTCTGACATTGAGATTATTTCTCTTCTTCGCGCGGAGCAGAGAGCGAGACTTCAAAAGGGGAGCCCCTGGGAAGCAACGTCTTTGTGGGAAATGATTCTGCCGCTGAGTATCCTTAGAACAGTTCAACTTCACCTCTCAACGCATACCATTCTGCTCCCTCCCTTTTGTCGTAACACTTTGTTAAGTCTGTAGTCTGTACAAGAGAAGTCTCAGGCTTACACTCTATCAATTTGTGATCAATGAGCCAACTCCAGAAAACAAGCCATTAGATATTCATTTGATTTACTAATTTATTGGTGGGTTGATTATAATATTGTGTATTTGTCAAAGTTACCTTTTATGTCACAGTTACACTGACTGGTGATTTTTGCCGGCTCACAGAAGAGCCTAAAGAGAATGTGTGTGCCAGCGTAGGTGTGTATGTGTGTACGTGCGTGTGTGTGTGTGTATGTGTGTACGTGTGTACGTGTGTGACAGAGTGAACGGACTTCCTGTATCTACGTCACCGTGTCCTTGTGGGTTCTCCCGTGTATCCCCCAGCACTGAGGCAAGGGAGGACCATGGCACCGAGCCAAACCCCACATAGCTGGAACACACCGCATCTGTGGAACTCACTGGGTGACTTTGACAGTGTGAAAAAGCACTGTATGCCTTAAATATTCAATAATGCATTTATTTCAAAATAGAACTGCAATGAAAAAGAATCTGACCTGGTATGTTTTAGGAGTAATTGCTTCCCTTTGTTTGTTTTTTCAATCCCACATGTGTTTCACGTCAAATAGAAGGTAAGCATTAAAGTAATATCTTGTCGTCTTCATGTTATGGAGGACAACCCCTTTCATACATTTTCGACATGTATTGCATTACCACCTTATCCCACTAACCTAGTTGGTCTGGACTTCAGGGTGTTCATCTGGTGGTGACCCACATTCTCCATCTCCACCCGATTTGAAATATGGGTGTAACACAAAGAACGAATGGGTGACACTCAGGGCCCTGCAGTATTTTTTTGTAGTTGTCATTTAGCAGACGCTCTTATCCAGAGCAATTGGGGTTAAGTGCCTTGCTCAAGGGCACAGACAGATTTTTCACCTAATCAGCTCTGGGATTCCAACCAGCAACCTTTCGGTTGATGTCAACTGCAACAGGTTTTGAAAGGGTCTTTAGACTCTCTCAGAACAGATGGCGTTAGCATTCTGTGTCTGTCCCATCAAGTCACTGTTGCACATGAATGTGATATGAGGGATTGATAACGTGAGTGGCACCCTGATATGACTCTATGTAACGTCACCCTGTTAGACAGATCTATGGTGGAGCAGAGGGAGAGAGAGACTGGAGAGAGTGATCGGGGAGAGAGATGGGAGAGAGAGATATGGGAGAGAGATGGGGAGAGAGAAGGGGGAGAGAGAAATCGGGGAGAGAGAAATCGGGGAGAGAGAAATCGGGGAGAGAGATATGGGGGAGAGAGATATGATGGAAAGAGAGATGGGGGAGAGAGAGAMGGGGGAGYGAGAMGGGGGAGAGAGAGATATGGAGAGAGAGATGGGCAGAGAGAGATGGGGGAGAGAGAGATGGGGAGAGAGCGAGAGATGGAGCAAATGAGTGTTCAAGAGGCGGAGAGCAGAGGCGAAGAGATGAACTCTGATGGAAATATGGGACCCTGGTCGGTGCAAGAGGAATGGGAAAGATAACCCCATCCCTTTTTGATTCCCTTCAGTGAATTGGTTCCATGGGGGCCATGTCGGTGAGATCTGCTATCTCCCCACAGACTGTTACTATAACATCAATACAGTGCTCCCATGCTGACTACCCATGCTGACTACCCATGCTGACTACCCATGCTGGCTATATGCACACCATCGACCCACTTCCTTCTGCACCTTCTGTACCATAGATTCATTTCTCAGTGAGTGGACTCATTTGGAATCGTCATCTGTATACCTTGGAGCTCCTTCCCCAGTAGACTCATTTGGATCCTGCTTTTGTGGACCAATTTCAAACCCGAATTTGTCTTTCTGCACTGCAGACTATGCTGGACTAGTGGCGCTTTCCTGTAATCACTGTTACACACTCTCCCTATTCCTGTCGGTGTCATCTCCACAGCCATAAATGTCCTTTAGGATTTACAGCCCTGCCGCCAATGAAATATACTGCCTGCCATGTCATACATGTGGCCATAACTCACACCCGCTCAGAGAGAGAGAGAGAGGGAGAGAGAGAGAGAGACAGAGAGAGAGAGAGAGACAGAGAGAGAGACAGAGACAGAGACAGAGACAGAGACAGAGACACAGTGTGAATAATTGATTTAGCAGGCACATTTCCGTGGATGTGTTAAGGAAGTCATTTGTGCATATTGAAGGGGAAAAAGTTGCATGTTATGCCCTGTGATGTGGAACAGTAAGCATTGATGATGCCATAAAACTGGTTTGCTGTGCTGTATATTTTATGTACAGCATATAGGATATACATGCAGTACATATCCTTTCAATCTTTGTGGCTATATCACCCTCTTATAGCAGTGTCCTATACCATCCCTCCATTTTGTGTCTTTTGGGGAGTGCTTAAAATGTGATGCAGTCCTGATGGCCCAGTCATGAATCAAGCCCGTGACCTCTCCCTGGCCCAGGCTAATCTTTCTCACTCTGGCTGTGCCGTAGTATTTAGCCCCTGTCACACTCTATTCCGCCTGGCATATTTGGTACCTCCTGAGGCGGGACTGGGCACGTACTGTAGCTGTAGCTACCTTAGCGCTTGACTAAGCAGGCCTGTCTGACTCTGCAAAAGGCATTTCATCATCAAACCCCTGATGAGGCACAGAGCATGCCGTTCATGCCTTCTGAGTATTGCCACACACTGACTCACCGAACACCACAGGAATGTTAATGGCTGGACGGGAGAAAGGGTTCATTCATTTGTAGGCCCTCAGTTGATGATTTCTGCTATTGTCGCTCAGTACGTACCCAGCAAACTCTCCACGCGTTTTTTCGTGAGCCAACGTAACAGGAGGCAGGTACGGTGGCTCCCGTAGGACACGTAAGGTGAGTCAAAAGGAACACACAACGATAATTCACAAGGGCATTATAGTGAACATAACAAACACGACTGTTTACTATGGATACTCGTGACAGTTAAGTGGGCATACACTGCGCAGTGTCTGGGAATTGAAGCTCTCTACTCTCATTCTTACCCAGTTACCTGTGGTTTCGGCTTTACATGTTCTTTTCTCAGTGTGTAGCCATGCCGGTATGGTAAATCAGGAATTCCGTGCTATCTTTTTAACCTTCTTAGACGTGACAAGACTTTCAACACGTGATGAAGAAAGAAAATCAGAAAGTGTTAGAAGTTGACAGCATATGAAGAGAATGGGAGCATTTTAATAGCTCAAAAATGGTGTTCCGCCACAGTTATCTCCTGTCGGCACAGAAGGCTAATAATCTCACTGCAGATCTGGAGATTGCAGGTTCAATCCCAACTATTCTTTCACCATGTCCCCCCCCCCCCCCCCCCCCCCCCCCCCCCCCCCCCACCAGATACAGTATACTCTACTAAAAGAGAGGATGTCTTCGTTTTGTCCAGATTTATAAATCCAGTCGAATGCAGAATTTAGACTAAATGTAAAAAATTCAACATTGTATAGAAATTGACTGTACAACTTTGAAAAACACACCTGATATAATTCATACTTGTTGACTTTTGATAAGGTCCCCCTTGGCTTATTTTTCATGATCTGATCTTAGATCAGCGCTCATAGTCCTGGATACTTTGTAAATATGGACCCAGAAGTATGCAGCATATAAAGAGGATGGGTGAAATGATGGTGAATAACTCAGTTACCAGTATTTCCCTGGGTTGGTTATGTCTAAGAAAGCTAAAAAGGAAGCATGGAATTCCTGATTGACCATACTGGCATGGCGATATATATACGACTGGCCTCCCTGGTGGCACAGAGGATAAAATACCTGGCTTGGGAGCCAATCATTGCAGGTTTAAACCCCAGATTGTTAAGATAAATTGTAAAAAATATGGTTGTGTTTGTATAATTAAATTCTGTTCAAATGTCTTATTAATGAAATGAAAATGCCATGTCTCTATATCACCTACGTTGTGTTATCTATGGTGGTTGGTAAAGACGTTGTGCACAACATTTTAGTGAATGTTAGGAGAACATTCCGATGATATTTCAAAGTCAAAAAATATATGTTTTTACATATATAAAGATTTGGTTATCAAAAACATTCACTGAATGTTTTTGGGATGTTATCGTAATACTGTTAGCTAAATCCCTAACTAGAACTTAAAGGGGAATCTTAGCTAGGGTTCTGTCAATGTTCCCAGTAGTGTCTGGTGAGATTGTCAGCTAACAGAAGTTAGAAGGTCAGAAATACTTCTAAATGTCACTATTGTGTGCTGTTTTTTGTTTTCCTACCTGGTTTGGACCTGTATCTGTATTACATATTTAACTCTGGTCCATGTACTTCCTATGAGTAAGGTACACTACATTACCAAAAGTATGTGGTCACCTGCTCATCAAACATCTCATTCCAAAATCATGGGCATTAATATGTTGTTGGTCCTCCCTTTGCTGCTATAACAGCCTCCACTCTTCTGGGAAGGCTTTCCACTAGATGTTGGAACATGGCTGCAGGGACTTGCTTCCATTCAGCCACGAGCATTAGGTGTTCGATAGGGTTGAAGTCAGGGCTCTGTGCAGGCCAGTCAAGTTCTTCCACACCAATCTCGACAAACCATTTCTGTATGGACTTTGCTTTGTGCACGGGGGCATTGTCATGCTGAAACAGGAAAGGGCCTTCCCCAAACTGTTGCCACAAAGTTGGAAGCACAGAATCATCTATAATGCGTTCGTATATCTCTTCACTGGAACTAAGGGGCTTAGCCCGAACCATGAAAAACAGCCCCAGACCATTATTCCTCCTCCACCAAACTTTACAGTTGGCACTATGCATTGGGGCAGGTAGCGTTCTCAGATTCGTCCATCGGACTGCCAGATGGTGAAGCGTGAATCATCACCAGAGAACACATTTCCACTGCTCCAGAGTCCAATGGCGGCGAGCTTTACACCACTCCAGCCAACACTTGGCATTGCGCATGGTGATCTTAGGCTTGTGTGCTGCTGCTCAGCCATGGAAGCCCATTTCATGAAGCTCCCGACAAACAGTTATTGTGCTGACTTTGCTTCCAGAGGCAGTTTGTAACTCGGTAGTGAGTGTTGCAACCGAAGACAGACGATTTTTACACGCTATGCGCTTCAGCAATTAGCAGTCCCGTTCTGTGAGCTTGTGTGACCTATAATTTCGCGCCTAGACAATTCCACTACACAATAACAGCACTTACATTTTTTATTTTTTTTATTTAACCTTTATTTAACTAGGCAAGTCAGTTAAGAACAAAATATTATTTACAATGACGACCTACCCGGACGACGCTGGACCAATTGTGCACTGCCCTATGGGACTCCCAATCATGGCCGCATATGATACAGCATGGATTCAAACCGGGGACTGTAGTGACACCTCTTGCACTGAGATGCAGTGCCTTAGACTGCTGCGCCACTCGGGAACATCTATTTAACTGGGGCAGCTCTAGCAGGGCAGAAATTTGAGGAACTCACTTGTTGGAAAGGTGGCATCCTATGATGGTGCCACGTTGAAAGTCACTGAGCTCTTCAGTAAGGCCATTCTACTGCCAATGTTTGTCTATGAAGATTGCAATGTCTGTGTGCTCGATTTTACATACCTGTCAGCAATGGGTGTTGCTGAAATAGACGAATCCACTCATTTGAAGGGGTGTTCACATACTTTTGTGTATATAATGTAACTTCTGCCTCTAGGAGTTGGCATTAATTTGGGATTCATTCAGAATAGTGCAACGGCCCCTGACCCAGCATTTTCTGGAGTGCGCTGCTACTATTTGGCTAACACGATTATCACTGCGACCACTGAGTGCGTTCAGTTTCCCACAGTGTTGCTCTCTGAACCTGAGGGAGACAGCCACTCCCGCTAATCATGCTAATCAGGGAAGCTACACGAACACTCAGTATGCTAACACTTTGCTTTATTAAAGTCGAGAAGTGATATGATGGCTTGGAACTGGGAAAATGACTCACCAAAGCATTTCCCTCGCTCCTGGCACTCGAACACAGCAAACACTTCTGTGTTCTCTCAAGTGGCTTGGTTTGTTTACCCTTTATGTGTTTGTGCGAGGCTGTAGGCTAATGATAGCTAGCACGGAGCATGTTTTCGTTACTCCTCAGTTCCTCCACAGCACCTTGTAAATTAGGAAGGGAGGTTTACTTGAGGGGATCCATCTTAATGGTTAACCACCCTGGCCGGGCTTTAAGTGACAACAAACAATGTTGTGAACCTTGCTCTACAGAGGGATGTTTTTGTTTTCAGGTAGGTTAGCTTAGCTTAGCATCTCTGGTTCAGCAGTATGGCTCAATAATACTACAGAACTGTATGCGCCTGAGGCTATTCCATAGCCAGCCAACCATCTTTACTGTACTGTACAGTAGGTGCTGTGCTTAGCTTAGTCACTGCAGTAGTCTCCCAGATGGCTGCAGGCCAGAGGAATGCAGAGCTGGATGGGAAATGGATTTGCATGTATGCAGGCATCGTCATGACTCACGAGTCACGACACACAATTTGCTCTACTTTACTGTAATTTAAATCTATAGCTCTCTTCCGATAGAGATTCATTCAACCCAAATATATGACCTATACTATGGACATTATTTATTTACCATCATCGGGAAAGCAAAAAGCCTGCACATCAGATAGTACACTGAGGCAAACATGGATTGAGTTTTGCTTCCATCCTATTCCTTCCTTAATTTGTCTGTCTTCGTTTTTCCTTGAATACGCCCAGCATCTATTTTGGTGGGCCTGTAGCTATCTTGTTTGTTTGCGTAGTGGTTATTGGTCAAACTCACAGAGGAAGGAGTCTCAGGCTAAAACATTTTCACATGGGCTATGAAGCCTCTTCTTGCTCAGTGCATAGTGTGCTTGTGGAACTATGTGTATGTTTCTTTCTGTCTCTATCTTCTCCGACACAGGAAAGAGCTGTACTTTTCAATTCAATTAAAACAGAGCGCTGAGGATGACAAAGCCGTGGGGTGGAGGGAGAGGGAGAGACACTGCTGGGTGCAAATTACATTCAGCTGCTACAGATTGGATTTTAAGGGGTGGTGCAGAGGGAGGGGGGGATGAGGGACATTAACTAGGCCAGTGCATGGAGGAATCAGTGGCTTCGTTGTTGTTTTTAGTGCGAGTAGCAACTCAAGTGCAGCAGAAAGCAGATCAACCAAAGCAGCGTATTCCACTTTGGCACTGCAGCTGAAATTTGATAGCAGGCTAGTAGTGGAACAGTGCCCTGGAACCATGAACCGGTCGGGCGGTCACTTTCAAGGTGCTCCCATCCAACCGTCCTCCACGCCAAGGCCATTTTTTCTTCTACTGACCTGTAACTGATTGAACGCACCACAGCAAATCCACTTTCACAGAGGACTAAACATCACAAACCCTGTTATAGTACACCCAATGGTTAACCGTGCTCTGGGACACTGCACACACACATTACATCTCCTATGTACATTTCAAATCCACCAAAGCTCTACAATGAAATGCCAGTTAGTTTCTGCAGCTGCAGAGCTGGTGCCTTTTATCTGGCTTGTTCACTGGGCAGGATGCTCCTCCGGTCTCTCTAGCATTTGGATGGAGTTCAAGGCACTCTCTCTCTCTGATTCTTGGCTGAGGGAGAGGGCGTTTAAGCACCTTGGACAGCGCTCAGATTCTGCTGCCGCCGGCCTTGGTTCATTCAGCACCACGGACAGCAGCAGAGACAGCCCAGCCATGGAGAGGAACGGAGAGACAGAGTCAAAGAAAAAAGAGAGTGAGGGAAGGAGAGAAAGGCAAGGAAGGAGATATAGAAATGGATTGAGGGAAGGAGGGGGAGAGAGAGAGGAAGGGAGAGGAAGGGAGGAGAGGAATATAGAAAAAGGGAGTGAAGCAAGGAGAGAAAGAGATAAAGGCAATAAGAGAAAGAGAGAGAGGGAAGGCACATTTCAAAATCTTATCCTTCAAGATCCAATGTTATCATACATTGATTACTTAATCCAAGCTCTAAACTCCATAAGAAGATTTCTATATGTTCCATTGTCCTTTAATCTTTAAAAAAAATATATATTTAGAGTATGGTCGTAGTAGGTAAATCGGCAATGCTGCCGTTTTGACCTTGATAAAGGCTCTTTATTTCAATGTAAAATAGCTGTCATCAAGAGAATAATGACAAGCTAATGTGCTTTTGAAGGTTTCATCAATGAGAAGCCATACCTAACAAAGATGCACTCCTGCTATTCCTAATAGATCTATTGATAACACCATGAATGGTCATGAAAAACAAGTCTGAATGATATTAATGGTACATAGAGTTGTGTGTATAAATGAATCATAAAGAGACCTGTAAGGACCGACGCCGGGGTTGAGAAGCAGGTACGGGGAGTCAAACATTTAATTGGGAACAGACAAGAAAGGACCAGCGTCAGCACATGGGTATATAAGGACATAGGATAATCATTGCAGAAGCAGGGAACAGGGCGGGGAACCAGACAGATATAGGGAAGGTAATGACAGAGATGATTGAGTCCAGGTGAGTCCAATAATCGCTGATGCGCGTGACGGGGAAGGCAGGTGTGCGTAATGATGATGGCAGGAGTGCGCAATGCTGGGGAGCAGGCGTGACAGTACCCCACCGCCCCCCTTTAGGGGCGCCACCCGGCGTTCCACGTGGGCGAGCCCTATGGGCGGGCTGAGGCACGGGCGCTGAACAAGCCGGCTGGGCGTGAAACCCCGACAATCCGGCTGAGGTCTGAAGTGGGATGAGCGCCTTCCGAGCCAACCGGGTTAAGAAACCTCTCAAGCCAGCTAGGGTATGACGGCCCGATGAGCCATTTTAGGCAACCCCGGTTCCATCGGTGTCGAGCCACGGGCCCGACGTCACCACCAACCGGAACGTCAGCACTCCCCGATGCTTCGTATGATGGTTTCTGCATTAATAATGATGGCAGGAGTGCGCAATGCTGGGGAGCCTGGCGCCCTCGTGCGCCAGGGGGGAAGTGCGGGAGCAGGCGTGACAGAAACCCACATAGAAGTTATCATGTCATTATGATGTCAGTACCTGATTTACCATATAATTCCTTGGAAAAAATACCCAGTAAATGGCATTAATGTATAATAGAGTGTAACCAATCAAGTGATGTTATCAGTAAGCCCATGGGCACTAACATAATATACCTTCCTCTCCTCTCCTCTCCTCTCCTCTCCTCTCCTCTCCTCTCCTCTCACTATTTCTGTCTGCAGCGCTTCAGCTTTGTGTCTCTGCCTACGGACGTGCTGGAGATCGAGGTGAAGGACAAGTTTGCTAAGAGCCGGCCCATCATCAAACGTTTCCTGGGCAAGCTGTCCATGCCGGTGCAGAGGCTACTGGAGAAACACGCCATCGGGTAGGTCACCTGACCTGACCACAGCCACTTCCACACACTAAGGCCTACTGGGCCATTAGCGATCAGACCCTGCTAGGGATCCATGTCCCCTGTGTGGACTGTGTGGACAGCCTTATGTCAGTTTGCATGTTGGTTGTATGGAATGTTATGTATATACTGTATAGTACCAGTCAAAAAGTTTGGACACACCTACTCATTCAAGATTTTTTTCTTCTATTTTCTGCATTGTAGAATAATAGTGAAGACATCAAAACTATGAAATAACACATATGGAATCATGTACTAACCAAAAAAGTGTTAAACAAATCAAAATATATTTAATATTTCAGATTCCTCAAAGTAGCTACCCTTTGCCTTGATGACAGCTTTGCACGCTCTTGGCATTCTCTCAACCAGATTCATGAGGAATGCTTTTCCAACAGTCTTGAAGGAGTTGCCACATATGCTGAGCACTTGTTGGCTGCTTTTCCTTCACTCTGAGGTCCGACTCATCCCAAACCATCTCAATTGGGTTGATGTCGGGTGATTGTGGAGGCCAGGTAATCTGACGCAGCACTCTATCACTCTCCTTCTTGGTCAAATAGCCCTGACACAGCCTGGAGGTATGTTTTGGGTCACTGTCCTGTTGGAAAAAAAATGATAGTCCCACTAAGCACAAACCAGATTTGATGGCGTAGCGTTGCAGAATGCTTTGGTAGCCATGCTGGTAATGTGTGCCTTGAATTCTATATAAATCACTGACAGTGTCACCAGCAAAGCCCCCCCACACCATCACACCTCCTCCTCCATGCTTCACAGTGGGAATCACACATGCGGAGATCATTCACCTACTCTGCGTCTTACAAAGACACAGAGGTTAGAACCAAAAATCTCAAATTTGGACTCATCAGACCAAAGGACAGATTTCCACRTGTATAATGTCCATTGCTCGTGTTTCTTGGCCCAAGAAAGTCTCTTCTTCTTATTTGGTGTCCTTTAGTAGTGGTTTCTTTGCAGCAATTCGACCATGAAGGCCTGATTCACGCAGTCTCCACTGAACAGATGATGTTGAGATGTGTCTATTACTTGAACTCTGTGAAGCATTTATTTGGGCTGCAATCTGAGGTACAGTTAACTCTAATGAACTTATCCTCTGCAGCAGAGGTAACTCTGGGTCTTCCTTTTCTGTGGCAGTCCTCATGAGAGCCAGTTTCATCATAGCACTTGATGGTTTTTGCGACTGCACTTGAAGAAACATTCAAAGTTCTTGAAAAGTTCCGGATTGACTAACCTTCATGTCTTAAAGTAATAATGGACTGTCGTTTCTCTTTGCTTATTTAAGCTGTTCTTGCCATAATATGGACTTGGTCTTTTACCAAATAGAGCTATCTTCTGTATACCACCCCTACCTTGTCACAACACAACTGATTGGCTCAAACACATTAAGAAGGAAAGAAATTCCACAAAAAAACTTTTAACAAGGCACACCTGTTCATTGACATGCCTTCCAGGTGACTACCCCATGAAGCTAGTTGAGAGAATGCCAAGAGTGTGCAGAGTTGTCATCAAGGCAAAGGGTGGCTACTTTGAAGAATTTGTTTAACACTTTTATGGTAACTACATGATTCCATATGTGTTATTTCACAGTTTTGAGGTATTCACTATTATTCTACAATGTAGAAAATAGTAAAAATAAAGTAAAACTCTTGAATGAGTAGGTGTGTCCAAAATGTTGATTGGTATTGTATGTCTGGTCCTTTTAAATGTCTCTTTCTACTTCGCTTGCGTTTTCTCTAACTTTTCTCTTTTATCTCTCTTTCCTCATGTCTTTTTTTGCCATTTCTCTCTCTTTCTCTCTCCGTCTATTTCTCTTTCCGTCTCTCTCTCCGTCTCTTTCTCTCTCCGTCTCTTTCTCTTTCCGTCTCTCTCTTCCGTCTCTTTCTCTTTCCGTCTCTCTCCGTCTCTTTCTCTTTCCGTCTCTCTCTCCGTCTCTTTCTCTTTCCGTCTCTCTTTCTCTCTCCGTCTCTCTTTCTCTCTCCCTCTCTCTCTCTCTCTCTATGCCTCTCTCTCTCTCTCTCTCTACTATAGGGACCGTGTGGTGAGCTATTCTCTTGGCCGCAGGCTGCCGACGGATCATGTTAGTGGACAGCTGCAGTTCAGATTTGAGATAATGTCCTCAATTCACCCAGGTCACAAGCACTTCCTTCTTTGATCCCTTACCTTCTTTTACATCAGTACCGAGATCACATTTATGTCCCTTTTTACTCAATGATCAAATTGAAATACCACGATAAGACCCAGTCATTTTTTATGTCCCACATGATTTAGTCAAGAACATTGATCACAGTGGAGATTAATGTGAACAATATTACTGTTGATTCATTCCATGTACTATTATTGTCCTGATTAAAAGTCCAACACATTTGTGTTAAAAATCCCTGTACTACGCCAATGCCTCTATTCAAACAATTACACATAAAGGAAATTCACAGTGCAATTTCTCTTTGTCAGCAATTTATTTTATTGGGTGCCCAAGTCACCATTCTAAGACAGTAAGGTGACTTATTGTTCTCTCTCATTTTAGATGACGAGGACATCTCCCTCGTCATGGAGTGCCCTGTGGTTCCTGACCCTGACCAGTTGGAGGTAAACCAGGTGGACCCAGTCGCCCCAGCAGAGATCCGTGCCGACGACACATTGAGCATGGGGCCCGACACACCCGAACTCCCCCTGGATGGAGCCCCAGACTTGGAGGACCCGGAGCCCTCCACCACTCTCGCTTACGTCTCCCTCACAGAGGAGGCCCATCCTGGGGACGATGTCATGGAGGAGGAGGGTGTGGAGGAGCAGGTCACCCTGGTTGAGATGGAGGAGAGTACAGTTAGGGAGGTGCAGGTATCTTCTTCAGAGCCACAGACTGGGATAGAAGAGCAGGTTTCAGCTGAACAATTGGTGGAGGAGAGAGAGGAGGAGGAGGAGACTGGAGCCCAGGAGGCTCAAACCCTGTCTGAGGAGGGGGAGGAGGGGGAGGCCCAGGTGCAGCCTAAACCTGAGGGTGTGGAGATGGAGTTGGACAGTGAGGAACCTACCACTGCTGTGGAGGAGCCGTTGGAAGGAGCTACGGGGCCTGTGCCGGCTGAGGAGGTTGTGGAGGTAGTGGAGGAGGGACAGCAGGTGGTGGTGGAAGCCAAACCGAGGAGGGTTGACTGTTGCTGCCCAGCCCGCGCCTCCCCTCCGATGCGGAGCGCCCTGCGGCGCAAGAACAGGCCCTGCTCGCTGCCTGTCTCGGAGCTGGAGACGGTGATCGCCTCATCGTGTGGCGACCCCGAGACGCCACGCACCCACTACATCCGCATTCACCACCTCCTCCACAGCCTGCCTTCAGCACACCAACTGCAGGGCAGCGGGGAGGAGGAAGAGGAGGAGGAGGGAGGGTCTTCTACCGAGGAGCCGACCATCAAACCCACCTCCAAGGTCGGGGAGGAGGGGGAAGGGGAGGAGGAGGAGGAGGAGGGAGACGCGTCCCAATCCCTGGCGTCCCCCTCTCAGGTGCGTGAGTGCACAGCCCCCTGCTGTCGTAGTAGGACCCTCCCCCGCAGTCTGTCCATCGAGCGCCTGTCAGAACTCAACCAGCTCCTGGATGGAGGGGAGAGGGGAGGGAGGACGCTGCACCCACGCCTGGAGAACGAAGAGGCGGAAGGGGGCGGAGGCGGCCGGGGAGTGAGGGGGAGCGAGTGCGAGTTGTGCGACAACTCCTGCTACAGCACGTCTTGTTACAGCACCAGTTGTTACAGCACCTCCTGCTACAGCAACTCTGGCTACGAGGGGCGCAACCGCCCCTGCAGCCACACACGGCTGTCGTCGGTGGACAGCACACGCCTCTCAGAGAGCACCGTCTTCTCCTCGCAGGACGAAGAGGAGGAAGAGGAGGAGAACAGCGCCTTTGAGTCAGTGCCTGACTCCATCCAGAGCCCCGGCACCAGGGAGCCTGGCGGCGATGGGACGACAGCAGAATGGAGGGAGGAAACAGAGGAAGGGACGAGAGGGGAGAGCGGGGAGTCGCCGGTGGCCGGGCCTAGCGATAGGACAGGAGGAGGTGAGATGCTCTTCATAGTCACTTGCTAACTGATACACCTGGTAAATGTGTGTTTACCCTGTTCAGAACCTGAGACCAGGTCAACCTTAGCAAACGTGATCAAAACATACCCAGAATAACAAATGAAAACGACACTCTTAACATCTCCATTCAAAGGTGCCATTTCTATTTTTGCATGACTACTCTACACTCTTGCCTTGTGATCATTACACTGTACAACAACTGGACAGCATCGCAGCCCACCACAATAATTATAACTTATTATAACTTATTTTAAGAAACAAGGCCTCCTCCTCACCATTAATAGTCTATTGATAGAGAGAGTACAGGAGAGGTCTGCTATCGAGTCCATAGCCTCCGCTGTGACAGGCCTGGCTGCCCATTAGTGTGTTGCACAGGGAGCCCTGTTGTTTCTTCCCCCACATTCAGGTGTGTGAGCACTGTCAGTGTTGCTGTAATTATCTTTAACCCAACCCCCCAATACTGTGAAATGAGTGAATGCCAACCGAACCATCACCCATGATTGTGATTATCATTGTTTTGCCCTTTAAAAGAGCAGTGCACCGTGGGTCGGGAAAGGTGGCAATGGGAAACACATACCCCCGCTGTTGTGCGTTTTACCCCCAATTTCACAACAGTCTTTGTGTCTGTTGTGATGACCCGTGTGTGTGTGTCTTCCCCACACACATACATCACACATCACACACACATCAGGCCTCCTGGACAGGGGTCAAAGGTGACGGTGGCCTCAGAGGAGAGGGGTTAGCATGGGGTGGTTAGGTCACACAAACAATGCGGTCAAACTCATGGTAGCGCTTTGGCATTGGGTTTAGGTTCCTGGCTGCCATATGGTACCAGGCTTTTGTTTTTGGTCATAAGCTGCTTTGCTGCTGCCATGTTGTTTTGTTATCTATGTTCTTTGTTGCTATGTTTGTTTATGATTTGGCTTTGACTGAAATGGTGGTTCAGCTACTGGTTGAGTTATTAGTTCAGCTACTGGTTAAGTTACTGGTTCAGTTACTGGTTGATTATTAGTTTCAGCTATGGTTAAGTTACTGGTTCAGTTACTGGTTAGTTATTAGTTCAGTACTGGTTAAGTGTACTGGTTCAGTTACTGGTTTGAGTTATTAGTTCAGCTACTGGTTAAGTTACTGGTTCAGTTATTGGTTGAGTTATTAGTTCAGCTACTGGTTAAGTTACTGTTCAGTTATTGGTTGAGTTATTAGTTCAGCTACTGGTAAGTTACTGGTTCAGTTATTGGTTCAGTTATTAGTTCAGCTACTGGTTAAGTTACTGTTCAGTTATTGTTCAGTTATTAGTTCAGCAACTGGTTAAGTTACTGGTTCAGTTATTGGTTTAGTTATTAGTTCAGCTACTGGTTAAGTTACTGGTTCAGTTTTCTGGTTCAGTTAATGGAGTCAGGTACTGGTTCAGGTACTAATTAAATTACTGGTTCAGTTGCTGGTTAAGTTACCGGTTCAGTTACCGGTTTCAGTTACCGGTTCAGCTACCGGTTCAGTTATTGGTTCAGTTATTGGTTCAGTTATTGGTTCAGTTACTGGTTAAGTTACTGGTTAAGTTGATAATCAATTTACTGGTTCAGTTATTGGTTCAGTTACTGGGTCAGTTATTAGTTCAGTTACTGGTTAAGTTACTGGTTCAGTTACTGGTTCAGTTATAGTTCAGTTACCGGTCAAGTTACCGGTTCAGTTACCGGTTCAGTTACTGGTCAAGTTACTGGTTCAGTTACTGGTTAAGTTACTGGTTCAGTTACTGGTTCAGGTACTGGTTCAGTTGTTAGTTCAGTTACCGGTCAAGTTACCGCTCAAGTTAGTCCGGTTCAGTTACTGGTCAAGTTTACTTAGTTCCAGTTTACTGGTTCCAGTTACCGGTCAAGTTACTGTCAAGTTACCGGTTCAGTAAACCGGGTTCAGTTACTGGTTCAGTTACTGGTCAAGTTACTGGTTCAGTTACTGGTTCAGTTACTGGTCAAGTTACTGGTTCAGTTATTGGTTCAGTTATTGGTTCAGTTACCGCTCAAGTTACCGCTCAAGTTACCGGTTCAGTTACTGGTTCAGTTACTGGTCAAGTTACTGGTTCAGTTACTGGTTCAGTTACCGGTCAAGTTACCGGTCAAGTTACTGGTTCAGTTACTGGTTCAGTTACTGGATGAAAACACTGCTACACAAAGTGGATGCCCAACCGTTTGAGGCTGGGTTGTGTTGAAGTAAAGATAAGGAAGATAATCAGTACAGGTTACAGATTGCGTTTGAATTTGAAACAGTTCTGTTCAAGCGAGTCCACAATTCAGCTTCATTTACATTGTTCACGATGACATTGCTGCTGCTGAGCAACATACCTTCAAAGGGTCGTTATGTCTGTTGACTGTTTTTAGGGTATACACTGAAAATGCATGGTCTTCTTTCAACTTGAACTCCTGTGTTCTCCAAAGCTTTACTACAAGTGTTCCGTATTTTACATGTTGACTCTCATTAGACACGATACGCAATGTAGGTCACAAATCAGAGTTAATAAATGAAGGCCCCATTTAATGGCTCGATCAGCGCACGGCGAGACTCCTGCCTGCGTTTTATACCTTTCTCCTTTCATCTCATGTACACTTCAAAGTCATTCTTCCTTAATTAGAATTGCTAATGAAAAATGTTCAGAACTTCTGTCACCTAGGTAACTGACTATTGTTATCATTGTTAGAGAAAATTGGTAATGTTGGGAGGGGGGGCATGTGGCGGTTTTATATCTGTAATTTGTCTTGACACTTGTTTGACGTTTTCTCTGCTCTCCCTCTCTCTGAGGGCTGACAGTACAGTACCTCTTTATGGACGGAGATACTATACGGTGGGAGATAAATCCTGCACAAACACAGACACACAGTATGCTCACCACACACACTGCTGAATACTGAGAGAAGGGGTGGGTGGGTGGAAGGCGTGCAGGTACCTGCAGCTACAACGTACTCAGTACATACCCGGCCAAGCAGAACCAAGTCAGTCCCCACTGATCCACCACGCTCACAGTCACTACTGTACTAACCCGGCCAAGCAGAACCAAGTCAGTCCCCACTGATCCACCACGCTCACAGTCACTACTGTACTAAACCGGCAAGCAGAACCCAAGTCAGTCCCCACTGATCCAGCACGCTCACAGTCACTACTGTACTAACCCGGCCAAGCAGAACCAAGTCAGTCCCACTGATCCACCACGCTAACAGTCACTACTGTACTAACCCGGCCAAGCAGAACCAAGTCAGTGCACACTGATCCACCACGCTCACAGTCACTACTGTACTAACCCGGCCAAGCAGAACCAAGTCAGCCCCACTGATCCAGCACGCTCACAGTCACTACTGTACTAACCCGGCCAAGCAGAACCAAGTCAGTCCCCACTGATCCACCACGCTCACGTCACTACTGTACTAACCCGGCCAAGCAGAACCAAGTCAGTCCCACTGATCCACCACGCTCACAGTCACTACTGTACTAACCCGGCCAAGCAGAACCAAGTCAGTCCCCATGATCCACCACGCTCACAGTCACTACTGTACTAACCCGGCCAAAGCAGACCAAGTCAGTCCCCACTGATCCACACGCTAACAGTCACTACTGTACTAACCCCGGCCAAGCAAACAAGTCAAGTCAGTCCCCACTGATCCACCACGCTAACAGTCACTCCTGTACTAACCCGGCCAAGCAGAACCAAGTCAGTCCCCACTGATCCACCACGCTAACAGTCACTCCTGTTAGTGTACAGCACTGGGAGCTTCCGTTGCCGTTTACCTGACATTCTAAATAGCAGCGCCCGCTCTGTGCAATAACACACACACAGACACAGTACAATAGCTAGACACACACGGAACAGTATCAGGGCCTTATAGAATCCCAGTTGCCGAGAATGAGGACAGAATCACGGAATCCAAAACATTCAAATGGAATTGAAGAATATTCAAAAATGTAGTGAACTTAATATGAAATCAACTAGATCTTTTCAACGTAACATTTTTAATGCATTCATTTGCCCAAGTGAATCATAAGACAGGAACAAAATGCATCAGTTATTCGTATTTTTATGCAGTTTTCTGAAACGGCGCAGGAATGCCCCTGTCTGTGTGCATGTGGGCGCATATACACTTTGTGTAGCCGTTAGCGGTATGATGCTAATGACAACCTTCTTCTCGTAAAGATGGAAAGGCTTTCCCAAAAACCTTCTCAATGAAATAGTAACTACAAAGTAACCTATGCCTACCTGGCAGAATGATAACATGATTATTTGCAGCAATCCAGTGGCCATTTCTTTTGCAAACTCTGCAATCACATGAGCGCTAAAGCAACACCGCTTAACCAAACAGCGGTCTCTTCCTGGTGCGCACTTGCATTAATTAAAGAGTAACCTGTTAAAGGGTCTCCTGATGTGGTTTAAACATAGTTGTGGACTTAGAACCTAAAATGTTGTTGTTTTTCAATTAAAAACGTATGATTTTTGAGGCCTCCCAAGTGGTGCAGTGGTCTAAGGCTCTAGCGACTACAGTGGCGGGCCGGGCGCATGCAGGCTGACACGGTTGCCAGGTGTACAGTGTTTCCTCCAACACGTTGGTGTGGCTGGCTTCCGGGTTAAGTGGGCATTGTTTCAAGAAGCACTGTGGCTTGGTTGGGTCGTGTCTCGGAGGACGCACGTGTCTCGACCTTCGCCTCTCCCGAGTCCGTACTGGAGTTGCAGCGATGAGACAAGTAACTACCAATTGGATACCACGAAATTGGGGAGAAAAAAGGGGTAAATAAAAAATACAAAAAATACAAAAACAAAAAAAGAGCCAAAAAAAAAAGCTAAATATTTAACCTGGAAAAACCAAAGGGAGATAAATCAAAAAGGAATCAGGCCAGAAATAAAACCGATTTTATAGGGCCATACAGTAGCAGCCACGCACACTGCACTTTGTGAACTGAAAAAAGTCACGCCCACACCACCCCCACAATGTGTCTCTCTATCTCAATCTCTCGCTCACTCTCTCTGGTCACTGTAAGATGGTGTTTACTTTGTGGTCCCTCTAGGCTGGGTAGAGTGCCATAGAAATACCATGCGCCATCATTAAGTTTCAGTGGCACAGCATCCATTCTGCACAGGTATTTACTTTTCTACCTCCTGATTTTTTTAGCTGGGGTCAACCAGGCGAAAGCAGGTCTCCAACCTGGCCAAAAATCTCTCAATAACACTGAAACTGCATTTTCTCCTCCAATTTCTCGTCCGCTGACATATATCCGATGTGAGCTGATATAGGGGATACATGTCTACGTTCACCAACCATTTCTCCCCTCTGTTAGCTCACAGGTTCCCCTGTGTTTCTCGTCCCATGTCTATATAGGAGATAGTTACTTGCCATGCGGTCATCCTCCTGCTTTGCGACCTGACACCCACCATTACCCAACTGTTGATGAACCGTTGCCTCCAAGTAAGACTTCCAACATCATTCACCACCCTTACTCTTACCCCGGAGTCGTGTGTCTGTGTGTGCACGCGCCCGTGTGCGTTGATATGTGTGTCACATTCATCGATGTGCATGTAGCCATTTCTCTTAACATCTCTCCAATGGCGAGGGACACACCATTCTGGTGGTACCTATCCATCTCTCTGTCTATCAGTACATTGATCCATCCTTGACGTTTTCTGTACGACCTTTCACGCCATAGTGATTTGACCTTCTAGAACAGTCATGTCTGGTCGCCCTGGTCCCACTGGAGTCATGAGACCTGGCGTGTTTTATGTCCAAGGTGTTGCTACACATGGGTTGCCAGATTGGGTTTCTAGGTGCTACTACAGTATATGCTACTATGTGGCATCCTGGGGTGCTGTACATCTAACACATCAGGCACCACAGCCCTCGCCACCACCGTTTCTATAGTGACAGGCCCTAGAGAGGCAGAGCGGGAGAGGCAGTCTATATTTATATCAGCAGGGCGTCTGATGCTAGTGGAGGCTGTTGGGTTCGCCTCACACTAAGGTCTGTTGGACTACAAGTTCCATGAACCCTAGAAAAGAGATGAATGTGACTGCAGCTGGAAAATGTAGTTTATCGCTAACATAGACATCGTTCCTTGTGAACTCTTCTGCAAGTTAAATTGCAGCAAAATGAAAAATATTCACAATAGAAAAAAATACTATGAAATATTTCACTCTTCCCTTTTACATTGCTTTTCATTTTTTTATTTGTTTACTCAAGTTTCTCTTCCCCTGTGAGCAGAGAATTCATCCTGTTTTTCGGTTGGTCTTTCTCTGTGTTGATATTGGGATTTGGTGCAATGTCACACCAGCAGAAGCCCTGCTGAGCTTTGGTTTTTACTATGAAATGGCTAAAAATAGCCTCCAAAAACCAAATCAGTGGAGAGTTACCGGGGAGAGATCTGACAGCCACAAATATAGTGTTGCTGCACCAAGAGGGACTCTATTCCAGCTCATTAGAATAAGCAGAGCAGGGATGGAGAGGAGCTGCAGCGAGGAGGTATATTTCTGTCAGGAGATGTTGTTACTATGCTCACAGCTCACAGACTGACTCATACTGTGTTAGTATTTAGGACACGTGAATGTGCGCACACACATTCTTCAAAACAGTACCAAACTACAGACTATCTCTGACAGTAACTGCCTCTCAATCGTGCATCTCCCAAAGCACTCATATCTAACGTAAGCACCTTACAGCCTCAAGTAGACATATCCACATCCCCAAATAGGCTTGAATATTCAGCTCTACTCTGCAGTGCAGTGATAATACCCACAACTCTCCACGCTGACTCAAAGTAACTCCCTCCACAGTAATAATATCCTGTATGCATGTTTCTCTGTTTCTCTCTCTGTCTGCTTGCCACAGCACTGACTACACTACCCATGATTCTGCCAGTCTGAATACAGTAGTATACAACTGATGCATCATTGTCTCGTGAGCGATAAGTTCCATTTCAATACCGTTGCCTTGATTTTGGGGTGAGGATATTTTCTGCTGCTTCTACTAGCAGGCTGTACTGCTGTGCGTTTAGTGGGTTATAATCCACTTCCTGGGTGGGTGGGTGGGTGGGTGTCAGATGAGATGATCTCTCTCTCTCTCCCTCACTCCGTGCCATGTGTTGTGAAAACCAGCAGGTTTCTAATCCCAGAGTGAATCCCATCACCATGATTCCCCACCCACTGCCGTGCCCCGCCCACTGCTGTGCCCCACCCACGGCTGTGCCCCGCCCACGGTTGTGCCCCGCCCACTGCTGTGCCCCACCCACTGCCATGCCCTGCTACAGACAGACAGATGATGATTAAACAGAGGGAGGAGAAGGGAAAGAGGTTTGGCCAGGGTGAGGCCCAGCTTCTGAACACCCTGAGGGTTTCAAGAAGATAGAGGAAAGACAGGGAAAGGGAATGACAGAAAGGGGAAAGATGTACAGCAGGCTAAATGGATGTGTTGGGATGGAGGCTTAAGTGGTTTTGGGGGATTACTTTACATGCTGCTCCTTGGCTACAACTGTAGACCTCATTAATGGCATCATAGCTAGCCATCAGCCCTGTCTCACAAACAACAGATGCCATTTAGAAGCACTTCCAAGTTTTAAACACAGGATCTCAATCATATTTTTAAGAAGTCAGGAAGGATCCCTTGTATTTTCACTTCATGGTTGCCAGTATGTGTCATCAGGCACGCTGGTGAAGTGGCACTTTGGCTCTCGGTCACCTTCACTATTAATGTGTAAATCTGTGGGCAAGGGTCCTCTGTTGCTGTGGATGTACAGTATGTATGTGTAATTCCTATAGGGACCGCCAAAGCTGACAAGTCTGCATTCCAAATGGAACCCTATTCCTTATATAGTGCACTACTTTTTACCTGGACCCATAGGATTCTCATTAAAAGTAGTGCACTATATAGGGAATAGGGTGCAATTTGGGACGTAGTTTATGACTTTAAGCTCATGTGTTTACCATTTACTGAGGGCCATTCATGCAGGGATGTACTGTACATGCACCTTTAGGCGTCCAACTCCTGTCTGATGTTAGCAACCTTTCTGACTGTCGTGGGGTGTGAAGCATATAGCTAGTTGCTTAATACAATATCACATCCGTGAGATTACTTTGATCCCAAAGCCAGCTGACCACAGCAGACAATAACCCCTTGTCAGCTTCAATCATCTCCCAAAGCAAACCTCCCATTCCATCCTTACTCCTCTTTCCTGTCTCCAGCTTTCCCTTTTGCTACTACTAGATCTCTTAATCAAACCCCTTTCAACTTCTTTTCCCTTCAATTCCTCTCCTTTCTTTTTCTGTCATTCTTAATTGGGTGTCATATTACGATCACATCTCCCTCTCTGTGTCCCCCTCCCTCTCTCTCTCTGTACTTCCTGTGTGTGTGTGCAGACTGGGAGGCGCGCATCGACAGCCACGGACGTGTCTTCTACGTGGACCATGTGAACCGCACCACCACCTGGCGGAGGCCCACGCACGCCGCCTCCAAGTGTAACGGCATCCAGCGCTCCAGCTCCACCCAGCAGATGGAGCAGCTCAACAGGAGGTGAGGTTGGGAGAAAGAGGGGATGAGGTTAGAGGAGGGAATGGGGTTGAGAGAGGGTTGTAGAGGAGGATGGGGAGGGGTCTATTGTGATGCCTCACTTTCTGGGTTGTGTGGGTGGTTTGTGGTCTTGTTTGGGGTTGAGAGAATAGAATGGAATAGAACTTTAATGTCCTTCCCTTTGGCATCACCGTACACCTGCACATTCATCATCATGCACATTGAAAAGCATCAGTCCACACAAGCACATAGAGGACATCGATACATTCACTCA
The DNA here is from genome assembly GCF_002910315.2 of Salvelinus sp. IW2-2015. Classification (NCBI taxonomy): domain Eukaryota; kingdom Metazoa; phylum Chordata; class Actinopteri; order Salmoniformes; family Salmonidae; genus Salvelinus; species Salvelinus sp. IW2-2015. The sequence goes on along the minus strand of NC_036867.1, from coordinate 9,496,858 downwards.
CAACTGGCCGCTGCCCCAACTGCAATGTTAAAATAGGTAAATAAAGAAGTGCCAAGACATTTCATGTTGTATTTAGTAATCCCACAGCACAGGGAACAGATTAGTGTTTGTACACGTTCTTCCTGGCCATGGGCATCCTGAAGCACCGGAGAAGGGGGGATGAGGGGATGGAGAGAGGAGACAGGGGAGGGTAATAAAGAAAGGGGGATAGAAAAGGGGGGATGAGAGGACGAGAGCAGAGACGGGGATCTACTTCAGTGCATAAGATGGTCAGAATGGGTCATGCATGATTGAATATCTCTTAGGCTGCCTTGCCTTAGTCATACGATGTGATGACCAGTTGGTTTCTCAGTGATGTGCTCTGTAACTACTTTTCATGCGATATCCCCTCTGTGGTAAGCCGTCAGTTTACTCTTATGTTTGTGTAGTACTGCCATCTAGTGGACATGTCTGGGCATGCATCCTAAATTCCCATCTAAATTCCCATTTGACAATCGCTCTTTTTCATTCTCTGTTTTTCTATAACGCACACACACCTCAACCCCCCCCCACACACACACACACACCACACACACACACACACACACCCACACACACAACACACACACACACACACACACACACACACCACACACACACAACACACACACACACCCACACACACACACACACATTTAAATCTGTAAAGATGCAATGAAGCCATCGTTTGGCTCCCGGTCGCTGAGGGCCCCCTTGTCTTTAATGCTCCAGAGTGATTTGCCCACATTAGATTCAGAACACACACCTTCAGAAATAAACTAATTTCTCCTTCCACACACTGACCTAATTTTATGCCACAAGGGACACCCACTGACCAATAAATGAATAATAAGAGATGAGAAATGACCCAGTTATATTGCAAACGGACCTGGCAGTTCCACTGCTATGGATTACAGCTTTAAGAAAGGTGGATGCTGTCTTTGACGTGGGTTGCATCTTGAAAGTATAACGTTTAGTTTATCAATGACAAAACGGTGCAAAGCTGCAGTACTGTATAGATTCATTTATACTTTTACTGCTCGAGTGTGTACAGTAGCAGATCAAGTCAACAGAGTTGACCGTAAAAGTGCCTCGATGCAATAAGGTGCCTCGTTGGTGTACTGACGTACAGTGATGTCACTCCCTGTTCCTTTCCAGGTACCAGAACATCCAGAGGACCATGGCGACGGAGGATGAGTGTGGTGGACGGAGGTTGGAGAGAAGTGTCAGCACGGAAACGGAAACAGACTCTCCACCACAGGCCATTGGTGTGTATCTCACTCCTCTACCTAAACCATAATGGAATATGCCATCTAGTTGACGCTTACAATAGTGGATGCATACCTTTTCGAATACCCATGACCCATTGCAAGCTCCATGCTCGACCGACATGGCGTTAATATGGTATTAACATGATCAATGTATGTGGTACTACAGTATTACATGCATATTGTACATATATTATTCAATATTTAGACACGCATTGCCTACTTTTGTGTGCAGAGCCCAGGAGAGAGGGCCCCTCGTCCCCTGTCAGCAACCAGAAGATCACCCTGCTCCTCCAGTGCCCTGCCGTTAAGTTCGTCACCCACCCCGAGTTCTTCACGGTCCTACACGCCAACTACGTAAGTGCTGTTCAAATAGGAATAGTCCTTTGATAGTTTAGGTCTTTGGATGTAATGTTTGACTGTCAGTTGAACCTTTATTTACTGTCTGTTTTGACTTTGATAACCTACCAGTGATTAATTCCCTTCTGAATAAATCAAACTTTGCTACAGTTTACGCCTGGTAAACTGGCGCTTGATTCCTACAGTATGTTGGTCTCTGTTGAAATACACAGTTCACCTCTGTCTCACCTCGATCCTACCACTGTACCTGATGACACAGCACATGTTAACACTGACCTTGTTGCCCTATCACAAGAACCTATTCTGAGTTACAGTTCATATAAGTAAATCAGTCAATTGAAATACATTCATTAGGCCCTAATCTGTGGATTTTACTACTGGGAATACAGATATGCATCTGTTGGTCACCGATACCTTTAAAAAAAAAAGGGAAGGGACGTGGATTAGAAAACCAGTCAGTATCTGGTGTGACCACCATTTGCCAAATGCAGTGCGACACATCTCTTTTGCATAGAGTTGATAACTGTGGCTGTGCAACGTTTCTGGATATTGGCAGGAACTGGAACACACTGTTGTGCACGTTGATCCAGAGCATCCCACAAATGCTCAATGGTTGACATGTCTGGAGAGTATGCAGGCCATAGAAGAACTAGTACATTTTCAGCTTCTTGGAATTGTGTACAGATCCTTGCAACATGGGGCTCTGCATTATCATACTGAAACATGGGGTGATGGCTGCGGGTGAATGGCACGATAATGGGCCTCAGGATCTCGTCACGGTATCCCTGTGCATTCACATTGGCATTGATAAAATGCAATTGTGTTCATCGTCTGTAGCTTATGCCAGCCCATACCATAACCTCACCATGGGGCACTCTGTTCACAACATTGACATCAGCAAACCACTCACCCACACAACGTCATACACGTGGTCGGTGGTTGTGAGTCCGGTTGGACGTACTGCCAAATTCTCTAAAACAATGTTAGAGGCGGCTTATGGTAGAGAAATTAACATGAAATTCTCTGGCAACAGCTCTGGTGGACATTCCAGCAGTCAGCATGCCAATTGCACACTCACTCAAAAATTGAGACATCTGTGGCATTGTGTTGTGTGGCAAAACTGCACATTTTAGAGTGTCCTTTTATTGTCCCCAGCACAAGGTGCAGCTGTGTAATGATCATGATCTTTAATCAGCATCTTGATATGCCACACCTGTCAGGGTTTGAGACAAATAAGCTTTTTGTGCTTTTGGAAAATTTCTGGGATCTTTTATTTCAGCTCATAAAAACATGGGACCAGCACTTTACAGGTTGCGTTTATATTTTTGTTCAGTGCAGTTTCCCCCGTTCACCATCTTCCCTCAGAGCACAGCACAGGACAGGTCATATCCCTGAGCACTTCAGGTCTATTTCCAGATAATGTCACCCTGCTTTTGCCTTGGTAAACGGTGCGTATTACCACCAACAGTAACTTCATGGTCCTCTCACGGTCATGACCTCATCAAACTAAGCCCAGCGGTTGCGGTTGGGTCGATACGGCGTTGTTCCATACCGATGGCCGATCTATTTATAGAGTCTGGTTATTGATCCATCGACCGTTGGGAGTCGGAGCTCGCTGCAACTTCCTGCCAAAGCAAGGGAAGCCGTTACAGAGGTAGGGACGTGACCTGTCAACTGATAGAGAGAGGCAGAGAGGGAGAAATTCTTCCCCTGGGTTGAAAGGAGTTTATAGATTGTTGATCTGATGGAAAGGTCAAATAGTGTGTATTACTACTAAGTACACCCGATCGGATAACTTTGTTTGCGGATTCTGTGACATTCTATTTCAGTTCAGGGTGGTGTCTAAAAGCATACTGTACAATACTGTAAACACAAGCTTTATGGTTTGACTGAAACTTCACCGTGCTTTTAGTGTTTATGTAATAAAGCCTGGTACGTTTGTGTGGAGAGAGCGTTGGTTGCGCCGTTTGTGCACAATGACTCCAATAGCGTTCAGAAGCATTACAAGCCAGTAAATTGGGTCTTTTTCCACTGTCACGGTATAACCACATCACACCACGTCCTGTAATGTAATGTATTCTCTGTGTCGCTATCCCAGGGTGCCTACCGGATATTCACCAGCAGTACCTGTCTGAAGCACATGATCCTGAAGGTCCGGCGGGACGCACGCAACTTTGAGCGCTACCAGCACAACAGAGACCTGGTGATCTTCCTCAACAAGTTTGCCGACACACAACTAGAGCTGCCCCGAGGCTGGGAGATCAAAACAGACCCACAGGGCAAGGTAACGGTCTGCTCACTTATCCAAAATGCGTCTATGCACCTATAGTTAGGTTGTAGTTATAATTGAGAGATGGAGCTTAGTCCTGAAATGATAAATGATGAAGCTAAGAATTCTGAGGGATTCGGATTGTACCCCGATTCCATAGTTGATTGTCAATAAGAAGCTTGAGTTATCTGAAGTCAGGATTCCACCTATAATGTCTAGCCACGGTGGAAAGATACTTGAGCCATGGTGAAGTGTAATGAAACTTTAGGTACCATGGTTGTGGGTTTCCCCTGGATACTTCATCTTAAGTCCTGTTCATGTAAATCTCTGTTTGACATTGTTTTCCTCTTCTTTCCAGTCGTTTTTCGTGGACCACAACAGCCGGGCGACAACCTTCATTGACCCCAGGATCCCCTTACAGAACGGCCGTCTGCCCAACCATCTGACCCACAGGCAGCACCTGCAGAGACTACGCAGCTACAGTGCTGGAGAGGTGAGAGAATCCTCTTGGAATGGAATTGAACGGTCTATTTGTCATTACTAATGGAGTCGTATAGTAGTCATAATAGTAGACTCGTCTAATGTCTTCTATGAGCTGATGATTGAGATTATGACGATGAGGATCACAGTGATGATGATCTTTGTGGTGTCTGTCCCAGGCGTCTGATGTGTCCCGGAGTCGAGTAGCTTCCCTGATTCACAGACCTGGGAACAGCCTGGTAGCCGCCATACGCAGCCAGTACCACCCCGACTCCACACCGTTAGGTGCACCATGTAAGTGCTGCAGCAGAGTCCATATTGTTCAGCTGTGGCGGTAACTTTTACAAAACTTGGACCCTCGTGCTCGTCATAGTCACACATATTTTGTCTGTTTGTGTTTAGGCATTTAGCAGACTTTCATCCAAATGGCCTTGACGACATGCGTACCGGTATTCAGTGTAGGTGATCTATGCAAGAACACAACCCTCCTACCAACTGATCCACCCCAAGTGTTTCTAGTGAGGGCCAAACCAGAAGCATACAGCTTGTCTCACTGGAGTCTCTTTGCTGAGGACAGTGACTCTATCTCGTCCCCTGAGAGACTCCTCCTTTTTCTCTCTGTCCTAATTACCCTGAAAATTGTTCCTGAATCAGCCAGGCCTCAGACACGGCCCGAGCCACCACAGCTGGCGTGGCACTCAAAGACACGCTGGCTTGCCATAGGAATTGACATTCCTCCTCATTCCCCTCATGTAAGTCTATGGTTCCCTCTCATCCTCCCGCATCTGTACCGTCTCGACTGGTGCGGTTGAGCTGCACAGCGCTCGCTGTAATTACAAAGCCCAGAGTGCCACAGAATGCCTCTCCTCTCCCCAGTCATGTCAGGACTAGGACAGAGTGATGGGCGGTTTTAACCCGGCAGCCGTCTTCCATCGGAAATGGGTTCAATGGGGTAGTTGTGTTCACTTAGACATACAGTAAGTTATCCAGATATGTGTTGAGCAACGACAGCGTGACATTTTCTCGGAACATTTTCTTGTATGGAGGACAAGATGTGCGACCAGTCACTTGCCTGCACTCTGTCATCTGTTGGTGGATTTTGAATAATTAGCCACACTATAAAGTTACTGTTATCTTTTGAAGTTATCTGGAACCACAGAGTACTAACACAACATCCATCCGTTTCTTACATTCGTTTGTATCTAATAAATATCTTCTTCTTTTTTTTTTTAATATATAGTATTCAACAAAATGATTTAAAAGGAATGTAAAGTATCATGGGATAATATTAAAGCAGGATGTAACACTTTATTTTAGTCTTATTTTAGTGATTTGTGTGAATAGCAATAACCCAAAGGAAGTATCTCAGCACGATCACTCATACTCTTGCTCTGGTCCAAGGACTTATATGCAGCTTGCTAATTCTGAACCTCAGCATCAGCAAGCTGCATATAACACCCTGGACCAGAGCTAACTTCATCATGTCTTCTGTCTCCACAGTTTCTCTGTCTGATGAATGCCATTTGACAGAAACGTCACTCATTTTATTGACTGTATCATTTTACGGGAGATAGTGTTGCGCCTCACTTTCCTGCCCTCTGTCCAGTTTAACCTTTATTGTCATGAATCTTGCCCCGGAGGCAGAACTTAACGTGGGCCAACTGCAAAGTTAAAAATGGTCTATATCGTAAAAATATTATCAGGTTTCCAGCATTTAAGGTTAGGGTTAGCAGTGTGGTTAAGGCTAGGGTTAAGGTCAGGGTTAAGTTTCAAATCAGATTTTCTGACTTTGTGACTTTACCAGCCGGTGACCAGTCTGCAGAGCTGCCTCCAATACATGAGTCATCTCAATAAATGCCATCCTGCCCCTCTGTCTCCCCCTCACCACAGCTTACAATGACAAGATAGTGACGTTCCTTCGCCAGCCAAACATCTTTGAGATGCTTCAAGAGCGCCAGCCGAGCCTGGCCAGGAACCATGTACTAAGGTGATCCTCTATATATTATATTTTTTCGCTAGACTTATTGTTGCTTTATGAATTGTTTCATGAGTTTGTATTTATACAAACTTTTTGTGTTTACGTTGTGAACAAATACGTTCGGTAATAATGTTTTATATCACTTTTTATGTACTATGACTTGGTTTATAAATTATTTGTGAAGTATATATATTCCTTTTTTAAATTTTATTTTATGAATGCCCTATAAAGCCTTTATGTTGTAGTTTGTACGTGTGACTACAAGGGATCCAGTTTCCTGTGTGAGGGTGAAGTTCTTAGTATTAACAGAGTCCGTGTGAACAGGCAGGGCAGTACAATCTCAGAATCCTCTTTTTGCCGATAGAACCTTAGAATTCTAAGGTCACAATTTGGCTGAATGTTTGACTGCCCTCACTCTGTCAACCAATCAGGGAGAAGATCCACTACATCAAGACGGAAGGTTCACAGGGGGTGGAGAAGCTGTCTTGTGATGCTGACCTGGTCATTCTACTGAGGTAGTGTTGTTTACCCTGTTGTTGTTGCTACTAGATGGTTGTTTTGGCTGGTTCTGCGGGGCTCCGCTGGCCGGAAGCTGGCTAGATTACAGTAAACCCAGAGCATCTTGTCCCACGGCTCATTCACTGTCTGTCTCACAGCCAATCCGATTACACCCTTCACATGGGCACACTGTATTACTTTAGGCCTATATACCCATGCCCACAACCAGCAGCCAGCAGGCGTAATGTGATTGGTTTATAGTCCACAGACCAGCCAGCAGCCGTAATTTGATTGGTTTATAGTTCACAGACCCAGCCTGACAGAATTGGTATTTGTTACAGTCTGTCTACCATGTTTGTGAGGAGAGCAAACCCTGTAATCTACATGATCGACAGACAGTTTCTGTATAGAATGCAGGGATAATTTCCTTCACGAAATGGAATGGAATAAAGACCTGATACTTAGTACTTTCTAGGTGTCCATAACATTTGGACCATTTGGAATTTGTAAACTATCCCTTTAACGTTCTCTCTCTCCCTCACTTTCCCTCTCTCTCTTTCCCTCTCTCTCTTTCCCTCTCTCTCTTTCCCTCTCTCTCTTTCCCTCTCTCTCCCTCCCTCCCCTGCAGCTTGTTTGAGGAGGAAATCATGTCCTATGTTCCACCCCACTCCTTTCACCCGGGGTACAGCTTCTCGCCCCGCTGCTCACCCGGATCCTCGCCACAAAACTCCCCAGGTGGGTCTTCCCTCACGTTTAACTTATCTGACCAGCCAATCAGCTCTCATGCATGCTAACCAAGTACAGGGCTCTAGCCTCATGGGCCACCACCAATCCCTCCTAACTTAATACCCCAAACCATGTCTAAATAGGCATAATTTATTTAAGTGAGGTTAACCACTCGGACTGCACTAAGGACCTAAGCCAATCAGGATCCTTAGAACCACATGAAATCAAGTCATAACAAGTGCCACTTATGAATTAGTCCCATTAGGGGAAACAACCAGTCACCTCTCGAAGCCCAAGCACCACTCAATGCAAACCACAATGAGTGATTTAAATGAGCAATTGGGTTGATGGTGTCAACATTCTATCCTCAGCCTTTACAAAGATAACATACCCATAATTACACTGGCTATGAAATATCAGTCAGACCATACTGTGGGCTCCTAGCGCCAGTTATGAATGAATAATTACACTGTGAAATAGAATCAATTATAAACTGGGTGGTTCGAGCCATGAATGCTGATTGGCTGACTGCCGTAGTATATCAGACCGTATACCACGGGTATGACAAAACATGTATTTTACTGCTCTAATTACCTTGGTAACCATTTTATAATAGCAATAAGGCACCTTGGGGGTTTGTGGTATCCAGGCACTCCGGTTTGCATCGTGCATAAGAACAGCCCTTAGCCATGGTATATTGACCACAACCCCTCGGGCCTTATTGATTAAATATCACACCATAGAGCAATACCTCTGTGATGTAATATGGTGAGGAGAGGAAGCCCAGTGGCCGGCAGTGGGAGAGTATGGAGCGAGATGGAACTGGGCCGACATTCTGCTGATTTTCTCATCGAAGAAAAGCCAGATCGCAATACAGTTCCCTGTTCCCAAAGCTGGAATCTGTTACGAGTTTTGTGGAGCTTTGCTAAAGTAAAAAAAATATTACAGGTAGTGCAAGGGCGAATTGAATTATTGCACATACACGCAGTGTGTTCCTTATTTGAAATGTGCAGATACAGTGGCAAGAAAAAATGTGAACCCTTTGGAAATACCTGGATTTCTGCATAAATTGGTCATAAAATTTGATCTGATCTTCATCTAGGTCACAACAATAGACAAACACAGTCTGCTTAAACTAATAACACATAAACAAGTATACGTTTTCATGTCTTTATTGAACACACCGTGTAAACATTCACAGTGCAGGATGGAAAAAGTATGTGAACCCTTGGATTTAGTAACTGGTTGACCACCTCAACCAAACGTTTTCTGTAGTCAGACTTGCACAACGGTCAGGAGGAATTTTGGACCATTCCATTTTACAAAACTGTTTAATTTCAGCAATATTCTTGGGATGTCTGGTGTGAAGTGCTCTCTTGAGGTCAGTACTCTGACTGGGCCACTCCAGAAAGCGTATTTTCTTCTGTTGAAGCCATTCTGTTGTTGATTTACTTCTGTAATGATGTGCGCTGAATGTCGGGAAGCAAGTTCAAGGAGTGGGTGATTTAATCAATAAATGAAACACGAAACAATGCACAGACATGAAACTGGAACAGAAACAATGATGCCTGGGGAAGAAACCAAAGGGGGTGACAAATATAGAGAAGGTCACCTGGGAAGTGATGGAGTTCACGTGAGTCTGACAACGTGCAGGTGTGCATAATGATGGTGACAGGTGTGCACCATAACGAGCAGCCTGGTGACCTAGAGGCCGGAGAGGGAGCACACATGACAGCTTCTGTGTTTTGGGTCGTTGTGCTGTTGATTCACCCAACTTCTGCTTCAATTGGCGGACATATAGCCTAACATTCTCCTGCAAAATGTCTTAATAAACTTGGGAATTCATTTTTCCGTTGATGATAGCAGCAGCAAAGCAGCCCCAAACCATGATGCTCCCTCCACCATACTTTACAGTTGGGATGAGGTTTTGATGTTGGTGTGCTGTGCCTTTTTTTCTCCATACATAGTGTTGTGTGTTCCTTTCAAATAACCCAACTGTAGTGTCATCTGTCCACAGAATATTTTGCATCCAGGTGCACTTTTGCAAACTTCAGACGTGCAGCCATTTTTTTTTTGGACAGCAATTGCTTCTTCCGTGGTGTCCTCCCATGAACCCCATTCTTGTTTAGTGTTTTACGTATCGTAGACTCGTCAACAGAGATGTTAGTATTTTCCAGAGATTTCAGTAAGTCTTTAGCTGACACTCTAGGATTATTCTTAACCTCATTGAGCATTCTGCGCTGCGCTCTTGCAGTCATCTTTGCAGGACGTCCACTCCTAGAGAGAGTAGCAACAGTGCTGAACTTTCTCCATTTATAGACAATTTGTTTTACCGTGGACTGATGAAGGCTATTAGAGATACTTTTATAACCCTTTCCAACTTTATGCAAGTCAACCATTCCTAATCTTAGGTTTTCTCAGATCTCTTTTGTTCGAGGCATGGTTCACATCAGACAATGCTTTTTGTGAATAGCAAACTCAAATTTTGTGAGTGTTTTTTATAGGGCAAGGCAGCTCCAACCAACAGCTCCAATCCCATCTCATTGATTGGACTCCAGGTTAGCTGACTCCTGACTCCAATTAGCCAAGGGATTCACATACTTTTTCCAACCTTCCAACCTGTTTAAATGATGTATTCAATATAGACAAGAAAAATACAATAATTTGTGTGTTATTAGTTCAAGCACACTATGTTTGTCTATTGTTGTGACTTAGATGAAGATCAGATCAAATTTGATGACCAATTTATGCAGAAATCCAGGTAATTCCAAAGGGTTCACATACTTTTTCTTGCCACTGTACTGTACATGCTAAAACGCGCCAATAGGATCTCGCTTACGCGTCCTTGGCTCTGCCCACTATCCTTAATTTGCTCCCACTATAAACGACACAGATTAACTACAGTATACTAAACAAAAATATAATTGCAACATGTTAAGTGTTGGACCCATGTTTCATGAGCTGAAATAAAAGATCCCAGAAATGTTCCATACGCCTCACAAAAAGCTAATTTCTCGAAAATGTTTGTGCACAAATTTGTTTACATCCCTGTTAGTGAGTATTTCTCCTTTGCCAATGTAATCCATCCACCTGACAGGTATGGTATATCAAGAAGCTGATTAAACAGCATGATCATTACACAGGTGCCACTTGTGCTGGGGACAATAAAAGGCCAATAAAATGTCACGCAACATAATGCCACAGATGTCTCAAGTTTTAAGGGAGAGTGCAATTAGCATGCTGACTGCAGGAATATCCACCAGAACTGTTGCCATAGAATTTTATGTTCAATTCTCTGCCATAAGCCACCTTCAAAGTCGTTTTAGAGAATTTGGCAGTACATCCAACCGGCCTCACAACCGCAGACCACGTGTAACCACACCAGCCCAGAACCTCCACATCTGGCTTCTTTACCTGCATGCTCGTCTGAGACCAGCCACCCGGACAGCTGTTGAAACTGAGGAGTATTTCTCTCTGTAATAAAGCCCTTTTTTGTGGGGAAAAATTCTGATTGGCTGGGCCTGGCTCCCCAGTGGGTGGGCCTATGTCCTCCCAGGGGCACCCATGGCTGCACCCCTGCCCAGTCATGTGAAATCCATAGATTAAGGCCTAATGAATTTATTTCAATGGACTGATTTCCTTACATGAACTGCAACGCAGTAAAATCATTGAAATTGTTGCATGTTGTGTTTCTATTTTTGTTCAGTATATCTTGGGTTAGTTATAAATATCTTTGGTGCTAGGCTAGCAGCTAACAGCTAGCATCCTCACACTACGATCACCACTCCCCATGAAAGGCCCTGCTGTGCTACATTAGAGCATGGCCATGCAGCGTTAATGAGCTGATAGAGTCGTTAAGAGGCCATGAGGAGGTGTCAGGGGTTCTTATTATTTTTGATGAGAGCAGAGGAGCTATTAATGGATGAATGGGAGCAGGGCCACAGCGGGAGGGAGGCAAACATGGATTGGAATGATGCTGCATTTTCTCTCCCTTTGGTCTTTGTTGAGCGAGAGAGAAGAGAGAGAAGTTTTTTGTACTGCTTTTTCAACAGAACATTGTACAAATGTCAGCAACATGCTGAATTGTGAATACAACTTACATTTGAATATTACAATTGGCAATACAAATTAAAATACAGTAAACAACAGAAAGTTATGTTAATCGTCAACTGTTCAGCAGGCGAACCATGGCTGGGACGGCGCTGCAACAGAAATGCTCAGACCTGCAGTGGATCAGTTCCATTTTAGTTGAGGGGCAGGTCTGGTGTAGGCTCACAGACGATCGTTGAAGTGGGAGGATACGGCGCTACGGGTCAGATTTAAAATGTAATCTTGCAAAGGACCGAGAGACTTTCCCTGCGAGTGCGTGTGAAGTGATGGTAGGCCCAGATTGGTGCATGCATCTGAGTAGTACTTTTCTCCTCCTTTGCTCTGTTGAACTGAGGCTGGCCTGACTCGGGCTAGCTTCAAGTCAGGTCAAAAAATGTGTTGACTGATGGATCACAAATGTGCCAATGATGATAAGAACTGCTCTTCTCTGGACTCTCTCGATGGTATCGGATTGTCACTTGGTTAGCCCTGCATGCCACACTGCGGCAGCATATTCCACCGCTGGTCGGATATACACTGTGCATTAGATGGTGAATACGGTCACCAGGTCCTCCTTAGGGATGTGGAAGTGCTTCAGACATCAAAACGTGACCCCAAAAAATACAACAACAAGGATGATCATTGGCTCAGCTACTCTAGTGGGGAAGGTTTTGAACTCTTAACAACTGCCCATAAGTGCCTGTGTTTTTCACTGGGTCTTGAGGTCCATGAATTATGTATGTATAAGGTATTGATTGCAGTTGTATTAGCTTAGATGTAAATTATGGCTATCGCTCACTCTGTGAGTGTGCGTGTGTGTGTGTGTGTGTGTGTGTGTGTGTGTGTGTGTGTGTGTTTGTGTGTGTGTGTTGGCAGGCTTACAGAGAGCCCGAGCTCCGGCTCCATACCGCAGAGACTTTGAAGCCAAACTGCGCAACTTTTACAGGAAGCTGGAAGCTAAGGGCTATGGCCAGGGGCCAGGGAAGATCAAGTAAGTCTGTCTGTGTGTGTGTGTGTGTATGACACATGCTTGAGTGTATATGCTGATACCCACTCCCTGGTGGTAATTATATGCAAGATGTTGCAAGCAGAAACTACAGATAGAGATAGAAACAGTAGATGATTCTCTACCATGTAGCATTGTGGATTGTCTGAATTTCTATCTAAATGTTCTGAATAGCTCTATAAGACCCAGTAAGATGATGTGATGAGAGGAGATAAGCATGTCTGTACAGGAACTGTAGTTTGCTAATCATTTAATTATTGTCCCAGACTGATCATCAGAAGAGACCACCTGTTGGAGGGCACCTTCAACCAGGTGATGGCCTACTCCCGCAAGGAGCTGCAGAGGAACAAGCTCTACATCACCTTCTTGGGAGAGGAGGGGTAAGCGTATGTGTGTGTGCATGTGTGTGAATGGAAGTGGACATGTGCACGTGGGATTGATCCCATTGCCGTATTTTTAAAACTGCATCCCCCATGTCCCCCGTCTCTAGGCTGGACTACAGCGGCCCCTCCAGGGAGTTCTTCTTCCTGTTGTCCCAAGAGCTATTCAATCCTTACTACGGCCTGTTTGAGTACTCAGCCAACGACACTTACACCGTCCAGATCAGCCCCATGTCTGCCTTCGTTGAGAACCATCTGGAATGGTGAGGACTGATACCCTAAGAGAGCATATTATCGTAAATTTTACTTTTTTATACAGGTATTTAACAGGGCCACAGTGGAAAGAGGAATGTTTTGGTTTTTATGACTATGATGGTAATTGTAAACCAATTCATCAGTTGGTAATTTACACAGTTTACACAAGCAGCCCAATTCTGATATTTTGCCACTAAATGGTTATTGACCAATCAGATTAATTTAACCTTTATTTAACTAGGCAAGTCAGTTAAGAACAAATTCTTATTTGTCTTACCAAAAGGCAAATGTCCTCCTGCGGGGACGGGGGATTAAAACAAAAAATACAGGACAAAACACACATCATGACAAGAGAGACACCACAACACTACATAAAGAGAGACCTATAATAATTGGGGAAAATATCCAAATTGGGCTGCCTGAGTAAATGCAGCCAATGAGATATGAAGCTCTTCTTCATGGGAGGCTTAGCCAAGAGACAATTAATTAATAAAAATACTAATAAAACCAGAGGTTTTACAGTTGGTTTCTGTGCATCTTTAACCAAGGAGGACCAAGGATTTTATGATCACCGTGCAACTGGTGTAGGCCATCAAATCGTCTAGAGGTTATTATCCCTCATTAGCATTTTATTGGTGGGACTAGGGGAGTCATGTAAAACCAAGCATTGTTTAATATTCCCCTTGACACAAACATAACGTTGACACTCTAGTAAACATGGTATGATGTACCAGTATGATGTATTGACCATCTGTGTCAACCCTGAAGCAGTGGGGAATAGTACAAGGATTGTTGATTTTCAACTGCGCAAATTACTTGTGTACTCAGGCAAATGACTAGTGTAATAGCATAGACTGAAAAACTTAAACCTATAGAGGAGAAACTGATTTAAGCTGTGAAATGTAGCCAACACCCTGTGATATTCCCTGTTTTACTCTTAGTGGAAATGCAGCCTTGTGAGCTCAGTTCATTGTCACCGGAAATTAAACTACTTCATGGACACAAAATGGTTGCCATAGCATTCCAATTTGCCTGTCATTGGAAGCTGGACTTGAACCAATGAGGGTAGAGTTTATAGCTTGGCAGTTGGCACTCTGCCGAGTCATTAATTACCAGTCACAAGTTGAAAGTAAATTAGTGTCAATTATACCATTAACCAACAACATCCATCATTCCTTGAGAATAGACCCTTTCCTGAACAGTTGATAGCGCTTTTCCACAGTTTTTACCTTTGGAAGACAAAGACAAGTTTATGCAGCTTGTCCTGTCCAAGACCATGGCCTGCCTCTCAATAGTCTAAAGTGGATTCCTCTCCTCGTCTCCTTTCCTTCCTAGGTTCCGCTTCAGTGGGCGTATTCTAGGCCTGGCCCTGATCCACCAGTATCTGCTGGATGCCTTCTTCACACGACCATTCTACAAGGCCCTCCTCAGACTGTGAGTGCATTGACCACCCTTTTGCTTCCATATACCCCCCCACACACACGCACACACCTGTACCATAATCTATCCTACACATTCTTACTTCTGTACCTCAATTACCCCTCTTCACCCTACACACACACACGTCTTGTGCCACAATCTACCCGACTCACAACTCTCCCTGTACAATTACCCCACACACACCTCTCCCTGTATAATGTATCTGCTACACGTCGACTAAAAGGAATCCCTACTGTAACATCATATCAATCAGTCAACCAGTCAATGTGTGATGTTCCCCCAGATCCACAGACCTGAGTGATCTGGAGTATCTGGATGAGGAGTTCCATCAGAGTCTCCAGTGGATGAAGGAAAATGACATCACTGACATCCTGGACCTCACCTTCACCGTCAATGAGGAGGTCTTTGGCCAGGTCAGTCTCAGTTAGGAGTCAGTCTGTTAGGGGTCAGTCTCAGGGATCAGTCTGAGGTAGGCCACGAGGCACTAGGGCTTTGACTGTCTCTGCTTAGCCTGACCTGGCACTTTGTAGTGTGTTGTAACTTGGGGAAATGGAGTACTTTATCAAAAAATGATTATATTATTCTGCCCAGGACAGAATGAAATGTGTTGGAAGTTTCACTTTAAAGTTTAATTTCGAAGTTAACATCTACCCACCACACCAGAGTACATATTTTGTTGGGAGGTCAAAGAAGCAACAGTTATTTTAGCCCAAAATGGTCCCCACACCACGCAGCCTTCATAAATACAGTTCTCTGACATACCTGTTTGTCATTTCCTGTGTCAGGTGACGGAGCGGGAGCTAAAGTCGGGTGGCTCCAACCTTCAGGTGACGGAGAAGAACAAGAAGGAGTACATTGAGCGCATGGCCAAGTGGAGGGTAGAGCGCGGGGTGGTGCAGCAGACTGAGGCCCTGGTCCGAGGCTTCTATGAGGTACAGCACAAACCTACTACTAACCCCTACTAACCCGTCAGTGTTTGCAGATCTGAAAGAATAGGATGGGTATAAGCAATATGGCGGATCCTCCCCATTATCATGATGCTTACACCTATCCAGTCCCTTTTGATTTGTAAATGCCAAAGGAAGGTATGGTCTCTAGAGAAAGTGTCAGAGACATTATTCCATCTCACCATTGCCAAGTGAATTCCATTCATTTGTGGAACAGCCGGCAATCATCTATTGACATCCCTAATCCCCACTCCAACCCTCCTCTGGCCCCAGGTGGTAGACTCTCGTCTGGTGTCGGTGTTTGATGCCAGAGAGCTGGAGCTGGTCATTGCAGGGACGGCTGAGATCGACCTAAACGACTGGAGGACCAACACAGAGTACAGAGGAGGTGAGAAAGTAAAAATCGATGCAGATATCTGAGTGCTTCTATTTCTGTTCTGGGATAGTCATCTTGTGAAGTGTCCAAGGAAAATGTTTTTTTTTCCTAAAGTAAAACATGTACTATTGACTCTGAGAAAAAAAGCTGCTATCAAGAACCTAAAAGTGTTTTTTGGCTGTCCCCATAGGAGAACCATTCGAAGAACCCTTTTTGGTTCCAGGTAGAACCCTTTTTTGGTTCCAGGTAGAACCCTTTTTGGGTTCCATGTAGAACCCAGTAGGGTTCTACCTGGAACCAAAAAGGGTTCTTCGAATGGTTCTCCTATGGGCACAGCCGAAGAACTCATTTGGAACCTTGATAGCACCTTTTTTTCTAAGAGTTCAAGCTGAAACTGACAGTGCTGTAGACCACACAGGGGAGGAAAGAAAGCAGTAATGTAAAAAGACTGACAAAGACCAAGTGATGGTCGAAAAGCTGTCACTGACAGTCATGCTGTTTAATGTAAAACCTACATTTTTGGAAGCATAAATCAATGTGTCCCTTTCTGCATAACAAAGTACTAGAGTCTATATGTTCCAACTGACAGGCCTGGTACAGTACAGTAATGACACAGAGCGGTCAACGCCAAGTAAAACATGCCGGAACATCCATCTCACGGCCTCATTAGCGCATACGCACCATGTCACCTGACATAAGAGATTGTGCGTCTGTAACTGATTACGGCCACATCATGAGCGCCGTTGCAATTTCTCTCTGCCTCCTTTGAACAGACAGATGTGGCGGAGGGTCCGGCAAGCCCCCGAAATGCCCATAAAGGTCCATAACTCATTAATCACCCAGAAGGCCGTGCTCCAGCTGCCAGGCTGCTCATCTGGTTCTCATTATGGCTAAGCTCTTAATTGGCCAAACTCATCATCTGCACAATTGGAGCCGTTTGCCCTTTCATTTGGCAAAGATGTCAGTTTGCTGTGGATGGATAGTATCACAAGCCGGACTGGAAGGCCTGCAGTCACCCTTCTCACCACAGCCTCCAAAGCAAACAGCGCCCTGTTTAGATTGCAGTTTGTCATTTAAAGTGAAAACTTTCAAAATGGAGAGAAAGTGGTGAACATTAAATGTGATCTCAAAATGGGAGCTAGCTTCTCTGTCCACAGTATTAATAGTAATGACAATGACTTGCAGTTAATAAGCACATATCTCAAACACTAAATAAGGGGTTGACTCAATCCATTTCACCCTCCGTGTGTAGCAACCACATGTGTGTACGGTTGATGCAGAATACAAAGCAGTGAGGATAAGGGTTGTGTACCAGTCAGTTACACCTACACTGACCTCACCAATGAACCATAATGACTCCTTCCCCAGGTTACCATGATGGCCACATAGTGATGCGGTGGTTCTGGGGTGCGGTGGAACGCTTCAACAACGAGCAGAGACTGCGGCTGCTGCAGTTTGTGACAGGCACCTCCAGCGTTCCATACGAAGGCTTCGCTGCCCTACGGGGAAGCAACGGCCTGCGACGCTTCTGCATCGAGAAGTGGGGCAAGGTCACCTCACTACCCAGGTACTGGATGGAAAATATACCAACATATTAATAAATATATAGTTTGGAATTGAATCCTCTTATAAGAATCATATCTCTCCTGGACAAGTTTTATTCTTATAATCAACTAGTATCAACTCTTAATAAAAGCAAACTACATTGTAAGTATTTTTTTACCACTACGGCATAAGCAGACTCGTGATTCTTAGAGGCAGAGTGCACTGTTTTGGGTGTTTTATTCTGGAATAAAGAGGTCATTTCATTGACTAATGTAATTATTCCACTACAAGGAGATGAAAATATCCAGAAAGACATTCCACTGGGCACACAGTGGTTGAATCAACATTGTTTCCACATCATTTGAATGAAATTACATTGAACCAACGTGGAATAGATGTTGAATTTACTTCTGTGCACACTGGGAAATAGTACAGTAAACCTGGTTCTGGGGTCAAATGTACTGTAACTTGCCACACTTATAAGGTCCATTGGAAACGCATGCTAAATGTGGCCATTTAGAATTATTAAAGCAGGTAGCCACACCCTATTTAGGGACAGACATTTGAGCAAAATAAATACAGTCTTTCACCTCATAGGAAGGGCTGTAGCGAGAATATTTTTTAAGGAAATTAAAAAACTGTCTGCTTTTTAAAAACATATCAGCAGCTTATCAGACTGGGCTATTATGAGAGTAAGGCTGCGTTTACACAGATCTGATCTGATTGGTCAAAAGACAAATTAGTAGAAAAAGATCGGCATTGGGCTGCCTGTGTAAATACAGCCAATTTGACCTCCGTTAGAACATAGAACAGACTGCAATCCCAACTTTGGGACAGTTCTTTCTTATTCCGTATTGTTAATGGCCTTGTCAATTTTTTTTCCTGGCTGAAAGGCAGCTTTTGTTTTTTTGTTAGTGTGTGCATGAGACCCCATACAGCAGCAATTGTTTTGTCCTGGACACAAAGAAAAGTCACAAAGAAACTGGCTTTTACCATTCCATCAATGAGATAATCTATTTTGAAACAAATACTATTTTATCTGCCAGTGACAATTCTCAAAGCGCAAAATCAACACCACAGAAATGCACTCAGTCAGCTGTCATTGGAAATTAGGTGGTCACTCAAACAAAAACATTTGCCCATTTCAGACATAGTCCCTATCTCCCAATTGTACTTCCCTTATCTGAGGCACTCTCATTCAGACCACATGATATTGTCATTTAATCCAACATTTTCGTAGTGCAACCATTCTATTCTCACCCACAGGACGGATGTAACCAGCTCTCTATCTCTCTCCCTCTCCTTTTTATACATATTCTCCATATGGACAGCTGGTTGAGTGTGGTATCAAGGCTTACGTTACCCATGTGGGGAAGGAATGAAACGGCTGCTGGTGTTTCCTCAACCATTACATGTAGAGATCTACCTCGTAATCAGCTCTTAGTGCCAGCCAGCTTTACAGAGAGATATAACCCGTTTTCTCAGGAGCGAGAAAAATACTTTTCACACCCCCACCTTGTTCTAAAACTTGGTGAAAATATTTGGTTTAGACAATCTTCTGGAGTATGAAACAATTGCGTTGGAAGCAGATAACGTTATTTGTCATTTCAACACGAATGAGTAAATTGTACGTGGTCTAGCAAAGGTTCATAAAAGTCACTTCTATTGGTGTATTTTCTATAACCGCCACTAGCATGTGGTTTCTTGCTTGTGTGAAAAGAGTTGTTGATGGAGAAGTGGCTGGGTCATGTTCAGCAGGTACCAAACAGAGTGAAGCAGGGACGTAGCCTACTATCTGATGACAAATCCTTGTGTATATTTTCCATTGCAAAATATTTTGCTACGTGTGCCTTATAATGAACATCACCCAGGTCACACAGTATACATTGCTTCTACAACACTATGTGTCGCTGATGTCTAAAGCCAGGCGAGCTGCCGAGTTTGGAACACACACGTTATTATGGTCACTCACTAGTGCCAGACGTGATATGAAGTTCAATTCGCTGAAATGAGTACTGACTATAGTACTGAATCCTTACACACCCCCTGGGCCTACTTCTATTTTCATATTCCAATTTTCATGGATCCCTCTGAATTGGTTGCATTGCAAACAGTGCTATATTTAATGCCTGTACAGTATTTGCTTTATACCTTTCACCTTGTTAGACCTGCATTGGACATTTATTTGGCAAACGGGAGAAGATCTCATTTAAAGCTAACTAAGTCAGCAGAAACGAGAGGGCTCCCATTTCGCTGTGGAGGAGAGGAAGTGGTAGTGTTTATCATTGTGTAGGAAGCACAGTGTCAGCAGTAAGGAAGCTAAATAAGGCTGAGGTTGGAGAAGGGAATGGCATGGCTAGCGAATAACATTTCAACCTAGGGCTTTCTCATGATTGGTGGAAGAGATAAACAATGTCCATGAGTCAGAATCAAACCCACAACCCTGGACTTACGGTATGAACACATCATATGGGACATTATTAATAGAGCAATCATATCATATTGGGGTCTCATTCAGACTTGCTGCTCTCCCTGACAGTGCCTGATACAGTATTGTCCCTGACATACTGTACTGTACCGCTCCTCTCCTCTCTTTCAGGGCTCACACGTGCTTCAACCGCCTGGACCTTCCCCCGTACCCCTCCTACACCATGCTGTATGAGAAACTGCTGATTGCTGTGGAGGAGACCAGTACCTTTGGCCTGGAGTGAGACTAACCACTGGCACTGACCACTGACTGACTTCCTTTGGCACCCTACTAACAAACAATTTTATTTTTACGTACAAATATTAACTCTGGACAAATGGTATTCTCTGTTCTTGTTTTCTTACAATACGTACCTGAGGAGTGGGTTTGAAAAAGAGGGATCAAACGTATTAAAACTTGCATGCACTGCATCACTCATCTGAGACATTGTACATAAACCAACATGTATGCAATAGTGAAGACCCTGGCTCCAGCCCGTTCTACGACCCCCCCACTTTGTCCACCTCATGGTCTCATCAGTTTAATCTTCCCCATAAGACTCTATTCCAGCTCCAAAGACTGAGGCTGACACTATGCAGGGGAGGGGCTTGCTCCACCGGCCGCCGCCCACAGCCCGCCACCTCTGATATCAGAGGAAGTGACATCGGCGGTGACCCCCTAAAAATCGCAAGTCTCTCCAGACCTTAATCTTGTCCTATCAATCATCGCAGAGCATTTCCTGAAATCACCTTGACTCCCGACGACCATTGTGACAAGACCAAACATTTTTTTATTTCCATTGTTACATTTAATAAGCATGTTTCATGCATGTTTCACCAATTGCTTTATCATCATTTACATTTACATTTAAGTCATTTAGCWGACGCTCTTATCCAGAGCGACTTACAAATTGGAAAGTTCATACATATTCATCCTGGTCCCCCCGTGGGGAATGAACCCACAACCCTGGCGTTGCAAGCGCCATGCTCTACCAACTGAGCCACACATCACTGTTTTCCTCAGAGTGGATGAACAGGTGCTTTTTAGGAATTCCTTCACTGTTCTGAGTCCATGCCCAGCCTGTGTGTACTTACTGCACACAGTTGTCTGAATCTCCCGCCCAAGAAAGATACTGTACTGTGCCTCTGTGAGTTATTGCCTCAGTGACACCAGCTATGTGTTAATGAATCACACATACTATTGGAGACGCCAATGCAGTGGTGCAATGGTTTTTGCAGTAGGAGGCTTATTAGAGTCAAGTCACAGTTCCTGTACAGTACAGTGAGAGGAACTGTAGAGACCCAGGTGATGATGTAACTTGTACAAGGCTAAGATTAGAATGTGAAAGGCTAAGCTCTGAGAGTTCTCTTGTCAGCCTTGCAGAGTCATTGAGCTCACACCATAAATAATACCCTTGTCATTCGGACCATGGGCTTTGCAATCTAAGCCCAAACGCTGACTGAGAGATCTCAACCATAGAGGTAAATTCTGTACTCAGTGAGGCACTGTGCAACTTTGATGGAGTGTAACATCATGTTGGACATCCCTTTCTGTTCTGGTCTAGTGTTGACAATTATTCTTGGGGTCTCGTCCTTTGTTTTTTAACATTTTCATTGAAAGAATGTACACTAAATGGCAGTTTCCAGAACACAGATTAGGCATAGTCCTATACCAGTGGTATTCAAAGTCGGAGGGAATTGCAGTCGTGTTTTTTGGGGGAGGGTGGCCAGAAAATTAGGATTGTATATTGTCCCATACAATAATATGTAAACGTTTTTTGAGAAACATAATTGGAAAAATCAAATTTGATTAAGTAAATGTATCATTTTGATAAAATATGAAAATGCAATCAATTTAAGGTTATTTGTTTATGTCATTAGATTTAGGGTGGGGTGGAGTCGCCAGAAATTCTAACGAAAGAAAAGGGGTCCCCGCTGAAAAAGTTTGAATACCACTGTCTAGACTAAAAAGCTATTTCAATGAAGATTCTCAATTGACTGTGCTTTCAGGAAAACCAGCCCTAAATGGCCCCTAGTTATACTGTAAAATACTGTAGATTGTCCATGATTGAAGCTACAGCTGTTGTACTATGATTATAGTATAATATTTGTATGGAAAGAACCAGGGCTACTACAAAAAAAATGTTCAGGGAGCAAAGAAGATTCTTGTTAGTTTTGTTTCATAAGTACTGTCGTTTTTTTCTATAATGTTTTTAGATTTTTTTTGTCAAAGCGGGTGATGTAATACTATGGTTTCTCTTTAGGACCATAAGGTGGAAAACTAATTTGAATGTTTGGTAAACATTGTCCAGTATTGTTTAGGTGTTTTTATAATGATGGCATAGGAATTGAAATGCTTTCAAAAGCAGGACTTTTACGTGTTTTTTTCCCCATGTGTACATACAGTTTTTTGTTACTTATGCCTTCATTTAGTACCTTTTATATTTTTCATGATTTTGAATTGTATTTCAAAATGGCTTTGTTCATTTAGAATTTGTGGGGAAATGTTGGTGTTGTCTTCCTTCCCTTTGCACTGTAAATGTAACCACTTCTTTCTCTTCCTCATTCTATTTCGTCACTATCTGGCCAAGTTGCAAAGTCAGAAGCCCTGTCTAGTTCTATTCTTAAAATCTGATTTTAAACCTAACCGTGACTCTAACCTTATCCACACTGCTAACCTTATGCCTAACCCTAACCTTAAAAATGTTTTGTTTCATACATTTTTATGATATAGACAATTTTGCAGTTTGGCCATCTAGTGGGAACCCAATCTATCTATCTTCTATGTTGGTATTGGCTGGTGAAAGTGGTTGTTTATTCAAGTTGTTGACGTAGGAATTGCATCCTTAATGGTCGAAGACACAGAGAATGTCTGCATACCAAATTGTACCCTATTCCCTATGTAGTGAACTACTTTTGACCAGGCCCTCTCAAAAGTACTGCACTATATAGGGGTTGGGTAGCCATTTGGGACATGCAAATGTGTCATGTAGAGAATAAGTAATTTTGTTTGAATTGTCTAGCATTGTATTTTTAAAAAATATGTAATTCAGTAGTCTATTTTTACTGGCTTTATGAAGAATTTTATCCATAGAATATCCTGGGCATCCCTTGGTATGATCGATCCTATAATATGAGGATATTTATTAAATTAATATTGCTCTTAAATTATTCAATATTACCCTTAAATTATTCTAAATGATCTATGTACGTTGTTTAAGTGCATTAACTATTCAAATATTTAAGATCGGAGCTTGATCAGAGCTTTCAAATAAATAATGCACCAATAATTCAATATCGATAATTCAATCTAACTGTACTACAGTTTGTTTATGAGTACCTTATTTTTGTGATTTTTTAAATCAATCTTTTTATTTGCCTATTTATTTTTCATGTTATATCCCCTTGGAAACAGCAAGGTAAAACAGTAGATCTTCCAATCATCAGTCAAAAACTGGCAGAAAGGTTGTGATATAGATTAGCATTAGCATCTATACCTTGTTGATATGACTTGATAAAAGGCTCCCTCTTATGGAAATTGGTCCTTTGTCCTCTCCTTTTTAACTTTCCTTGTCCTGTAGGACTTTGTCTTTCAGAATTGTGACATTTTGAAAGACATGTTTATAATCAAATTTGGTTTGATGACAGGTCACTAAATTCTCAGGCTGTGCTTTCGCTCCATGTACTCATATCACTGTACACGAATGTCAATAAACAATCACTTTGTAATTAATCTTTTGTCTCTAGTCCCTTTGAATATGTTTGACCTCAATGTAGTGAAATAGATGGATATTGGCAGAGCCACTAAA
The DNA here is from genome assembly GCF_002910315.2 of Salvelinus sp. IW2-2015. Lineage (NCBI taxonomy): Eukaryota > Metazoa > Chordata > Actinopteri > Salmoniformes > Salmonidae > Salvelinus > Salvelinus sp. IW2-2015. The sequence goes on along the minus strand of NC_036867.1, from coordinate 9,472,948 downwards.
ACCAAAATGCCAGTGGTACAAATGTTACCATGGTAGCTTCAGGATTAAAGAGCCTGATAAGGTAGAGGAATGTTTGAGACCTTGATAACTAGGCTCCTAATCAATAGAGCCCCACAGTGGATGCTTCATAATAGCCATAAAACCCCCTTAAAACCTAGCGGTCAAACACGGAAATTGTTCCAATAGTTTTTTCACCATCAATTTTTCCTATAGGGGATTATAAGAACCACTTCAAATAAGGTCTGTGTATCGTGTAGGCGTACCCTGGCATGACGTTTTGATAACCATGTAAATCTCTCGGACAAGGGGACTTTTATCAATATAATCAGCTCTATTTACTCTCAGATTCGGAAATGCTAATTAGCATCAAAGTAGACATGCAAGACTACAAATCCCCGCAAGCTTCTGCAAGTTTTCTCTAGCTGACACCTTTGCTGTCAGCTAGCTAGCTACCTTGATCCAATACAAAATATCGATTGAACATTTTCATTTACTGTTCCATATTTTATTTTACTAATATTTGTTGGCTTATTTGTGCAGTTGGTCTTGTCTTGTGCAGAAAACTTTCCTAAGGGCCTCCCGAGTGGCACAGTGGTCTGAGGCACTGCATCGCAGTGCTAGCTGTGCTACTAGAGATTCTGGGTTCGAGTCCAGGCTCTGTCACAGCCGGCCACGACCGGGAGACCCATGGGGCACTGCACAATTGGCCCAACGTCGTCCAGGTTAGGGGAGGGTTTGGCCGGCAGGGATGTCCTTGTCCCATCACGCACTAGCGACTCCTGTGGCGGGCCGGGCCACAGTGCACTGTGTTTCCTCCGACACATTGCTGCGGTTGGCTTCCGGGTTAAGTGGGCATTGTGTCAAGAAGCAGGGCAGCTTGGTTGTGTCTCGGAGGACGCACAGTTCTCGACCTTCGCCTCTCCCGATTCCGTTCGGGAGTTGCAGTGATGAGACAAGACTGTAACTACCATTTGGATACCACGAAATTGGGCAGAAAACGGGCAAAAATATATAAAAAAGCTAAAATATATAGCTAAAATAAAAAATATATATAAATAGAATACTTTCCTAGTAGCAGTCGGATATTTACAATGTGCCATGAATACTAGGCTAGTTCTTTGCAAAGAAGCTACCTACCTAGATGATATTAGCAACATAGCCTTATTTTACCAGATCCTCTTCTCCTTCAGCCGGTGGAGGTCTATATTTAATCTATATATACCTTTCTTAAATGATTGATTCATCAATGCCACAAACCTGGGACATCGACGAGCACAGTATGAACTATTGTTACTATCCGAGAGAGCACAGATTCTTCTGCTTTTCCATTTTAGAAATTAGACCAGCACAAATAACACAAAATGTAAAACATGTAAAACACAACTGGATGTGTAAGGTAGGTTTAATATAAAATACTAGGTCATCTCCAGCAGAATGATAAATATACAGACTCAATACAAGGAAGCCATGCCTAAATACAGCTACATCAACACCCTTGTCAATTGTTGGTCCATGTCGCTGCTGTCAATTGTGAGCAGCACATTTAATACTGCATTCAGTCAGAACCCCAGAATAAACAGGAGGACAGCATTACACAGGTGAAAAAAACTTAGCAAAAACAGTACACCACAACACTTGTTACTGAGTCTAAATGTTATTAAATCATTGTGTGAAATAAGGGGTAAGTAGCTAGAGGGATGGATGGCCATGGAATAAATATAAAATGGGGTGCTGGTGTGCTTCTGCACCCCTTTTAGGTCGTTGTCACAAATATCCGGCCCATGTCCAGTCATACTCGGAGTCTCAGTGTGTGTCCCTTGATGTCATTCTGTCTCAGCATTCAAATCATGGTCATCGTGTGTCTTGTGAATCACGACATTAAAGACAATGAATGATCACAGCATTTTCACAGATTGAGCCATACACAATACAACTTCATCGTTGAGGACAGCATTTTGTTGACAACATGGTGGTTCACACTGTCTACTGTGTGTGAATGATGGAAGAATCTTACCCCAGCTGTAGATACATTTCAGTGTGTGTGGTCACTTCAACCGGTGTTGGGACCATTGGAGACTTGGGATGCTTGATCTCAAAGACAGTACCATAAAAGACAGTACCACACAGGCCAGTACAATAGTCTACACATGGATAGGAACCTTAAGGCACACACAGTACCAACCAATACTACTCACCCAACAGACAGAGCCGGTGTGGACCAGTGCTGCCTTGGCTGCAGTCTTCTGGTCTGCAGCTACTCCCTTCTTCTTAGCAGCCGCCGCCGTAGTATCAGTCAACAAGTTCAACTTGAGAGTGGAGCATGCGTTATATATACACAGTGCATTCGGAAAGTATTCAGAACCCTTGACTTTTTTCACCTTTATGTTACGTTAGTCTTATTCTAAAGTGGATTTTAAAAATGAAATCCTCAGTCTAAACACAATACCCCATAATGACAACGCGAAAACAGTTTTTTTTCTTCAATTATTTCAAATTAAAAAACAGAAATACCTTATTTACATAAGTATTCAGACCCTTTGCTATGAGACTCGAAATTGAGCTCAGGTGCGTCTAGTTTCCATTGACCATCCTTGAGATGTTTCTACAACTTAATTGGAGTCCACCTGTCGTAAATTCAATTGACTGGACATGATTTGGAAAGGCACACACCTGCTATATAAGGTCCCACAGTTGACAGTGCAAGTCAGAGCAAAAACCAAGCCATGAGGTCGAAGGAATTGTCCGTAGAGCTCTGAGACAGTTTTGTGTCAAGGCACAGATCTGGGGAAGGGTACCAAAATATTTCTGCACAATTGAAGGTTCCCAAGAACACTCCATCATTCTTAAAAGGAAGAAGTTTGGAACAACCAAGACTCTTCCTAGAGCTGGCCACCCGGGAGAAGGGCCTTGGTCAGGGAGGTGGCCAAGAACCCGATGGTCACTCTGACAGCGCTCTAGTTCCTCTGTGGAGATGGGAGAACCTTCCAGAAGGACAACCATCTCAGCAGCACTCCACCAATCAGGCCTTTATGGTAGAGTGGCCAGACGAAAGCCACTCCTCAGTAAAAGGCACATGACAGTCCGCTTGGAGTTTGCCAAAAGGCACCTAAAGGACTCTCAGACCATGAGAAACAAGATTGTCTGGTCTGAGGAAACCAAGATTGAACTCTTTGGCCTGAATGCCTAAGACTCAGGCATACCCATTGGTTATGGAATAGAGAAGGTATAAATAAGGTTTTTAATTTGGCATCAATAACATGGCAGTAATTTTACCTCAAAAACAAATGTGTGAATACCAAATAATGTAATGTAAAACCCACCATAGCAAGTAAGACTAAATACGGTTACATAACCTTGCCTATTAGCTATACTAATGAAGGGAAACAGCAAACAGATCAATGTCTTCCTGCAGTAAAGTAACCACACTGCTTGACTCAAGAGATAAGAGCTAATCAGTCCATCTCTGAAACCTCTCAAAAAGCCAGACCAAAATAATACAGCTAGCTAGGTAGCTACAAGTCAAGTATCAGGCTAACATTACTTAGGCTCCATTACGTAGGCTCCTCACCCACAGACACAAAGAAACCTAACTAATAACGCTTAACTTCACCATCTTAGCTAGCTAGTGAACTAGAAAGATAAACTGTTGGTTTATAAAAGCCAAAGAAAGCTAAACTTTGTATAAACTTCTCATGCATTTAAATGGCTAGACAAATAGACGGCTAATGTAGCCATAGCCAGGCTAATGTTGCTAACCATGAGCTAGCTAGCTAACTAGATAACAGGTATTGTGTACAGTAAATAAACAATTTAGCCAATTTATTTATTACTAAATTTAGCTAACATTAGTTCATCCAGCAATCCTTACCTTTGCCTCTATTCAGCAATCTCGTCTCATCATGGCCCTGATGAGTGACGGGAAGTTTGAGACAGGCATTTGTAGTTATGTGTCATAGCGATATTAGCAGCTAATTAGCATTTCATTTTGGGGGGTAAATACAGGGGACTATATTGATAAAATTCACCTTGCCCAAGAGAGATTTACATGGTTATCAAAACGTCATGCCAGGGTAAGCCTACACCAAACACAGCCCTTATTTGAAGTATGTTTAAAATCCCCTATGGGAAAAATGAATGGTGGAAAAATTATTGGAAACATTGTTTGACCGCAAGGTTTTATGGGTATTCTGACCCATACTGTGGTACGACATACCACTCACCAACAACAAACAGCAAAGTGCAGCATAAGTGCACTACTACTACTATGTGCACTACTACTACTCAGTGCAAGAGGTGTCACTACAGTCCCTGGTTCGAATCCAGGCCCGGCGTCGTCCGGGTTTGGCCAGGGTAAGCCGTCATTGTAAATAAGAATTTGTTCTTAACTGAGTTGCCTAGTTAAATAAAGGTTACATTTACTACTAGTACCACTATTACTATAGTATGTGCACTACTGCACTACTGTCCTTCACCAGAAGAGGGAGAATTTGATTCTCTGCACTCTAATATACACTGCAGATTCTACAAAAGGCATGTTCTGCTATGCAAACCCACTCACTCAGGTGCAAGCCTTTAGTTAAAATAGACAAAAAGACACCATATAATCTATTGTTTTTAATGTGTTGTGGTGGGTGTGTTCTGTAGGGTATTGGAGGGTGGAGGGAACATAACAGTTGTTTCCATTGCAAGATGAACAATAAAGTATTCATTCTATTATACTCTATTTTCTTCTATCATTCTAGTGACTCTCACTGGTTAATGTGCCCAGATTTTACTATGAAAAAATACTATGAAAACTGTACAGGTTCGACAAGGGGAATGTATAGTGACAATCAATTGATTATATTAGTTATTATCTTACTGGGAATTCTCCCTTTCTCATTGAGATAACGGTAGTGCAGTGTTCCCGATTAGTTAGGATATTTAAAGCAAATGTAACTTAATTGAATAAGACTCATGGCACTGCGCCCACTGTAGGCTGATCTTATTTATGTGGAGAGCCTTCCCCCTGCTTGTAGTAAAGTAGCATGCGCCACTCTATTTGGTCTAATTACTTGTCAATCAAGAGTGTTACCATGGTGACAGAGAGCAAAGTATCTGACTGGTAAACTTGTATTCATTCATCCGTTGTTCGTACTGATGAGCGAGCGAAGTTAGAACAGATCGCCCGGTTACAAACATTTAGTGGAGTTGAAAATATTGATACATTGTTACGCCCTTCGACATAATTTAATTGAACATGAAAGTAACAGTTCTCTCATCTGAAATATCCGTGAGGCATGCGGTCTTATTTTATCACTCCTAAGCAGCGAAGTACTGCTATTTTTGTGGTCACTTTGTAGGCAACGTTTACTAGCCATCTATTAGCTAGGGAAGTTTGGTTGCGGTAGCTGTTAGGTTTGTTTGAAAGTGACAGGAGATAACAAGCTGTAAAACCGAATCGACGCGATGATTCCTGAATATAGTCCCCGGACCAGCGAGACAAGAAGCCGTACGCGTTGCCACTATGGTCAGGCAGCCGAACCAAACCAGAACCGATGTGGGCTACTCTCCGAAATCAAAACTCCTATCAAGAATGAACTATTCACTGACCACTACACCATCATTCCGGGCAAAGAACTTGGCAGGTACTATACGTGCTTAATAATTACAGGGGGCCATCTATCCATCCAGCTTGTCAAGTTGTCTGTCTGTGAGTTTGTCTGTCAGCCTGAATAACCTTTTTGCTTACTATGACTGTCTGTTTCCATACTTGTGAATATATAATACAGGAAAATGTTCAATTTCTAGATTAATTCATATTCAAATATCACGGTTTTGGCCTTTAGTAGTGCCACATCTCCATCCCTGCTGTCATTATGTAGACATTTGTCTGCACCACAAGTTCACCTTTAATTGAATTTACATTTAATGAAACGTTGTGGGATGTTGTCCAGCAGTTAAAAGTTGCGACATGTATTTTGAATTGTGCACATAAGTGTAAGTTGATGCAAATCCTTTCAATGGATTCCCCAATGTCGCAGTGCACATGGTTGGAACCAAACAATGATTGGTGCACTCCAATGTTCAACCATGAATACAGGGTCCCAGCTGCCAAATCATGCTTCCATTGTTTGTTGTTGTTTGGTTTGAGAATGCTGAAGTATGCATGGCAGCTATAGTAGTGGGCTTGCATTTTCTCCACAGCAAAGGTCACTCAAGTCCAGTGGTGTAAAGTACTTAAGTAAAAATACTTTAAAGTACTACTTGAGTTTTTTTGGGTATCTGCATTTTACTTTACTATTTATAATTTTGACTACTTTTACTTCACTACATTCCTAAAGAAAGTAATGTACTTTTTACTCCATACATTTTCCCTGACACCCAAAAGTACTTGTTACATTTTGAATGCTTAGTAGTACAGGAAAATGGTCCAATTGACGAACTTATCCCTGGTCATCCTGACTGCCTTTGATCTGGCAGACTCACTAAAGACATATGCTTTGTTTGCAAATGATGTTAGAATGTGCCCCAGGCTATCCTTAAAGAAAAATAATAATACAATTGTTTGTCCGGTTTCTCAATATAAGGAATTTGAAATTATTTATTCTTTTACTTTTGATACTTAAGTATATTTAAAACCAAATACGTTTAGGCTTTTACTCAAGTAGTATTTTACTGTGTGTATTTCACTTTTACTTGAGTCATTTTCTAAGCCATCTTTACTTTTACTCAAGTATGACAGTGTGGTACTTTTTCCACCACTGCTCAAGTCATATCTTTGCTGAGTGTTTGAACTGCGATGTGGGCGGCCACACCTTGTGATGTGCCTGCTAAATCGTAAAATAAGCAGATGGGTTCTGTAATGAAACATGCAAGAGCTTTTTCTCCCTCTGTTTTCAGGCAGTCTTCACTAGGCCTAGTCTTGGGACCACATCATAACAATTACAGTACTAATGAATGCATTTTACAAACACACTATTGGTATTTTTTACTTCATTAAGTATCTACATTTCTCTAAGCATAGGCCTATGACTTGGCAATGGCTCTGTTTCAAATTGCCTTCGGTTGTAGCTGCGACTTAGATGCATCACCCTCCATGTTGTAAAGTTTGATGAAACACATGATAATTACAGCATAGCCTGCATACACTACTGTACCCTTTCCACTCAGCGACGCCAATAAAAATACATCAAGACTTTGTCATTGGCGCTTTGAAACTCCAAACTTCACCACCGAATTAGGGTAAATCCATTTGTATTCAATCACCTTTTGACAGCACCCCCATTTGATTTGAACAAAACCTTCCATACATATTTTTGCCCATTGTAGAAGTGCTCAGAAGTGACGTTTTGGTCCTGAATGACAAAACATTCACGGGAGAGAAATGTTCAAAGTTGACCCATTTTGCATACCCCACCATACCATGAGACATCCATGTCTTCATCACTAGAAAATATAAACAGTTCAGATTCACATTATTTAAAAGTTTCCAAACAGGGTTGTCTAACTACTTTATCATTTCTGGCCATTTTTTTGTTGTTACCTTTAACATCTATCTAAAAACGCATAAACGTAAAAAAAAAATCCATATACAGTGCCTTCAGAAAGTATTCACACTAGAGGTCGACCGATTATGACCTTTCAACGCCGATACCGATTTATTGGAGGACCAAAAAAAGCCGATACCGATTAATCTTCCGATTTTAATTTTTTTTTTTATTATTATTTTTTTTAAATATTTGTAATAATGACAATTACAACAATACTCAATGAACACTTTTATTTTAACTTAATATAATACATAAAATCAATTTAGTCTGAAATAAATAATGAAACATGTCCAATTTGGTTTAAATAATGCAAAAACAGTGTTGGAGAAGAAAGTAAAAGTGCAATATGTGCCATGTAAAAAAGCTAACGTTTAAGTTCCTTGCTCAGAACATGAGAACATATGAAAGCTGGTGGTTTCTTTTAACACGAGTCTTCAATATTCCCAGATAAGAAGTTTTAGGTTGTAGTTATTATAGGACTATTTCTCTCTATACCACTTGTACTTCATAGACCTTTGACTATTGGATGTTCTTATAGGCACTATAGTATTGCCAGCCTAATCTCGGGAGTTGATAGGCTTGAAGTCATAAACAGCGCTGTGCTTCAAGCATTGCGAAAAGCTGCTGGCTAACGGAGGAATGTGCGGTTTGAATGAATGCTTACGAGCCTGCTGCTGCCTACCACCGCTCAGTCAGTCATCTGAAGGGATAGGTTCATTCTATGATTGAAATGACACCCTCCCTGTATTTACGAGCATGTTGTCTCAACTGATGGCAGGCGCAACACAAACTCAGACGATGTGAAATAAGGTTTAAGCTACAACATATGCGATTCTGAAATCAATCTGAGGTTATACGCTTTAATGACTTTTTTTTTTTTTAATGATCAAATATTTTGACAAGCTTTTAAATGAAGACATGGATGTCTCATGGTTTGGTGGGTTATTCCAAATGAATAAACTTTGATCACCTTTAACTCTTGAATGTTTTGTCATTCAGGTCCAAAAAGTCACTTTCTGACCACTTCTTCCCTGGGCAAACGTGTTTGGAAAGTTTTGTTTAAATCAAAGGGATGCTGTCAAAAGGTTATTACATTCAAATGGATTTACCTAATAGCTTTAGTCCATTTTGTTCTTGGAAGCCGTCTCTGCTTTACTGACACAGAAAGAGGGGAGATTCCAGTGTGTTTTTATGAGTGGAATATCTCAGCCTTGTTTATCCACATAGCTCTCTGAACATGCCTGCCACAGTCTTGGGATAGGGACTTTTGCCACTGCACATTCTAAAGAGCACCAGTCAGACTAGGCATTGCAAACACCATACTCAATCACCTGAATGGCACCATGTTCACCCAAGGACAAGTATATTGAACTCCTCTGAGATTTGATTAAGCTGATAAGAAATATGTGAGCTCTCTTCAACGTCATAGCCATTGCCCTTTTTATAGAAGGTATTTGAGCTTTGTATGAGATTCTAACGTTTTAGCGACTATTTAATTAAAGGGACATTCAGAATGTGGCTTTGCATCGCATGACCGGCCGTTGCGTCTGAGATTAGCTAAAGGCACTCACTTCAAAGTGTTTGGCTAAGCCACATACGAGTCAAATCACTGTGCGCACTGCCCAGTGACCAGCTGCTAGGGAAGTAGCCTTCTGGTGACTGGTCATAAGCATCCTTAGTCTAAAGCCCCCAAATACACCCACTATGAACCCTGGTTTCTTAGATTTTAAAAGAAAAAAGGAGTCAATTGCAACGAATATTAGATTAACTGGTTTCAGATCATTTTTAACTGCAAATTGAGGCCTGTTAGGCCTAAAGGTAAACACACGTTTCACATCTCAATCATTGGAACGTCTCTAGCTGACCATGTGTTGCTATGTCCTCACTGTTAATTCGTTTTTTTCCAATGACTATCCATTGTAGACAACCTTTACTCAAACAAAGAATGTAAAATGTCTGTAGGATTGTCTCTTCAGGGTATCTGATTGGCTGCAGATTTATTCAATACATTTTTTTTTTCTTGAGCGGATGGTCTGGTTGCCAGCACATAATTACAAATCATTTGTAGACGACAAATTGACCGAAAGAAGACCAAACTGATATGTTTGACTAAAACATAGTAATTTCAAACCTTGCTTACATTTCTATGCAATCACATGTTTCTCTCTCTTATGCGTGGGAATAATTGGGAACAGATTTCTTACATTAAAATCACTGAGATAATTTTCTGGTGTTTTTAGTCTATGTCCAACAATAAAAAAATAAATATACACTCACATACACACACACACACATTGCATTCGGAAAGTATTTAGACCCCTTCCCATTTTCCACATTTTGTCATGTTACAGCCCTATTTTAAAATGGACGAAAATAATTTTTTCCCTCATCAGTCTAAACACAATACCCAATAATGACAAAGCAAAAACAGGTTTACACATGTTTGGAAATGTATTACAAATAAAAAACATATACCTTTTTTACATAAGTATTCAGACCCTTTGCTATGAGACTCAAAATTGAGCTCAGGTGTATTCTGTTTTCATTGATAATTATTGTTTCTACAACTTGATTGGAGCTCACCTGTGGTAAATTAAATTGATTGGACATGATTTGGAAAGGCACACACCTGTCTATATAAGGTCCCACAGTTGACAGTGCATGTCAGAGAAAAAAACAAGCCATGAGGTTGAAGGAATTGTCTGTAGGGCTCAGAGACAGGATTGTGTCGAGGCACAGATCTGAGGAAGGGTACCAAAACATTTGTGCAGCATTGAAGGTCCCCAAGAACACAGTACTTAATTGGAAGAAGTTTGGAACCCTCAAGACTCTTCCTAGAGCTGGCCGCCCCACCAAACTGAGCAATCGGGGGAGAAGGGCCTTGGTCAGGGAGGTGACCAAGAACCCGATGGTCACTCTGACAGAGCTCCAGAGTTCCTCTGTGGAGATGGGAGAACCTTCCAGAAGGACCACCATCTCAGCAGCACTCCACCAATCAGATCTTTATGGTAGAGTGACCAGATGGAAGCCACTCCTCAGTAAAAGACACATGGCAGCCTGCTTGGAGTTTGCCAAAAGGCACCTAAAGACTCTCAGACCATGAGAAACAAGATTCTCTGGTCAGATGAAACCAAGATTGAACTCTTTGGCCTAAATGCCAAGCGCCATGTCTGGAGGAAACCTAGCACCATCCCTACTGTAGCAGCATCATGCTGTGGGGATGTTTTTGAGCAGCAGGGACAGGGAGACTAGTCAGGATTGAGGGAAAGATGAACGAAGCAAGAGATCCTTGATGAAAACCTACTCCAGAGCGCTCAGGACCTCATCAGACTGGGGCGAAGGTTCACCTTCCAACAGGACAACGACTCTAAGCACACAGCCAAGACAACGCAGGAGTGGCTTCGGGACAAGTCTCTGAATGTCCTTGAGTGGCCCAGCCAAAGCCCGGACTTGAACCCGATCGGACATCTCTGGAGAGACCTGGAAATAGCTGTGCAGCGACGCTCCCCATCCAACCTGACAGAGCTTGAGAGGATCTGCAGAGAAGAATGGGAGAAACTCCCCAAATACAGGTGTGCCAAGCTTGTAGCGTCATACCCAAGAAGACTTGAGGCTGTGATCTCTGCCAAAGGTGCTTCAACAAAATACTGAGTAAAGGATTTCAGTTTGTTCACATATTTCACATTTGCAAAAATTTCAAAAATCCTGTTTTTGCTTTGTCATTATGGGGTATTGTATTCAATTTTTTTGAATAAGGCTGTAATGTAACAAAATGTGGAAAAAGACAGGGTCTGAATACTTTCCGAATGCACCGTATATTATTTTGCTCAGAAAACTTGGGGGGCCAAATAAAATGACCCGTGGGCCGCCGGTTGGGGAACCCTGACATAAGGCATGGATGTCATGGAGTTAGCTGGGGTTGCATGACGGTTAACAATTTGTTAGATTTGGCAGTGTCTTTGCTTTACTAGTGGTATTAGGACCATTATACTTTTACCAGGGACATTAAATTACCATCGCTGTCTGTCTGTATGCCTCAATTGAGGCTCTAGCCTGAGCCTGGTTTAGATGTAATCTGTTTGTTTGAGTTGGCCTTGTATCAAATTCCTGTAAATAATGTGATTAATGAAGTTATCTGGCTGTAATGCTGAAGTAAGCACTTGACTAATAACCCTACTAAGCTGTCCAAATTCCAGATTTGTCATGTAATTTTGTTATTTTTTTATTTTTTTTTAGTACGCCAACCGCCATGAGATTATGAACCTGTAAATTCAGCCTGGAACTAGATTTGAGTTGTGCACATGGCACCTGTGTTTTAGTGTTTTCTGCATGTTGCTACAAAGTTACTGTATTTTACCATCACTGAGTGTAGCGCTTTCAATGCAGTTACAGAGGTAGAGAAATATACAGAGGCCTGTGTTTTTTGCATACTGACGATAAAGCATGAAAGACGAAAGCTCTGAGAACATTCTGTCTGTATCCCTCTGTACTGTGCACAGTGGTGTGAAGTGCGATCCCCGCGGTCCTGTGATTTTCATACTCTTGCATGTAGATAATTGCAGGGCCTAGCGGTGGCCGACCCAGCCCTAAAGAATTCCACAGGCCTCCTGCTCTGGGGGGAAACTCCCTGTCCGCATGGATCAACACCAGAACCAAGGCTTAGCCTATGTGTGAGTCATCAAAACTAACCCCATTAGCTGTAATGGACCTGGCCATGTAAAAAAAGAGACCCCGTGTCATTTTGGAAGAATGTCCTTTTCTACTTACGAGCTCATTGTCGAGCGTTGAGCTCGGCTGCCGTTTTCAACGTGGTATTGAAATAGCTCAGTTGTGTCTCAGGTTCCAATGAATTTACTGGACAAATGCACTACACGGCCAAAAGTATGTGGACGCTGCTAAGATTTCTAAAGCACTTTCTACATCAGCCGATGTCACAAAGTGCTGTACAGAAACCCAGCCTAAAACCCCAAACAGCAAGCATTGCAGATGTAGAAGCACGGTGGCTAGGAAAAACTCCCTAGAAAGGCCAGAACCTAGGAAGAAACCTAGAGAGGAACCAGGCTCTGAGGGGTGGCCAGTCCTCCTCTGGCTATGCCGGGTGGAGATTATTTATAACAGAACATGGCCAAGATGTTGAAACGTTCATAGATGACCAGCAGGGTCAGATGATGATGATGATGATAATAATAATAATAATAATCAGTGGTTGTAGAGGGTGCAACAGGTCAGCACCTCAGGAGTAAATGTCAGTTGGCTTTTCATAGCCGTTCATTCAGAGTTAGAGAGTTAGAACTTAAATTCACACAGGACACTGGATGAGACATGAGAAATACTCCAGATATAACAGACTGACTCTAGCCCCCCGACACAAACTATTGCAGCATATATATTGGAGGCTGAGACAGGAGGTTTCGGGCGACACTGTGGCCCTGTCCGACGATACCCCCGGACAGGGCCAAACAGGCAGGAATTAACCCCACCCAATTTGCCAAAGCACAGCACCCACACCACTAGAGGGATATCTTCAACCACCAACTTACTACTCTGAGACAAGGCCAAGTATAGCCCATGAAGATCTCCCCCATGGCACGAACCCGAGGGGTGCGCCAACCCGGACAGGAAGATCATGTCAGTGACTCAACCCACTCAAGTGACGCACCCCTCCTAGGGACYGCATGGAAGAGCACCAGTAAGCCAGTGTCTCAGCCCCCGTAATAGGGTTAGAGGCAGAGAAACCCAGTGGAGAGAGGGGAACCGGGCCAGGCAGAGACGGCAGGAGCGGTTCTTTGCTCCAGTGCCTTTCCGTTCACCTTCACACCCCTGGGCCAGACTACACTCAATCATAGGACCTACTGAAGAGATGAGTCTTCAATAAAGACTTAAAGGTTGAGACCGAGTCTGCGTCTCTCACATGGATAGGCAGATCATTCCATAAAAATGGAGCTCTATAGGAGAAAGCCCTGCCTCCAGCTGTTTGCTTAGAAATTCTAGGGACAGTAAGGAGGCTTGCGTCTTGTGACCGTAGCGTATTTGTAGGTAGGTACGGCAGGACCAAAGCGGAAAGATGGGTAGAAGCAAGCCCATGTAATGCTCTGTAGGTTAGCAGTAAAACCTTGAAATCAGCCCTAGCCTTAACAGGAAGCCAGTGTAGAGAGGCTAGCACTGGAGTAATATGATCACATTTTTGGGATTCTAGCAGCCGTGTTTAGCACTAACTGAAGTTTACTTAGTGGTTTATCCGAGTAGCCAGAAAGTAGAGCATTGTCTAAGTAGTCTAATCTAGACGTGACAAAAGCATGGATTAACTTTTCTGCATCATTTTTTGACAAAGTTTCTGATTTTTGCAATGTTACTAAGATGGAAAAAAGCTTTCCTTGAAATATTCTTGATATGTTCGTCAAAAGAGATCAGGGTCCAGAGTAACGCAGAGGTCCTTCAGTTTTATTTGAGATGACTGTACAACCATTAAGATTAATTGTCAGATCCAACAGATCCAACTTTGTTTCTTGGGACCTAGAACTAGCATCTCTGTTTTGTCTGAGTTTAAAAGTAAAAAATTTGCCGCCATCCACTTCCTTATGTCTGAAACACAGGCTTCCAGGGAGGGCAATTTTGGAGCTTCACCATGTTTCATCGAAATGTACAGCTATGTATCGTCCGCATAGCAGTGAAAGTTAACATGTTTCCGAATGACATCACCAAGAGGTAAAATATATAGTGAAAACAATTGTGGTCTTAAAACGGAACCTTGAGGAACACCAAAATTGAGTTGATTTGTCAGAAGTCAAACCATCCACAGAGACAAACTGATATCTTTCTGACAGATAAGGTCTAAACCAGGCCCCCTTAGCTGCTATAACAGCCTCCACTCTTCTGGGAAGGCTTTCCACTAGATGTTGGAACATTGCTGCGAGGACTAGCTTCCATTCAGCCATAAGAGCATTAGTGAGGTCGGGCACTGATATTGAACGATTACATGCTGGCTAGACCGGGAATGCGCATGCGACATCGCAAGTTGATTTTGTACATCCACACCAGACACGATCCAGACACGCAGGTTGAAATAGCTAAATCACCCATGTGGGTATATGCTCCTAAAAACCAATGAGGAGATGGGAGAGGCGGGACTTTTTTTATCCCCTGGCTACGCATACGCTTGTGAACAGTGTAGATGAAATAACATGTACAATTGAAGTCGGAAGTTTACATACCCCTTAGCCAAATACATTTAAACTCAGTTTTTCACAATTTCTGACATTTATTCCTCTTAAAAATTCCCTGTCTTAGGTCAGTTAGGATCACCACTTTATTTTAAGAATGTGAAATGTCAGAATAATAGTAGAGAATTATTTATTTCAGCTTTTATTTCTTTCATCACATTCCCAGTGGGTCAGAGGTTTACATACACTCAATTAGTATTTGGTAGCATTGCCTTTAATTTGTTTAACTTGGGTCAAACATTTCGAGTAGCCATCCACAAGCTTCCCACAATAAGTTGGGTGAATTTTGGCCCATTCCTCCTGACAGAGCTGATGTAATTGAGTCAGGGTTGTAGACCTCCTTGCTCGCACACGCTTTTTCAGTTCTGCCCACACATTTTCTCAAGGATTGAGGTCAGGGCTTTGTGATGGCCACTCCAATACCTTGACTTTGTTTTCCTTAAGCCATTTTGCCACAACTTTGCAAGTATGCTTGGGGTCATTGTCCATTTGGAAGACCCATTTGCGACCAAGCTTTAACTTCCTGACTGATGTCTTGAGATGTTGCTTCAACATATCCACATAATCGTCCTTCCTCATTGATGCCATCTATTTTGTGAAGTGCACAAGTACCTCCTGCAGCAAAGCACCCCCACAACATGGTGCTGCCACCACCATCCCAACCATGAAGCACGGGGTTCTTCAGCTTGCAAGCCTCCCCCTTTTTCCTCCAAACATAACGATGGTCATTATGGCCAAACAGTTTTGTTTGTTTCATCAGACCAGAGGACATTTCTCCAAAAAGTACCATCTTTGTCCCCATGTTCATTTACAAACCGTAGTCTGGCTTTTTTTTTATGGCGGTATTGGAGCAGTGGCTTCTTCCTTGATGAGTGACCTTTCAAGTTATGTCAATATAGGACTCGTTTTACTGTGGATATAGATACTTTTGTACCTGTTTCCTCCAGCATCTTCACAAGGTCCTTTTCTGTCGTTCTGGGATTGATTTGCACTTTTTGCACCAAAGTGCGTTCATCTCTAGGAGACAGAGCGCGTCTCCTTCCTGAGCGGTATGACGGCTGCGTGGTCCCATGATGTTTATACTTGCGTACTATTGTTTGTACAGATGAACGTGGTACCTTCAGGCGTTTGGAAATTGCTCCCAAGGATGAACTAGACTAGTGGAGGTCTCCAATTTTTTTCTGAGGTCTTGGCTGATTTCTTTTGATTTTCCCATGATGTCCGGCAAAGAGGCACTGAGTTTGAAGGTAGGCCTTGAAATACATCCACAGGTACACCTCCAATTGACTCAAATTATTCAGTTAGCCTATCAGAAGCTTCTAAAGCCATGACATAATTTTCTGGAATTTCCAAGCTGTTTAAAGGCACAGTCAACTTAGTGTATGTAAACTTCTGACTCACTGCGAATTGTGATATTGTGAATTGTAAGTGATTTTCACTTCAATCAGTCTAAACAATTGTTGGAAATATTACTTATGTCATGCACAAAGTAGATGTCCTAACCGACTTGCCAAAACTATAGTTTGTTAACAAGAAATTTGTGGAGTGGTTGAAAAACTAGTTTTAATGACTCCAACCTAAGCGTATGTAAACTTCCGACTTCAACTGTATGTGTACATTTATTTTTGCAACGTTCGTGCACGCCATGCGAGCTGTGTGGTCAGCATGTTAGGCCTGGCTCACAGCCGGCATTCCAATTCATGACATTTTTCTGTATGGACCTCACTTTGTATACGGGGGAATTGTCATGCTGAAACAGGAAAGGGCCTTCCCCGAACTATTGCCACAGTTGGAATGTAATTGTATACTGTGGTCTTAAGATGTCCCTTAACTGGAACTAAGGAGCCTAGGCCGAACCATGAAAACAGCCCCAGACCATTATTCTTCCTCCACCAAACTTTACAGTTGGCACCATGCATTCGGGCAGGTAGTGTTCTCCCGGCATCCGCCAATGCCAGATTCATCCGTTGGACTGCCAGATGGTGAAGCGTGATACATCACTCCAGAGAATGCATTTCCCCTGCTCCAGAGTCCAATGGCGACGAGCTTTACACCACTCCAGCCGATGCTTGCTATTGTGCAGGGTGATCTTAGGCTTGTGTGTGGCTGCTCGGCCATGGAAACCCATTTCATGAAGCTCCCAACGAACAGTAATTGTGCTGGTGTTGCTTCCAGAGGAAGTTTGGAACTCTGTAGTGAGTGTTACAACCGAGGACAGGCGATTTATTTTATTTTTTACGCGATAAGCGCTTCAGCACTCTGCAGTCCCGTTCTGTGAGCTTGTGTGTCCAATTCGCGGCTGAGCCGTTGTTGCTCCTGACATTTTCACTTCACAATAACAGCACTTCCAGTTGACCGGGGCAAGGCATACATTTTACGAACTGACTTATTGGGAAGGTGGCATCCTATGACTGTGCCCCGTTGAAATTCACTGAGTTCTTCAGTACGGGCCGTTCTATTGCCAATGTTTTTTTTTAAATTGGATTTCATGGCTGTGGCTGAAATAGCCGAATCCACTAATTTGAAGGGGTGTCCACATACAGTACCTTTGGCCATGTAGTGTAGGTAGCTTGAAGGCTATACTCGTTGTATAAGTGTGCAACCATTTGTAGTTTAGTTTGTCAACAAATTTCAAGGAATTAGCCTAGGTTCGTAACAGGGCTAATAGGTGATGTAAAAGAAAGCCTTGGAAAAACAAACAAAAAGACTAAACTAGACTAAATATTTTGAGCTTTCAAGTCTGAAGCCTTTTCCTTACCATGGTTAACTGTTAAATGTGTTCCTGTTATTAAACCAGCACTATCACATGCCTCAGACAGCATACTAATGAATTCAAGATAACCCACTGTTTTAAATATAGAGAACAAAGAGTGGGTAGTGCTCGCACTACTGTTCTCTCTGGTGACATCCATCACATTTATTTCCACATCGCTTCATCTCTTCTGGATCTTTCCAGGCCTGCTCTAATTAATAAAAGTAGGTTAGGCCTATAATAGCCATAAGGGATATTCAGTTCTTCACATAGTTTCAGCCCTATGCCAAAGTTACAGCCTGTACACATGACTAAGGGCTGTATGACAGACATTTGTTTTTTTTGTATTTTCTTTTCATATTGCCATTTTTTGTGTGTGTGTGTATATACAGTGGGGCAAAAAAGTATTTAGTCAGCCACCAATTGTGCAAGTTCTTCCACTTAAAAAGATGAGAGAGGCCTGTAATTTTCATCATAGGTACACTTCAACTATGACAGACAAAATGAGAAAAAAAATCCAGAAAATCACATTGTAGGATTTCTAATGAATTTATTTGCAAATTATGGTGGAAAATAAGTATTTGGTCAATAACAAAAGTTTATCTCAATACTTTATTATATACCCTTTGTTGGCAATGACAGTAAGTCTTCACAACCTTGTGAAGACTTACAGAAAACGTTTGACCTCTGTCATTGCCAACAAAGGGTATATAATAAAGTATTGAGATAAACTTTTGTTATTGACCAAATACTTATTTTCCACCATAATTTGCAAATAAATTCATTAGAAATCCTACAATGTGATTTTCTGGATTTTTTTTCTCATTTTGTCTGTCATAGTTGAAGTGTACCTATGATGAAAATTACAGGCCTCTCATCTTTTTAAGTGGGAGAACTTGCACAATTGGTGGCTGACAATACTTTTTTGCCCCACTGTATTTATATATATTTATATGTGTGTGTGTGTGCATGTATGTATATATATATATATATATGTGTGTGTATTTATAGATCTCACAGACACACACACACACACACACGTATATTTGTATGCATATACAGTTGAAGTCGGAAGTTTACATACACCTTAGCCAAATACATGTACACTCAGTTTTTCATAATTCCTGACATTTAATCCTAGTAAAAATTCCCTGTTTTAGGTCAGTTAGGATCACCACTTGATTTTAAGAATATGAAATGTCAGAATAATAGTAGAGTGATTTATTTCAGCTTTTATTTCTTTCATCACATTCCCAGTGGGTCAGAAGGTTACATACACTCAATTAGCATTTGGCAGCATTGCCTTTAAATTGTTTAACTTGGGTCAAAACGTAGCCTTCCACAAGCTTCCCACATTAAGTTGGGTGAATTTTGGCCCATTCCTCCTGACAGAGCTGGTGTAACTGAGTCAGGTTTGTAGGCCTCCTTGCTCGCACACGCTTTTTCAGTTCTGCCCACAAATTTTCTCAAGGATTGAGCAGTTGCAAACCGTAGTCTGGCTTTTTTATGGCTTTGGAGCAGTGGCTTCTTCCTTGCTGAGCGGCCATTCAGGTTATGTCGATATAGGACTCGTTTTACTGTGGATATAGATACTTTTGGGCCTGTTTCCTCCAGCATCTTCACATGGTCCTTTTCTGTCGTTCTGGGATTGATTTGCACTTTTCGCACCAAAGTATGTTCATCTCTAGGAGACAGAACGCATCTACTTCCCGAGTCGTATGACGGCTGCGTGGTCCATGGTGTTTATACTTGCGTACTATTGTTTGTACAGATGAACGTGGTACCTTCAGGTGTTTGGAAATTGCTCCCAAGGATTAACCAGACTTGTGGAGGTCTACAATATTTTTTCTGAGGTCTTGGCTGATTTCTTTCGATTTTCCCATGATGTCAAGCAGAGAGGCACTAAGTTTGAAGGTAGGCCTTTAAATACGTCCACAGGTAGACCTACAATTAACTCAAATGATGTCTATTAGCCTATCAGAAGCTTCTAAAGCCATTACATAATTTTCTGGAATTTTCCAAGCTGTTTAAAGGCACAGTCAACTTAGTGTATGTAAACTTCCGACTTCAACTGTGTGTGTGTATATATGTGTATATATGTGTATATATATATATATATATATATATTATTATTATTATTATTATTATTATTATTTTTATTTATTTTTTTAACTAGGCAAGTCAGTTAAGAACATTCTTATTTATAATGACGGACTACCCCGGCCAAACCTTCCCCTAATTCTTATTTACATTGACGCTGGACCACTTGTGGCCGGTTGTGATACACAGTCGGTTGTGATACAGCCCAGGATCGAACCTGGGTCTGTAGTGACGCCTTTAGCACTGCGATGCATTGCCTTATACCGCTGCGCCACTTGCACCCCCAAATGTGTGAAGAAAAGCTGTTTTGCCAACAGTAATCCAGTGGTCAGTGGAGCCTTCAGTGTCTCATGAAGGGAGAAAGAAATCTCTGTCAACATTGACTAAGAGAGTGTGTCATATTTAGTTGCTGTCCTGGGAATCGCCCTGAAGGATTAGACTGCAGTTACAGCATGCGGTGATGCAGCATCCACCTCCTTGGGATAGCTCTTGGGATAGCTCTCAGGGTCCTAGTATGGGGGGGGGGGTCTTCTCTCTGGATGAGCCTGTGTGTCTGTCGGATGTGTGCAGTGTGCCTTTCACCCACACTCCCCAGTCCCAACCCCTCCCCTTCATGTTTTGAACCAAACCTCCCCCCTCTGGTTCTCACAGAAAGGATCTCTGTGTCTTGACAATCAGGCAGGATTCCATGACATCATCGGCCTGGCTTTTCACGTTGTTTGGGTCTCGCGGCCGGGCCGGTGGCAACATCTGCTGAGCGCCTTGGAAACAGCCAACCGCGGAGAAAGGAGGGGGGGAGGACATGTGAAAGCCAAGTTTGTTATTGAACCCCATCAGCGAGATCCCTCCTCACTCTCTCGTGTCAGGAGATGAGATGAGATGAGGGGAAGGGAAGTGCATGGAGGGGGGGGGGGTATGTCATGCTATACTTCCTCTCCCACCTTCAAAGCAATCTAATTAAGTTGATAGAACTTCCTGTGGGTCACGGCCCTCCCCGACTACAACTGTGACACACCTCACCAAGGAATCGCACGTTTCCATCAACTGGGCCTAATCTGTTTCATATGAACTATTAGCACTAGACATTTTCTCTCTCTCACAGATTAGAGGTGCTACGCGTTATCGTGTTTCCTTGCTCGCTCAGCAGACTTCATTTGTCATGTCCTTTCACATGTACTGAGCTGTGGCGAGAGACAAAAGCCAGGCAATGAAGTCCAACCCGAGTACGGAAATCATTCATCTCCACAAAGGCGTGGCGGGCGAACCACATCTTTTGTGGGCCATTAACCTCTGTGTAACGGAGCCTGAGCCGGTGGGGTTTTTGAAACAGGCAGCCCAGGGGATGGTGATGAGGTAATAATGCCCTTTCCCAAGGTATTCAGAAAATGTCCTGTGTCCAAAGAGCATGTGAATAGGCAACCTCTTTCTCTCTCTGTCCCTCTCCTCTCCATACAGGGGTCACATGTCAGAGTTCCTTATTCCCTCATGTCATAGACGCAGAGTAAACATACCTCTGGTTTCAGTCCATGCGCTGGTAAGAGGCCCTATTCTTATTGGGGGAAAACGAGGGGTCGGTCAATAGGAGCTCTTTGCTCTGCCTTGCTTTTTGTTCTAATGGTGATGAGGCTTTCCTCCTGTCAAAAGCAGCCACTACCTAATTACTTGAGGCTCACTCTCCGCGCGCCCGTTGATGATTAATGGAGAGATGGCCGCACTTACTCCGGACACTCGGGCGAAACTACAAGTCTGTTAAAAAAAAAAAAAAACGCTGGAACAAAAGTAGTTGATTAGCCAAAGTGCACCTGGTTGCCATAATATTGACAGAACTGAGCAGGCAGACAAATACCCCCCATATAAAGTGGTTTTGTTTTTAGTGAGTCTAGGGACCCATTTCCAAAACATACTTAAAATGCATTAAAAACACGGGCACGTTCTCCCATGGGCAGCAGCTGGAGGAAGCGGCCCTGCTGCCAGGTTGGATTCCCTGGCTTAGAGCCTTCTCTCTTTCTGCCATCCGAGGACACTGCTATAGTCTGGCTTTTGGTATCTTGTCAACGCCTCTGCCAACTGGAGACCCTGTCTGCATTTTTATAGACGCTATAAACTGGCCACAATATACCCGGGCTGCGTTCTCTTTTTGCACTGTTTAGATCTGATTCCATTGATGAGAATAGTTTTGGCGGGAGGGTTTAAAGTAATACCTTTTAACCTTTTATAAGAGTGGCTGCAGATGGTAGACGGGAGCTCCTTTTAGTTTGTGTGGACCACTTGTCTGCTACTGCAGATGGAATGAAACCATCTGTCCGGGCTTTGCAGTTATCTGTGAGACGAATGACGACAATGGAAGGCCTCTCAACTTAAAGCCACCAAATTGCCGATGTCATCTGCACCACTCTGTGAAGTGTTGATTGTCTGTAATTTCTTTGGCACATTGGTGTCAGAAATGGGATGACGCGCAGAAGGTTTGTACCGTACGCACAGTGACTCGAGAGTTTGACACCTACCAGTTAGATGACCTGGCCACTCCATCAGTGTACGCCCAACATAGCAACAACTTTGGTGCCACGGTTTAACAGGTGGTCAAAGTCCAGAGGCCAAGGTGGGCTCACGTCATCTTTAAGCATCTGTCCGTCAGAGCCACTCTAATTTACTGTCAGCATCCATCAGATTTACAGCCACCTGATGAAGTGTCACTCTACCCTTACCAACTGTGTCACTCTCAAAAATTGGGCCTATGCAGAGGCCATTTAGAGGGGACGATCTTGCCGAGGTTAATACAATAAAGCTGAGATCTGTCAGCAGCTTTATATCAAGCCCCCTCCTACAGTTTGGCCACACAACTGAGAAAAGAGATGTTAGATTCCTAACATTCCACCTCTTTTAACCCGTAAGTTACCTTACATACTTGCATTGAGCTGACTTTTCCCCCTCAAGGGCTTGTTCAGAATTTCTGAGAGGCTACTGTGTGGAATCTTTTCATATAAAAAAGGAGACGAACCATTCAGCTCCTGGCATGCAAACCGCTCTGGCACACCGCCTGCAGCATAGCCCTGTTATATTAAATTAATCTTCTGCTTGGACGCCTGCCACTGCAAAAATGTGTATGGAAAAAAGATGTCCATTAATTTCAATGAGCATGGGTCAGGAAACTGGGTGTGATAAATTATAAATAAGGAAACTTCAGCCAAAAGCTAAAATGGACCAAAGCAGAGGTGCCACGTTCAGACTAGTTTCACAGTTTTTGTAAAAAGAAAAAATTAAAAAAGGAAACTTACTGCCTCTTGATGAAGTCCAGTGGTTTTGAGCCATTTGTCTTTGTGCATAAACGGCCAAGCCATCTGTTCTGAATCGAACCGTTCCTTTACATTGACTGTGACCCAGCAGTCACCCCTGGTCTCTGCACACGTGAAAGCCATCTCTTTCAGGGTGTTGTCTGTGTTTGGACACAGGCTTTGGAAATGTGCTGACATGACTGCAGAAAGGCTGTGGTCTGTTTTAAAGGTACCAGAGTCCCAGTCCCAACCAGTCTCTCCAGCAAGCATGTACACAAGCCCTAAATCAACCCTCCACTTCAGACATGGATGACAATCAGACAATCTCTTTTTATGCACAGCTTGTGTGTGCTGGCTGAACTTGGAATATTTAGTATATTGTGCACTGCTAGCATTGATGGTAGAGTCTGTTTTCTCCTCAATCCCATGCAGATAGTTGCCCAGCTATAATATAAATCAAAATAGGCTAGTTGTCTCCTCTGGAATGACCCATAGAACGTTCCAGGCAGGCCTAGACCTCCTGTCCAACACCCACCCTAAGCATAGCAAAGATTTATGGCCGACTTGATGAACTTCACACAGAGTTGATGCCAATGCCTCCGATCCAAAGCATCATTACTCACAGTGGGTGAGTGGCCAGACGGGACAGGACGAGGCTGCTGTGAGGGTTTTCATTAGGCTAGGGCTGGTTCGCACCCCTGCCACCACGCTACACCACAAACACCTCATCTATGGCACTGTTTTTTTAAGTTTTTAGGAAACCAATCTTACGACAGCAGGGGCTGGATTAGAGTATCGGTGGTGGCAGAGGTATGAAGGAATGCCTCAGCCATGCAGTCAAGTGTGGCGAAAGCCTATTAGACCTGCTGTTTAGCTAGTTTCAAAGGCCCGGAAGGTTCCTTATAGCACAAACTATTTCCTCTGAACTTGAATGATTAGACGCAGCCCGTTAAGATGTTATGAATGCAAGAGATTACGTCTGCTCCCCGCATTCCTGTCATTGGATGCTGTGACTATAAGGAGACCCCTCCCTCCGAAGGATTTTCACAAGCTAATGTCAAGTGCCTTCCTGCAGCTACCAAGTGCGTCTTTCCTCCTGGTTCGGATGGTTGACAAGGTGTTCACATTACAGAGTCAGTGGTTCTCTTCGCCTCTACGTGCCTCATGTTCATGTTCTCGCTGACCTTGTCACGTTGCTCTTTGTCACAGCCCTGTCACACTGGCCTCAGACAACAACAAACGCCTCTGTCCGCCACATCCTCAAACTCCTCAAATATTTAGCCTGACCCAACGCATTAAGGCAAGTCTGTGGACTTGATGAGTTCAGCACAAGCCAAAGAGCTTGGCATTTAATTTTTTCATCCTCCAGTCTCTACGTTTTTCTTTCTTGTGTGAGTGTTTTTCCAAGGGAAAGGCAGCTGTATGTAGTAAATCTGTGCGTGGCTGGACAGAATGGGATTGAGAATGTAAGGACAAGGGGGAATAAAGCTGGAGAGCCTAGAGCCCCAGCACAATCCTCCAGACCCATGACTCTCACATGAGCTCAGATTAGCCCCCACCCCGAGACCCAGGCTCTCTCTCTCGATGGTGTGTTAGAATATTCACGACTAAAAACACTGACCATATTACATCAGGAACTGCATCGTTTTGACCAGCTACTGCATAGTTGTCTGTCACAATTCCTATGCGAATCAAGTCTAAGGCGCTCTTCAGATATTTACTGCCTGTTTCTCTGGAGGGCAACACCAACTCCAGACACAATTTCTTCCAGTCTGCTTCCACTCCTGCCCCGACAACATGACAATGACACTCAGCATGGTGGCGTTAGGCAGGCATGACTAAACTGGACTTCTCATTAGTCTCTTGCTTGTGTTTTCTCTTGGGTCAGATCTAGAGGTCGACCGACTATGATTTTTCAACGGCAATACCAAAACCGATTTATTAGAGGACCAAAAAGAGCAGATACCAATTAATCGGGCTATTTATTTATATATATATGTGTGTGTGTGTGTGTGTGTATATATACGTATACATTTGTGTATATTAGAGGTTGACCGATTTATGATTTTTCAACGCCGATACCGATTATTGGAGGGCCAATAAAGCCGATACCGATTAATCGGCCGATTTTATTTATTTGTAATAATGACAATTACAACAATACTGAATGAACACTTATTTTAACTTAATATAATACATCAATAAAATCAATTTAGCCTCAAATAAATAATGAAACATGTTCAATTTGGTTTAAATAATGCAAAACCACCGTGTTGGAGAAGAAAGTAAAAGTGCAATATGTGCCATGTTAAATAGCTAAAGTTTAAGTTCCTTGCTCAGAACATGAGAACATATGAAAGCTGATGGTTCCTTTTAACATGAGTCTTCAATATTCCCAGATAAGAAGTTTTAGGTTGTAGTTATTATAGAAATCATAGGACTATTTCTCTATATACCATTTGGATTTCATATCGCTTTGACTATTGGAGGTTCTTATAGGCACTATAGTATTGCCACCCTAATCTCGGGAGTTGATAGGCTTGAAGTCATAAACAGCGCTTTGCATCCCAGCATTGCTAAGAGCTGCTGTTTGAGTGCTTACAACCATGCTTCTGCCTACCACCGCTCAGTCAGACTGCTCTGTCAAATATCAAATCATAGACTTAATTATAATATAATAAACACACAGAAATACGAGCCTTTGGTCATTAATATGGTCGAATTCGGAAACTATCATTTCGAAAACAAAACGTTTATTCTTTCAGTGAAATACGGAACCGTAACGTATTTTATCGAACGGCTGGCATCCAAAGTCTAAATATTTCTGTTACATTGCATAACCTTCAATGTTATGTCGTAATTATGTAATATTCTGGCAAATTAATTACGGTCTTTGTTAGGAAGAAATGGTCTTCACACAGTTCGCAACGAACCAGGCGGCCCAAACTGCTGCATATACCCTGACTCTGCATGCACTGAACACAAGAGAAGTGACACAATTTCCCGAGCTAATATTGCCTGCTAACATTAATTTCTTTTAACTAAATATGCAGGTTGAAAAATGTATACTTGTGTTTTGATTTTAAGAAAGGTATTGATGTTTATGGTTAGGTACATTGTGCGACGACAGTGTTTTTTTTCCGCGAATGCGCTTGTTAAATCATCACCCGTTTGGCGAAGTAGGCTGTTATTTGCAACGCAGGACAAGCTAGTTAAACTAGTAATATCATCAACCATGTGTAGTTAACTAGGGATTATGTTAAGATTGATTGATTGTTTTTTTTTATAAGATCAGTTTAATGCTAGCTAGCAACTTACCATGGCTCCTTGCTGCACTCGCGTTACAGGTGGTCAGCCTGCCACGCAGTCTCCTCGTGGAGTGCAATGTGATCGGCCATAATCGGCGTCCAAAAATGGCGATGACTGATTGTTATGAAAACTTTAAATCGTCCCTAATTAATCGGCTATGCCGATTAATTATCGGTCGACTTCTAGTCAGATCTATCCCTCTTTGCTGCCCAGTCTCTCGCATGCCGTGGCTGTATTGCACATGATGCAGGCTAGTTGACACTACTTTCATGAGAACTGGGAGGATGTGCCCATCCCCTTAAACAATCTGACAGTAAAGACAACCTGAGCTTTTTGACAGCTGTCAGACTCGACCTTCAAGGCCACTGTCTTCTTTAAGGTAGATGTTGAACATGGTCTTACACCATTTATCTGCGTGTGCAAGGAGGGATGAACGTGGGCTGATATGAGGAGGACCAGGTGATCTAAGGCTTGGATGAGAGGAGCTAAGGTCAGGGGAATGATGTTTAGGTGGATGTTTACTCTCCACCCTTTGGCAGCTCTGGCACTTCCAGAGAGGTCAATCGCTCAGACTTTTCTCAACTGCCACTATGTCCCGGCGTGAGTCGTGTGTGTGTGTGTGCATGGTTATCGCTCACAAAACTCTGTTTATCAGCCTCAAGTCACCTCGGCTGGTAAATCATTCTTCAGACCTGTTTTATCAGAGAGTTGTCTGGCTCCGGAGAGTTCTGACTTTTCCACTGCAAACCTCAGTTCAAAGAAACGTTCCTTGTCCCGCAAATACTTTCACCTTAGAGGTTAAGTCAATGCCATTGTACTATAAAGTGTAAATAAAAGTTGTGTTGCCTTCGCATGGAAACAAAGTAGGCAAACAGTATCACTGTAGCCTACACTGTTTCTACTTGGCATTTTAAATGTCTCTGCTGCACATTTTAGAACCTGAGGTTGTGCTGTCATATCCTCTTACAATGAGGTCAGAAAATAATGGGGCCATTGGTTCAGTGTATTAGAGCATTTGACTGCGTTCTCTGTAGCTGAGAGGGGAGTTGACGTGGGCGTGTCGTCTTTATACACTGCTTTCTCTCTGCGAGGCCCCCCGGGCAACACACTCGCTGTGTCCCTAATGGCACCCTGTTCCCTATATACTTTTGACCTGATCTACTTATGGACCCTGATCAAAAGTAGTGCACTTCATAGGGAATAGGTTGCCATTTGAAACACAACCGCTCGCTGTGTGTTTTTCACACCAGACCAGTTCAGGCCCCTACCCCTTCATAGTCCACATTCAAAGTGGGTCAGCGCCACAAAGCAGACGGCTGTAGCGGTGAGAAAATGGGCCATCTTGGGTTCTGGGGACGGGAGATGACTTCATCCTGCAGAAATGCCAAGGAGACAAAGGGATGTTCAGATCCAACGTTAAGTGTGCTGGTCTCAGGATCACTACAACACCTCTCTCTCATCAACAGCATCACACACACACACACACACACACACACACACACATACACACACACACACACACACGCCTCTTCTCACAGATGAAAGGGTTCTACGAAAAACATTTCTGCCTGTGTGTACACACTTGTATGTGAATACACTGCTTGTTCATCGGGTCATTTTGATTTGTAACATCATGCAGCTCGAATGAGACGCACTGCGATTACTTACTTTTAGTTTCTCCAGACTGAAAACTCTAACATTCATTGTGGCTTTGTGTCATTCTTGTGAATTGTTAGAAAGTCAGTATTGCCCTATTGGGTCAGTGAAACTAGGTCATATAGTCAACTTGTCATGCCAAGTGATGAACGGTCTTCAGTTACCATAGTTACAGAGCTAGTTAAAAGGCTTTAGAATATGTTGAATGGTGCATAAAGAAACCTTCTCTATTGTAGATGACATGAGACTAGAAAGTGTCTGGAAAAGCCTACCTTATTCTCTGTACTAAAACAACCTCTCAGTGAAATATAAGTCTTCACCCAGCACCCTCTTCTCTCTGCCTGTGCTTCTCCTCAGGGGGAAGTTTGCGGTGGTCAGGAAGTGTGTGGAGAAGTGCACGGGCCGGGAGTACGCCGCCAAGTTCATGAGGAAGAGGAGGAAGGGCCAGGACTGCAGGCTGGAGATCATCCACGAGGTGGCCGTTCTGGAGCTCGCCACGGCCAGCCAGCGGGTGGTCAACCTGCACCAGGTCTAGGATGGCGTCCCCCCGAGATGGTGTCGTCTCAGTTGTGAGTGCACTTTGGTCAAATCGAAGTTGTAGGAACAATGTCACGTTCTCAACGTTATGATACGTAGACTTGAAAAGGTCAGTCGTGGAAGAAGGTTTACCCTCCACTTCAGACATGGATGACAATCAGACGATCTCTTTTTATGCACATTTACACACAGTTAGTATCTCAATAGTCTAATGTGGTTCATCTCCTTCTTTTACACTGATCTGAAAAAGCAGGATAGGTATGTGCTAGTGATCTAATGCAAAGTGTTATTTAGGCCATGGAAAAGGTAGTCGACACTACGTATCACCTTTGACCCACAGGAGTATGAAGGCTCCCGGGCACTGCAGACTGATCTCTTAGCTGCATGCCACTTTACATGACTGGTGAATAATAAAAGCCTGTGACCCGATTGTTTATTGAAAGGCAGCAGGTCATGGAAGGCAAGCTGTTAAATATTGAGACTGAGGTGAAGCCCTATCACATATCTCTGCTCCTGGAAGCAGAGAGAATGAGAGGAGATAGTACAGGGATGGGACAAAAGAAGAGAGAGAGAGGCCTCACTGGATAGAGATGGAGGAGAGAGAGAGAGGCTCACTGGATAGAGATGGGAGGAAGAGAGAGAGAGGCCTCATGGTAGATGGGAGGAGAGAGAGAGAGGCCTCCTGGATAGAGATGGGGGAAGAGAGAGAGAGGCCTCACTGGATAGAGATGGGGAGAGAGAGAGAGAGAGCCTCACTGGATAGAGATGGGGAGGAAGAGAGAGAGAGGCCTCACTGGATAGAGATGGGAGGAAGAGAGAGAGAGGCCTCACTGGATAGAGATGGGGAGGAAGAGAGAGAGAGGCTCACTGGATAGAGATGGGAGGAGAGAGAGAGAGAGGCCTCATGGATAGAGATGGGGAGGAAGAGAGAGAGAGGCCTCATGTGATAGGCAGAGGGCGCCTCACTGGATAGGCAGAGGGGCGCTCACTGGATAGGCGAGGGGCGCCTCACTGGATAGCAGAGGGGCGCCTCACTGGATAGGCAGAGGGCGCCTCATGGATGGCGAGGGGTCCATGGATAGGCAGAGGGGTCTGGTAGGCAGAGGGGCCTCACTGGATAGGCAGAGGGGGCCTACTGGATAGGCAGAGGGGCGCCTCACTGGATAGGCAGAGGGGCGCCTCACTGGATAGGCAGAGGGGGCTCACTGGATAGGCAGAGGGGCGCTCACTGGATAGGCAGAGGGGGAGGAAGAGAAGGAGAGAGGCCTCTCTGGAGGGAGGGAGGGAGGAGGGAGGAGAGAGGCCTCTCTGGATAGAGGGAGGGAGGAGGGAGGCCTCTCTGGATAGAGGGAGCGTCTCTGGATAGAGATGAGGAGGAAGGGAGAGAGGCCTCTCTGGATAGAGATGAGGAGGAAGGAGAGAGGCCTCTCTGGATGAGATGAGAGGAAGGGAGAGAGGCCTCTCTGGTAGAGATGAGGAGGAAGGGAGAGGAGCTCTCTGGATAGAGATGAGGAGGAAGGGAGAGAGGCCTCTCTGGATAGAGATGAGGAGGAAGAGAGAGAGAGAAGGGCCTCTCTGGATAGAGATGAGGAGGAAGAGAGAGAGAGAGGCTTTGGATGAGATGAGGAGGAAGAGAGAGAGAGAGCCTCACTGGATGAGATGGGAGGAAGAGAGAGAGAGAGGCCTCACTGGATAGAGATGGGGAGGAAGAGAGATGCTCACTGGGGAGGAGAGAGATGCTCACTGGGGAGGAAGAGAGATGCCTCACTGGGGAGGAAGAGAGATGCTCACTGGGGAGGAAAAGATCCTCATGGGGAGGAAGAGAGATGCCTCACTGGGAGGGAAGAGATGCCTCACTGGGGAGGAGAGAGATGCTCACTGGGGAGGAAGAGAGATGCCTCACTGGAGAGAGGAGAGGAGAGAGATCTCATGGGAGGAAGAGAGATGCCTCACTGGGGAGGGAGGAGATGCTCATGGGGAGGAAGAGAGATGCCTACTGGGGAGGAGAGAGATGCTCTTGGGAGAGAGAGATGCTCACTGGGGAGGAAGAGAAGTGCCTCACTGGGAGGAAGAGAGATGCTCACTGGGGAGGAGAGAGATGCTCTCACTGGGGAGGAAGAGAGATGCCTCACTGGGGAGGAAGAGAGATGCCTCACTGGGAGGAAGAGAGATGCCTCACTGGGAGGAAGAGAGATGCCTCACTGGGGAGGAAGAGAGATGCTCACTGGGGAGGAAGAGAGAGTTCACTTGGGGGAGGAAAAGATGCTCGATGAAGAGTGAGGAGAGGAAGAGAGTGCAGGCACTGGGAGAGGAAGAGAGATGCCTCACTGGGGAGAAGAGAGATGCCTGATAGGGATGGGAGGAAGAGAGATGCCTACTGGGGAGGAAGAGAGATGCTCACTGGGAGAAGAGAGATGCCTCACTGGGGAGGAAGAGAGTGCTAGGAGGAAGATGATGCCTCATGGGAGGAAGAGAGATGCTATACTGGGGAGGAAGAGAGATGCCTCACTGGATAGAGATGGGGAGGCCTCACTGAATAAAGAGAGGGAGAGAGACAGAGAAGTGGATAGTGGGCCATAGAGAGCAGTAATCCAGTCCCAAAGCCCAGGGCGATACTCCCCATGCCTCAGTGAGCACTGGCTATTTCAACAACGTGCCATCCCCCCTCCCCTCTCTGCTGCACTGGATGGGACACACAGACACAGGCGCATTGCGTGGCGGATTGGGTTTCCCCTTTGTCACATGCAGACATTGAACTTTGGGGTTGTTGGGGTGAGAGCGTTCTCATGGACTCAGGGGAAGTTAGCTGCTGTGCCATCACACTGATTGGCTGATTGGTTTCCCAGACAGGATCCATACTGGTCTCTTTTGGATTCAATCTCACTGTAGAAGAAAAGCTATTAGCCTACTGTACCTACCTAATACTAACTTCTGCGTCGACCTCTGTGATAAGTCAAAGTCCCTGATTTAGGGTAGGCCTTTTGCTTTTACAATATTGTAATAATGTTGGCTGGATGAAAAACCTGACCATTTTAATGAAGAAATCCTCATTCTGATTTGACAAAACAGTGCCATCCTTTCAGCTTATCAAAAATACATTCCAAAGGTCTTCAACTGTCTGTATGTTTGAGTGGTAGAGTGAGATCAGTGCTGTTGACCAATGAGTGACCTGACCTGGTTCTCATGTGCCCTTTGTGTGTGAAGACTGGCGTGAAGCGATGAAGGGAGAGGTCCCAGCAGCGAGCCCATAGAGCTGCACTCCCTCCCGCCCTGCCTGCACATGGAAACTACCCCACCACCGCTGTTTGCTCAGTGTGGTGTGTGTGTGTGTGTGTGTGTGTGTGTGTGTGTGTGTGTGTGAGTGTCTCTCTTTCCCTCCCATATTGAGCCCATTGACATGCACTTCCCCCTAGGCTGCCATGTTTCCACATGTTGGCGCTGGCTCAGGAGGCTTGGACCCTTCACTCAACATGGGGTCACCTCTCCTCCCCCAGGGCAGCTTGGCTCTCTCTCTCTCCTCTCTTCTCCAATGTGTTCATTCAATTATTGTAACTGTGCTGCTGGTTGTACTGGCACACTGTGTGCGCGCATGTTTATGTGTGTGCACTTGTGTTTCAGAACAGCGGAGACGGATGTTATTCTACTTAATGAAACGCTAAACGGGCCTGGGGAACAAGTTTACTGCAGGGCAGACCCTCTCTCTCTCTCACCCTCTCGCTGTGTTATGTTAAACCCACTACTTCAACGTTTCATTGGGCCGGGCCACGGTGTTTGACACAGAAAATCGTCGCCCCCCCCCCCCAGCAGAAAAAAGGTGCCACTTGTAGGTGGCACTCATAGCCCTTGTTTGTCTTGCACCACCTTCACACACAATTACCCCACTCCGTTTTAAAACGGCCCACTTTGACGTCCACCATAAGGAAGTGTCCGTGAGAAGTTGGGTCTGTGGTCAAACAGTCATGTGTCCAGTTCACAGAGGAGAGGGAGGGAGTGTCTGATGGATGCGCGTCGTCTATGTGTTTTAATGACTGTGGCCACAGAGACGATGCACGTCCACCCAGCTTTTCTCCTTGCCACCAAGATTGTTGAATAGTGTCTCAAATGCAGTACATTAGCCAACATGATGTGGCTCCAACATTGATTTCAATGTGAGGAGGTCCAAGTAGAGTAGCCTACAGAGACACATCTTATCTGTGGCTTGCTGGGCACCCTCTCCCCCCGACTCAGGTTTAAAGAAGCTTTAAGTGGACCCCTGTGGTGCCCTGGCCTGGAGTAGCCTGGGGGATGGAAGTGGTGTTAGCATTAGCATTAGCAGGGAGATAATTGATTGGCCTGCTAGATTAGCATCCTAAGCTAATGCAAAGGGTACCACACTGCTGACCTCCGCTAACGGTCACTCCGGTCCATATGGAGCCCCTCTGTGACTTGACTGCTCACCTGGACAAGGCTGTAATGCTCCCTGTGGTGGGGGCTACTCAATGGACAAATACTGGAGTAGCCAGTTATTAGATTGCTCATTGTTAACAGGATGAGATGCCCTACTACTCTCCTTTGAGACTGATCGTTCAGCGTAATGTGTATTACGTTGAGAAGAGGGGGCTCGTTCAGCCTAATGTGTATTACGTTGAGAAGAGGGGGGCTCGTTCAGCCTAATGTGTATTACGTTGAGAAGACAGAGGGGGCTCGTTCAGCCTAACGTGTATTACGTTGAGAAGAGGGGGCTCGTTTCAGCCTAATGTGTATTACGTTGGAGAAGAGGGGGGCTTCGTTCAGCGTGATGTGTATTCATTGAGAAAGAGGGGGGCTCGTTCAGCGTAATGTGTATTACGTTGAGAAGAGGGGGCCGTTCAGCCTAATGTGTATTACGTTGAGAAGAGGGGGCTCGTTCAGCGTCATGTGTATTACGTTGAGAAGAGGGGGCTCGTTCAGCCCAATGTGTATTACGTTGAGAAAGAAGGGGCTCGTGCAGCCTAATGTGTATTTACTTGAGAAGAGGGGGCTCGTCAGCCTAATGTGTAATTACGTGAGAAGAAGGGGGCTCGTTCAGCGTAATGTTATTGACAGTTGAGAAGAGGGGCTCGTTCAGCGTCAAATGTGTATTACGTTGAGAAAGGGGGCTCGTTCAGCCTAAATGTGTTATACGTTGAGAAGAGGGGGCCCTCGTTCAGCCTTAATGTGTAATACGTTGAGAAGAAGGGGGGATCGTTTTTCATAGTTGAAATAGGGTTGTAATAGCATTTTCCGGGATGACTTTTTTTGTGTATTAGAATGTAAATCTTTTTAGAATAGAATATCCGAGGGAGGGAGGGAGGCGGACGGATGGAACGAGGGGAGGGAGGGAGCGGGCGGATGGAGAGGGAGGGGGCAGCAATATCATCAATAAAACCCTGTCAAAAAAGGGGGATGAGTGCAAGGATAGGAAGCGATCCCTCCCTGTGTGTATTGGCAGTTGCCCCTGTCAGCACCATTCAATATGGATAATGGGAGCTGTTTTGTTTTTGTTTTTTAATACAGAAGGGGAAGTTTAGAGCGAATGGATTTAGCCTGTTTGGAGGTTCTGGCAATGTGGCAATCAGTTGGACCTGAAGACTTGAGGGAAACTGAGACTGAGGGGACTGAGATGAGGGAGACCTGAGACTGAAGGGACGGAGGGAGACTGAAGGAACGGAGGGAGACTGAGGGACGGAGGGAGAGCTGAGGCGGTACGGAGGGAGACTGAGGGACGGAGGGAGACTGAGGAAGAACGCGAGGGAGACTAGAGGCAGAGAGGGGATGAGGCTGGGGGACGGAGGGAGACTGAGGGTGACGGAGGGAGACTTGAGGGACGGGAGGGAGACTGAGGGAGGAGGGACACTGAGAGGACGGAGGAGAACTGGAACGGGAGAGCGGGCGGGGGGCGAACGGGGAGGGGCTGGAGAGCGGCGAGGCGGACGGAGGAGAGGGACGGCGAGGCGCACGGAGGAAGGACGGAGAAGGTGCCGGGAGGGACGGGCAGGAACGGAGCGGCCGGAGGACGGAGCGGACGGAGGGCGAACGCGGGCGGAACGGAGGGACGGAGCGGACGGACGGAGGACGGGCGGACGGACGGAGACGGGCGGACGGACGGAGGGACAGACACGGCACGTAACGGATAGAGCGCGCACGGAAACGGGAGGGGAGGGGGGACGGAGGGACGGACGAACTGACAGAATGGAAGCGAGGAGAGGGCGATGGAGGGTAGGGTGACTGACTGTGAGCGGGGGAGGCCCTACAGGGAAGACGGTGGAGTGCGAGGGAGGGAGGGAGGGAGGTGGACGGATGAGATAGGAGAGGGAGGGAGGTGAGATAGAATAGATAGATAGAGAGGGAGGGAGGCGGACGATAGATAAGAGGAGGGAGGGAGGCGAGACGGATAGATAGAGAGGGAGGGAGGCGACGGATAGATAGAGAGGGAGGGAGGCGGACAGATCGCTGAGGCAGCCCTGTCTCTATCTTTCCATTGCGCCCCATACAGCTACTGTAGGTGTCTCGTGTTGTGGTATTGATTTGATGATTGGTTGGCACGTGGTGGACAGTCATTGGGGGAACGGGCGTCAGGAGGGCTGAGCGCTTTGTGGTGCTGTGTGAGGCTCAGCGGTAGTGAGGTGTTGTTTGCTACTTATGCTGGGGGCGGCTGTAGCAGTCAGGAAGTTGCCGGGCGTTAGGGCAAGCTCTTATGCGAGCTTGGGGGTAGTGGTGTTGGGCCTGGCGTAGTTAATTCTTGTATATGGGAGCCGCTGTTTCCATTTGGATCGTGTTCTGTCGTTCTTTGCTGCATCGTTATTGCATATTATTTTCTAATTGGTCGCCACTAGTTTCTAGTTTGATTTTCTGTGATCCCGAATTATTTTGAGCTTCTGCAGTGCATTGATTGGGCTCTGTTGCTTTCTCAGGTTTTTCATTGCTGCTTACATGGACTTCTGCTTCATAGTTCTTGTCAGGACGTGGGAGGTGGCTGTGTGTCTGCTTGATCTGCGGTCGTGAGCTTTTGGAGTGACAGGTCTGTGCCTTCATTGTCTTGAGGCGCGCGAGGCCGCTTGCTTCTGCCAGCGTTCGGGTTACGTAATCTCGGCCTTGAATTTTCTTTGTCATGTGTATATCTCGCCAGTATGTTTTTATCGAGTTTTTCGCTTCATTCCGTTTAAATTGGGAGTTTTGGACGTTTTTTCTGCCGTTTAGGTGAGTGCATTTCGCTTGGCTTAGATGGGTCTAACTGGAGGAGCAGGACTTTCCCCGACTTTTTCTGGCCGGCTTTGTCCAGTTTGCATGGACGTCCAGTGACTTTCAGTGTTTTTCCGTTTTTCTGTGTGAATGTTTAGTTCATTTCGCTTCATGCGGGGTGTCTCGCATTACGCGCTGTCATGTCGTATAGTTCATTTTTTAAGCGTTTGTTAGACGTGTTTCATTTGTGTAACTGTCATTTTTTAGTAAGTTTACTGCATTGCAGTTTTCTTTGATTCGATTCGGTGCACTGTCATTTCAAGAGAAATTTTCGCCATTTTGGCTACGTCTTATGTCCCCGATTTGTCACTCTCATTGACTTTTGCCCACATATCATGTTGTGTCACTGCATGTTCATAATGTTTGTTATCTTGCATTGTTTATCTTGGTCCGGGTCGTCGTGGTCCGCCAGCCGTTCTGCTCCATGCCTATGTACTGTTCTCCAAGCTGTCTCTGCACTGCGTTGGTCAGGTTCGTGTTCATTTTATCTATTTTCCCTGTTTTTGCCGACTGCTCTCTTTTGCCCGGTGCACTGATGCCGGTGTGTGTTTGGCTCTTGGTGGTAGCTTCTCTACTGCTTCATTTGTGTTTCGCTGTCACACCCTTCATTTTGCACCATATTGGCTGGCTTCCCCGCTTGTTTCTTTCCATTTGCTGTCCACCCTGTTTTCCATCCACATGTTTTCTGCATGCAGTCTTTCGGTCATTTACGGTTGCTCTCTGTATTTCATTCCTTGGCTGCTTTTGGTGATATTTTGATGGCCGCTGCATGTCATCGCATTTTCTACTCATTCTGCCACATTCTTCGAACAATCCAGATTATTGTCATCCATGTTATCAGCCTGTCAATCTGCACGTTGTTTCTTGGTTAGTGACTCTTCTATCTCTATTTGGGTCGGTTTTTTTGTGAATCGTCCCTATGCGGTCAGACCACACTTTGTGAAACACTATGCGGTTGCGTCTTTTGCTCTTGTGCGTTAAGCTATAGCATCCATCTTGTGTTTCGCTGTCACACCTTTCCACAATCGCACACCACGATGGCTGGGATTCACCCACCAGCATGTTTATCTTTCCTTTGCTGTCTTGGACTTGTGATTCATGCAATTCTGTTCTCTGATATCCTGTGGCGCTCAGCTCTGCTAGTCAGCTTTTTTGCATGGGGGGCTCCGGCCGGGTTTGTTGACTCGTTGAGGTTCCTGCACGCGCATTCTCACTAGGTATTCCTCTTGTCACCGCATGGGGATAGAGCCGCTGCGATGGCGCTTGCCACTCCATCTGGCATCTTTGGGGTGGTAAATGCCATTGCTATGGGTCTAGGGTGGCGGTCGTCATGATCCTTACCTATCTTCTCGACGCACTTCCATGATGACACCACGTGGTGCTCTGGCGCGGTAGTCATTTTTCAGTTACCTTCACTTCTTGGGTAGGCCCCATGGTGGACCTCTTGCACGCAGTGGGGGCCCACACCACAGTCCGTCTTTCCTATCCCAGACTCATGTCGTCACACTGCCAGCCCACGCTGTTTTTTGCCCCTGCTTGAGCCGCGGCTAGGGCATGCGTCCGGTCGGCCGCCTTGGCGAGGGTTACCACACTTATGTTACTCACGCAGCGTGCAGCTGTCCCAACCGTCCTCGCCTTACCGTCAGCATTTGTTTTCATCTTTTCACCTCTGCGCCGTACTGATTCAGCACGCCGTCCATTTGGAGAACGGAGCTCCCACGTCCACTGGTGGCCTCACGTTAGCGGCATTCGAGCGATTTCCCTCAGCCGGGGGAATGTGTTTACGCTTGTCCTGAGCAGCACGACGTCGGTGTCCGTGCACGTGGCTGCTTTTCCCTTTACATCTGGGTGTCTGGAGTTCCTGCCACAGTCTTGGGTTGAGCCGTTGCTTTCGGAGGGCGTCATTGCCTGTTTTTGTTTTCTCGCATCATTCCCAGTTCCCTTGCCGGCGACCACTGCAGTGGTTTCGTTGCTTTCCATTTTGGTGAATTTCTGCCCATTTTACTCTCACCGTTTTTGGTATTGGTAGGTTTTCACATCTTGCAGTTGCCCGGCATTTTGTGTTCTGCCCCGAGCCTTTCCTCTCTTTTGGCACCCATTCCCTACTCCAGATTCTTTACCACCATTTGTCCTCCAGTACTGTGGGGGCTGTCGGTGTCTCCCCCCTAGTCCCACCTCTATCACACTGGGTGGGTTTTCTTTCCTGTCTGCAGTGCCTCAGGTCCTTGAGTGAGTCTTCCGGTGCTTGTGGTGCACCCCTCATTTTGAGCATTCAGACGAGGTAGGGACGCACAGGATAATGTTGCACTATGCCCACCAGAAGTATGATGTACTACTTTCACATCCTCCCTGCCATGATTGTGGGGACTAGGGTTATATTGTCTGCTATGTGCGAGCCATGTCTACTGGCCACCTCCATGCATTTCTTTCGGGGGCCTGAGGAGAGCGGCCAGCCTTGCGAGCCTTTTTCTGTGGCACTTGCTGTTACTCTGGATTGTCATTCCCTTTAACATCTACTTTTCAGCTGAGAGCAGGCCAGTCTCAGCCTTCTGATTATGGATCTGGAGGCACGTGTTACATTGCTTGGACTGTTGCTACATGCTATTAGCTATGTCTCTCGCCACACGGCTGCTTCCACGGAGGCTTGGCCTGGTCTGCTAATGTTTGCTTTTTCTAGTGTCCTTGCTGTGTCCATTTCCCACTCAGGGGAGGATCATTCTGATTGATGGTTATTAATTGCCTATTTGGTACCTGTGATGTCTGGGTTGGTATGGGGATCTGGGTGGATTTGCAGGATTTGTTTCAACTGCAAGGTGAAAGGAAAAATGGGCCCTGTGTCATCTGAACCTGAAGGTTGTTTTACACGTGGCTTGCACTGAGAGGAAAACGATCGGTCTGTCCTCCTGTCTCCCTGTAGCGCTGTCCTTAGGTGTACAAGTACAAGAAGATTTGCATCATCCGCGTTTTGAGGCGTGCCTAAGGCTGTTCAACTTGCATATGAGCGGGATCCTGGGTGTATTTCTTTGGTGTTGTTCAAGTCAGTAGGCAGGTTTTCTTTAGTGTCTAAGTTTTCTAACTCTGACCTAATTGCCTACCGTCTGTAAGCTGTTAGTGGGTTTAAAAACTTTTCTGGCTGCAAGCCCGACGCCGTACACTTATTGACAACAGCCCGCTCAGTGCAAGGGCGCGAAAATTTCCAATAATATATTTTTAGAAATATTTAACTTTCACACATTAACAAGTCAAATACAGCCTTTGAAAGCTATAACACTTGTGAATCCAGCCAACATGTCCGAGTTAAAAAAAAAAAGTTTTACAGCGAAAACAACGTATATTTATGTTAGCTCACCACTCAAATATCAAAAAAGTGACAGCTTTTTCACAGCACAGGTAGCATGCACAAACCAACATATCTAACCAAGATCCAACCAAACTAACCAAGAAACAACTTCATAGATGACCAGCTTATACCTGTTACACCATAAATCTATGTTTTGTTCGAAAAATGGTGGCATATTTGAGCTATAATTCAGTTTTTACATTGCCAGCTACCATCACAGCTACCGTCAGAATGCACCGAAGCAGCCCGAGTAATTACAGGACACCACCGTCAATACCTAACTACTCATCATAAAAATTTCTGAAAATACATGGTGTACAGAAAATGAAGACAGGCATCCTTTGTGAATCCAGCCAATATTTCTCGATTCTTAGTGTTTTCAGCAAAACACCATATAGCAATTATATTAGCTTACGCACAATGCGCAGAACACAAGCCTTTCCAGCAGCAAAGTTAGCGTTTCACGGTAGGTGTGTGATCGCTAACAACCAGCAAAAGAATATAATTTTGACTAACCTTGAATAGCTTCATCAGATGACAGTCCTATAACATCGGTTTATACATCACTTTATGTTTTGTTTCGAAATGTGCATATTTCAGAGCTGAAATCAGTCGTTTATCATTGTGCTAACGTAGCATTTTTTCCCACAACACTCCGGATATTTTTCTGCCACTCACATATTTGACCAAATAACTATACTGAACGTTACTAAAAAATACATGTTTTGTATAGGATGAGATACCCTACAGTTCTTATGCAATCCGCAGTGTTAGAAACCATTCTAAAAATAATTCTTACGACATCCGAGCTTAGTTATAGGCGAGAGAAGTGCCAACAATCTGGGGAAACTACTAGGTACAACATGTTCGACCGATGTCATGAAATAGCATCATAAATGGGTCCTACTTTTGATG
Organism: Salvelinus sp. IW2-2015; assembly: GCF_002910315.2. Classification (NCBI taxonomy): domain Eukaryota; kingdom Metazoa; phylum Chordata; class Actinopteri; order Salmoniformes; family Salmonidae; genus Salvelinus; species Salvelinus sp. IW2-2015. Next base: position 9,433,076 of record NC_036867.1, on the reverse strand, counting down.
AGCTTCATCAAGAATGTTGTACAAGGGGTTCCCTTTGTCCAGAAACAATCGTTGTTGGTTTTAGAACGTCCTTTTTCCCTCTTGAAGTTAGCAAGCACACTAGCCAAGGTGGCGCGAAGCTCTCCTTCTGAACAAAGGCACACAACGCAACCACGCCTAACGTCTCCGCATAATTTCAATAATCTAATAAAACTATATTTAAAAACATACTTTCGATGATATTGTACTTTATCAAATAAAATCAAAAGCCGGAGATAGTAGCGTCTATAACGACAGCTTTTCCAGAAGGCAATCCAGGTCCCTTCTCGGCGTGTCCAGAAAACGGAATGGGTGACACGTCATGCCAAGAGCATTTATTCCGAGCTATAATTCCACCTCAGACCAAGATCAACATTCCATTTCTTCTCTCACAGGCCTCTTGACACTAGTGGAAGGTGTATGATACGTGCATGTATACCTAATACGTATCATGCCCCTTTTATAGGCAGGCCCTAGAACCGAGCATCATTTTCGACTTTCCCCACTTCCTGTCAGAAGTTTGCTTGCCAATGAGTTCTGTTTTTACTCAGCTAGATATAATTCAAACGGTTTTTAAAACTAGATGAGTGCTTTTCTATCCAATAGTAATAATATATTGCATATTGCTACGAGCAAGAATTGAGTACGAGGCCGTTTGAAATGGGCACCTTTTATCAGAGCTACTCAATACTAGCCTGCAGCCAAACAGGTTTAAACGACCGTTCCACGGTGCATGTTCATTAATTGTTTATGGTTCATTGAAAAGCATGGGAAAACAGTGTTTAAACCCTTTTTACAATGAAGATTGTGAAGTTATATAGGATTTTACGAATTCATCTTTGAAAGACAGGGTCTGAAGAGGGACGGTTTCCTTTTTTATGCTGAGTATCTGTGCTGGCTTTCTGCCTATCAGTTCAAAAGTACATAATGACACCTTGATAACCTAGTACAATTAGATCTCATAAAGCATGGAATTAATTGACTATAGCAACTATAGTATAATACAATTGACTAAATATCTGAAGCATTTTTACACCAGGTAAATATTAGGTAAATATTGTTAGGCCAACTACATGGTCAAATGTTAGTTAAACAGTGGATTACATAGGTTTAATTATTGTGTATTGTCATTGGTATTCACTAAATCAAAAACACTGGGCACTGGTTGGTACAGGTAGTTAACTATTGTGTAGACTAAGTCAGTACAGCTTGTTTTCCAAATATATTAATAAGCAAATTTATCAGATTAGCACGCCAGCATTTTGAGGCATTTACTTTCTATGTAAACAAAAATGCTACGAGAACATGAGATGATAAATCAAGGTATTCATGTAGATAACTGAAATCAAGGCCTCATTAATTTTCCCTCTTGCAATGTAATTTACATCAGAAGAAACATGACGCACAATCCTGCAGTCAAGAGTTGTTAGATTTGCCTTGGTGAGTTCTCAGGGTGTGGCAAATTGACAGGTAATTACTGTACATCAAGAGAGAAGACTGTTGCAGCTTAATCCCCGTTGAAGAAGGCCCTAACGATAGCAGTGAGGAATTCCTAATTGCCCTTGGCGCGCCTTATAATGATACCCAGATCTGTTGGCTGTGACAGACCTGATTGTTTGTGATGGTAGAGTAGAAAAGTACCGAAAGGTGACCAACACCGCTGAC
>NC_036867.1:9424498-9431368 GCF_002910315.2 Salvelinus sp. IW2-2015 | reverse complement strand
GGACGGAGGGAGGGAGACGGACGGACGGAGGGAGGGAGACGGACGGATGGAGAGGGAGGGAGGGAGGGAGACGGACAGATGGAGAGGGAGGGAGGGAGACGGAGGGAGAGAAAGTCCTGGTTGTAATAGATTTTGTGTTTTTCCTTTTTCATCTTATTTTTTAATATATTTTTTTTTAAGCTGATGGATATTTTGAAGCTCTACGGCAAACCGGGAGGAATGAGGAGAGGGGGGGGGTGGTGAGGCTTCTGATGAGGGTCAGCCTGAAATTAAAGAGAGCAATTACAGTATGAGGCGGAAGGGGGGAGTGCGGATGGTTGGGGGAGAGGGCTCCAAAGCTCTTTTCCAGGCAGGATGGAGAGGGGAGGGGCTGGGTGAGGGAGGAATGTGTCTTCATTGGGCTCCCTGGGCCCCAGATGGAAGTTTATTATGTCAGTGGTTCTCCATGGCGGCACGTGAGGGTCCGGCCCGTGGCTGCCAGCCCAGAGAAGTGGGAGGATAAGAGCAATGAAGGAGGGTTAATCTCCGGAGCGAGGGGGATAGCCCATCTCAAGCAAATCTACACTGAGCTCTACTGTACCTGATGGCACTTGATGGTTTTGTCACTCTGTCCCATCAATCCAACCACTTCACCTTCCTCCTTCCATCCTCTTTCTTCTCTCTCGTTCTCATCTTCCATTGATCAAGTGGCCAGTTTTTTGTTTGAGTGGTGAAACAAAACAGGTCACCACAAAAATAGAAATGGACCGGACGATTCCCGTGTTCAGTTTCGCTGAAATGGGTCAGGGATCAGTGGGCTCTATCTTTCTTTGATTGAATGAATCCAGGGCACGGGAAATGTTTCGTCCGCTCAGACTGAACACTGATTTAGGTCACGTTCAAAGATATCCCATCCACATAAATAGTTTGACAAGCTGGTATCGTGGAAATTGGTATCAAAAGTATAATCTTATTTCATATTAACCACTGATCCCAATACATACTATTCATCATTACATTTTCAGCAGATCAGATTGAGCAATGATTGACCTGTTATACTGAGAGCTAAGGGCCCAAAATCTAGAAATATTATGCTCAGAAAAAGACCCATATTCTCTGAAATGGGGCAATAGGCTACATTCCAATAGTTTATTTTGTGCATGTGATGTTTGTGGCACTTTGGCATTAAGAGTTCATGTCACTTTGTGTGAGCCCCCTCGGATTAGAAGGGGGTTTCACCCCCGGTCCCACCACACCAGAACAGCACGGCAGCAACTGGCCAGACGTGCTCTCATCATCCAAAACAGCAATGACCTAGTTATGAATCCGCCAGATTCATTTTCCCTGACGCCCCTGGTGCACTCAGTGGTTAGAGGCTCTAAGAGGCTAAACTGGCAGCGCTAGGCTATAATTACTGGCCGTGCTAACAGAGGAACCAGTTTGAGCCCTCCATGTCCTCGGTGTCTGTGGAGAATACATAGAGAAGGGGAGGCGCTGAGAAACTGTCCCCCCCACAAAAAACGTTTTGGTTCTGTGTCGTGTTGTCTGAGTTGTCTCTGCCAGTTGGACGTCCCTGGTGTCCGGCATTATACTGGTCGCAAAGTTCAAACAGAATCCCCTCTGTTGTTTTGGTACCAAGTGACTAACGTTGAAAATATCCAGATTATTTAATTTTTTTGCAGTTGGGGCAGTTTGTTTCCCCAAATGGTGGGTCAGTTGTAATTTGAGACTCAGCTGTGATGATTTGATTAGTGGGTCACAATGCTGAAACATTTAGCAACCACTGAGTTACAGGGAAAACAAAGCTGATAACATGGATTTCCTGATGCAGCCTTTAGTTAGTGCTCCATGGGGTGTTTTCGTGGCTGACCATATGGAGCAGAGTGCTTTACCAGACCTCGACCTGGGAAGGAGGTCTCCCTCTGTTTAGGTTTAATCCCACTCTGTTACTGTCATAGACATTAAAACCAGGCTACTGTACCCATCTCCTCTACCCTTGACTGACACCCGATGGTGAGGCAGTGAAACTGCAGGGGTTTTTGCATTATCTCTCCAGAATTGCCTTAAGAGACAATAACAGAAAAGCACATTTCGCCCTCAGCTAGAGAGTTAGTTATATGCTGTGTCTCACGAGTTAAAGGGCAATTCTGCCACTTTTCAACCTCATTCTTCTCCAGCACCAAACCAGTGTCTACATATGTGAAAACAGCTCAGTGGTAAAACAAAATGTAAGGTCCTAAAAAAAAAAAATGCTTTTGTGACATTACAGGGTAGTATTGAAAGTAAAATAAAACGGTGTTTTTCAAAACCTGCAGCGAGTTTGTAGCCCAAGGGAGGGTGTTTTTCTTGCTCCCCACGTCACCGCGAATCTCAGTGTTTGAAAAAGCACTTTTTTAAAATGTTCACTTTTGACTATGGACTTTTTAACTTCATATATAATATGCCGTTTCTTCACACGTGTTGACACTGGTATTGCGCTGGAGATAAGGAGAATGAGGTTGAAAAGTGGTGGAGTTTCCCTTTAAACTACCTTGATTTCTTACCTCCATGATAGCTGATCTGGCAGGACATGAGGGGTGGAAGCAATATAGCGAAATCCTATTCACCTATCAAGTGTTAATGAAGAAAAAGACCTGAGGAAAGGACTTTCATTCTCCAACTATTGAGACATGGCCCATGTGTTTTAATATCACTCAAGGACATTAACTGTACACTCAGATGTGCAGGCATGGGCTCACTATGTGACTCACCTGTCTGGAAGATAATAAAGATAATGAATGAGGAGAGGTTGTTGGCTTTCTCTCTAAGCTGTCTGCCCTTTGCAGAGAGTGCATTGACTAGATTCATCACTGCTTTTCGATGGGGCCTCTCTCTGTCTCTCTGTCTCTCTGTCTCTCTGTCTCTCTGTCTCTCTGTCTCTCTGTCTCTCTGTCTCTCTGTCTCTCTGTCTCTCTGTCTCTCTCGATCTGTCCCTTCCTCCTCGTGCTAATTCGTATCTCGCTGTCTCTTCACTGTCGTCGTCTGTCTCCGTCTCCTTCATCTTCTGTCTCTCTCTCTCGTCTCTCTCTCTCTGTCTGTCTCTCCTGTCTCTCTGCTCTCTGTCTTCGTCTCTCTGTCTCCTCTCTCTGTCTCTCTCTGTTCTCGTGTTCTCTCTGTCTCTCTGTGTCTTCTCTCTCTGTCTCTCTCTTCTGTCTCTCTCCTCTCTCTCTGTCTCTCTCTCTGTCTCTCTCTCTCTTCTCTGTCTCTCTTCTGTCTCTCTCTCTCTCTGTCTCTGGTCTCTCTCTCTGTCTCTCTCTCTCCTGTCCTCTCTCTCTGTCTCTCTCTCGGTCTCTCTCTTCCGTCTCTCTCTTGTCTCTCTCTCGTTCTTCTCTTCTCACTCCTGTCTCTCTCTTCTGTCTCTTCTCTCTGTCTCTCTCTCCTGTCTTCCTCTCTTCCTTCTCTCTCTCTGTCTCTCTCTCTCTGTCTCTCTCTCTCTGTCTCTCTCCCTCTCTTCTCTTCTCTCTCTCTCTGTCTCTCTCTCTCTGTCTCTCTCTCTCTGTTTCTCTCTCTCTCTGTCTCTCTCTCTCTGTCTTCCTCTCTGTCTCTCTCTCTCTGTCTCTCTCTCTCTGCTCTCCTCTCTTCTGTCTCTCTCTCTCTGTCTGTTCTCTCTCTTTACTCAATCGTCTTGTCCTTCTCTCTCTCTTGTCTCTCTCTCTCTTGTTCTTTTCTCTCTGTTCCGCTCCTTTTTCTCTCTTCGTTTTTTTTTTCTTTTGTTTTTTTTTTCTTTTTTTTTCTCGTTTCTATTCTCTTCTTCTCTTCTTTGTCTTCTTCTTCTTTTCTCTTCTTCTCTCTCTCTTTCTGCTGTCTCCTTGCTCTTCTGTCTTTCTGTTCTCTCTCTGTTCTCTCATTTCTCTTCTCCTCGTCTCTCTCTCTGTCCTCTCTCTCTCGTCTTCTTCTCTCTGTCTCTCTCTCTCTGATCTCTGTCTCTCTCTTCCTGTCTGCTGTTCTCTGTCTCTGTTCTCTGTCTCTGTCCTCTCTCCTCTTCTGTCTCTCTCGTCTCCTGTCTTGTCTCTCTCTGTCTCTCTCTGCTCTCTGTCTCCTCTCTCTCTGTCTCTGTCTCCTCCATCTGATCTCTCTCTCTTAGTTTCTTCTCTCTCTCTGCTCTCCTCTCTGCATCTTACTCTCTGTCTCTCTCCATTCTCCTGCTTGTCATCTCTCTCTTCTCTCTCTTCTGTCTCTCTCTCCTTGCTCTCTCTTCCTCTCTCCACTCTTGTTCCTCCTCTCGTCTCATGTCATCTCTCTGCTGCTTCTCTACCTCTCGTCCTGTCTCTCATGTCTCTCTGCTCTCCTGTCTCTCTCTCTGCTTCCTCATCTCGTCTGCTCTCTCTCTCCTGCTCTCTCCTTCTTCTCTCCGTCTCTCTCTCTCTGTCTCTCTTCTGTTTCTCTCTCTTTGTCTCTCTCCTCTGTCTCTCTCTCTCTCTGTCTCTGGATCTGTCTGTGCGAGTTTGCCCATTTGTTGATGATGGATACTATACTCGGAGAGGAAGAGAATGGGTAGACAGACCGCCATAGACAAACCAGAGACAAGTCACCCACCCAGGCTTAGCCACTGGACATGTCATCCTAGATACAGCGAGGAGCAACAACACTAGCACAACAACAACAACGGCTCCAGAGAAATAGAATTACTAAGTAATTGCCATACTATGTGCACAATGCAACACAACAAGCACGCAGCGTACAGCTACACCACCTGTGAAAAAATAATATACAGCATACCCAAAACACATACCGGTGAGTTTAGACCCATGTGACAATACAGTACAGCAGGCCTACATTGAACGCTACCACTCAGCTGATCGAAAGTCTGACGTCTCTATGTTCCACCTCCTTTGTGTTTTCAACCTGGCATGTGGCAAGCTGCTGTATTTTCAAGCCTTAGAACCAAAAACACTTCTGAAACTCCTCCATACCAGACCGGACCCAATTCATGTTGGCTTCAAGGGAGCCTTGTCTATTTTTGATAGCCTCACTCTTTCACAAACTTTCTCGTCGTCTCGCTCCTCCAACCTAATTGGGTGGCAGCCACTGCAGGTCAGGAGGAAATGAAAGTTAGTTTCACGTGTCACATAAGGTGTCGTGTGGAAAGGGCGCACAGGGTGGTGTTTCCCCCCCCTGCTATGTCCTCGATGTCATCAAGACTTGGAAAAAGGGTACATTCAGCTTGGTAATACTGTGAGTAAAAGTAAAGATACCTTCATAGAAAATGACTCAAGTAAAAGTGAAAGTCACCCAGTAAAATACTACTTGAGTAAAAGTCTAAAAGTATTTGGTCTTCAATATACATTCAAAATTAGATGTAATTGGTGAAATATACTTGATTATCTGAAGTTAAAGTATAAATCATTTCAAATGTCTTATATTAAGCAAACTGGATGGCACCATTTTCTTTCTTTTTTCTTTAAGGATAGCCTGGGGCACACTCCACCATCATTTGCAAACAAAGCATATGTCTTTAGTGAGTCTGCCAGATCAAAGGCAGTCAGGATGACCAGGGATAAGTGTGTGAATTGGACCATTTTCCTGTCCTACTAAGCGTTCAAAATGTAACAAGTACTTTTGGGTGTCAGGGAAAAATGTATGGAGTAAAAAGTACATTATTTTCTTTAGGAATGTAGTGAAGTAAAAGTAGTCCAAAAATATAAATAGTAAAGTGCAGATACGCCCCAAAAATGCTTAAGTAGTACTTTAAAGAATTTTTTACTTAAGTACTTTACACAACTGGTACTATGAGAGATAACACAAGACTTTCAAATAGTATTGAGTTTACAGTCTGTTGCTTGCCTGGTATTTACTTAGCCACATTATATGATGTACACAATGGTTACCTAATAATGACCTTTTATGTTTGTTGGGATTAATTGAAGCAGTGCTTAGTAAGTACTAGGAAATAGACATAAGACAACATTCTTTGTAATAACCATCTGAAATAGGACTGTAAAATAAAGTATTATCCCTCAGTCACTAAGAACGGCCAGTGATTTCAAAAGGCAAGCCCTTTCCGTTCCATGTCATTTAGTTATATTAACTGTCTTGGATATTTTCATATTAACTTTGTGGCATACTGTGTTGTGAAATATTCATAATATTATTCACTAATCACAATCGTATGATCATGTGGTGAATCAAACCGTGTCAATAGTGGTATTGTAGTGCACTATCCCTAATTAGTGTGCTATGTTAGAACCAATCCCTCTAGCCAGATGGCGCCTTCCACACACTCCCTTGATCTAGATACAATATCTAGCTGTCTCCCATGGGGGACACTGGAATAGACTCAAGTTCAAGTCGTTTTGACATCCCCCAGAGAAGTTTTGGAACAGAATGCCATTGCTTTAAGCCACACACACATACCCGCCACCCCAAACACACACACGACACCTCCGAAGCCCACCCAAGAGGAGACCCATGACCTTGTCTGGTGAACTAGCAGGACTTATCACTGTCTGTGGCTGGCTACAGAGGGAAACAGACTCTTAAAAAGGGTCTCTCCTCATTATCAGTGGCCATATATCATTATAAAGGGCTGTCTATGTCAACGCCAGGAGTGGATCACTCAACAGCTAGCATCGCCCGGGGCAGAATCACCCAGGTGGTGGCATAAGAGTAAAATGTTCCACCTCAACCCTGGAATGTCAAATAGCTGTACAGCTAAAGCTACTGCCCAGACCTAGCTGGAGGGCAGCATAACCCCCACCACCAGACAGGAGACCAGACCTAGCTGGAAGGCAGCATAACCACCACCACCAGACAGGAGCCCAGACCTAGCTGGAAGGCAGCATAACCCCCACCACCAGACAGGAGACCAGACCTAGCTGGAAGGCAGCATAACCCCCACCACCAGACAGGAGC
>NC_036867.1:9411224-9423857 GCF_002910315.2 Salvelinus sp. IW2-2015 | reverse complement strand
CACTAAGTCTGGGCTCCTGCCTCTGGTGGTGGGGTTATGCATGCCCTCCAGTTAGTCTGGTCTCCTTGCTCTGGTGGTGGTGGTTATGCTGCCTTCCAGCTAGGTTCTGGGCTCCTGTCTGGTGTGGGGGTAGTATTGCTGCCTTCCAGGAAGGCAGCATAACCACCACCACCAGACAGGAGACCAGACCTAACTGGAAGGCAGCATAACCCCCACCACCAGACAGGAGACCAGACCTAGCTGGAAGGCAGCATAACCACCACCACCAGACAGGAGACCAGACCTAGCTGGAAGGCAGCATAACCACCACCAGACATGAGAAACACAGTAATCACAGTCATCAATCATTCAGTGATTTGGTCATTCAGAACAGGCTATCCAAGACTCCCAAAGAATATCACAAACCACTGGTTGAGGTTAAGACGTTAGTGACAGAGAGAGAGTAGTGAAATACAAAATGAAAGGTTTGAATGTTTGTACTGATAAGATGTGTGGTTTTACTTGTGGTCTGTGTGCATCCAATGCACACCAGCATATAGCCAGCCTGTCAAATCCGAAACGCAAAGCAGCTTGTAAAATACTACTATTACGGTTTCAACTTGGTTGCATGTTTGTATGGAAAAGATGAGATCTTTAACCGGTCGGTGTGTGTCCACAGTGCAGCAGGAGGAGAGATCTTTAACCAGTGTGTGGCGGAGAGGGACGAGGCCTTCAAAGAGGAGGACGTGAAGAGGTTGATGAGACAGATCCTAGAGGGAGTTTCTTTCCTCCACAGGAACAACATGGTGCACCTGGACCTCAAGGTCAGTCCCTGGCCCCTGCTAGACGCTTTACCAACGTGTTTGTTATATGCATGTGATCACATAGTCCACCTTGGGGTTAAAGGGATAGTGTGGCATTTTGGCAATTTTTATTTTCTGCTTACCCAGAGTCAGATGAACTCGCGGATACCAATTTTTTGGGAGGTATGCGTGCAGTTTGAAGGACGTTGAAGGTCGTTTCTGGAGCCATTGCTAACTAGCAAAAAAGCTTAATTGCCAGAATGTTGCCCTATCCCTTTAAAGATGGAATCGAGCTTTAATATCGCTGTTTAGACGCAGTACCAAACACACGCAAGTTAGCCCCACTGGACCTCCTCTGAAGCTGCTGTGTTTTTCTTTCTTCCTCTCCAGCCCCAGAACATTCTGCTGACCAGCGATGCTCTTCTGGGGGACATCAAGATCGTGGACTTTGGTCTGTCCAGGATGGTGAGCAGCAGTCAGGAGCTCAGYGAGATCATGGGGACCCCGGAGTATGTGGGTAAGTAGTGCAGCAGACGCCATTTTGTTATGGACATCATGGTCACTGCACTCAACATGTCCAAAATCTTTAAAGGGATAGTTCACCCAAATAAAATAAAGACAAATGTTTTGCAGCTCCAGAAATCCTGAATTACGAGCCGATTAGCACAGCGACAGATATGTGGTAAGTGGCATTTCACTGTACTGTAACTTAGTGCAACAGTACGTTATATGGCTTGTGATTTGAATTATCCAAAAGCTTATTTGAAAAAGGGATAGAAAATGGAAAACTTCACACATGAAAGAAAACAGCACCGTTCCATTATGCACATGTAAAGTTATGAGTTTATCTTAGAGAGAAAATCTGGAACTTATTTCCAGTGGCTGTCTAACCGTTTGTCACTGTAAATGGCTGACAGGAGTATTGGTGTACTGGCCTATGTGATGCTGACGGGCATATCTCCCTTCCTGGGAGAGGACAAGCAGGAGACATTCCTCAACATCTCCCAGATCAACATCAGCTACCAGGAGGAGGAGCTGGAGCATGTAGACCAGGCCGCCATCACCTTTATCAAAGCCCTGCTCATCAAAGAACCCCAGTGAGTAATGACTCTTTAATGCCCTAAAAATGAATACAAATATAAATGCAACAATTTCAAAAATATTACTGAGTTACAGTTCAATTGAAATAAATTAATTTGGCCCTAATCTATGGATATTACATGATTGGGCAGGGAGGCAGCCATGGTTGGGCCTGAGAGGGCATATGCCCACCCACTTGGGAGCCAGGTCCAGCCAATTATAATGAGTTTTTCCCCACAAAAGGGCTTTATTACAGACATACATACTCCTCAGTTTCATCAGCTGTCCAGGTGGCTAGTCTCAGACAATCCCGCAGGTGAAGAAGCCTGATTTGGAGGTCCTGGGCTGGCGTGGTTACACGTGGTCTGCAGTTGTGAGGCCAGTTGGATGTACTGTCAATTTCTCTAAAACAACATTGGAGGTGGCTTATGGTAGAGAAATTAACATTAAGTTATCTGGCAACAGCCCTGGTGGACACTCCTGCAGTCAGCATGCCAATAGCAACACTTGAGACATGCAACACTTGAGACATGTGGCCTTTTATTGTCCCCAGCACAAGGTGCAGCTGTGTAATGATCATGGTGTTTAATCAGCTTCTTGATATGCCACACCTGTCAGGTTGATGTATTATCTTGGCAAATGAGAAATCCTCAGTAACAGGGATGTAAACAAATTTGTGCTCAAAATTGCGCTTTTTGTGTCAATGGAACATTTCTAGGCTCTTTACATTTTACATGTTGCGTTTATATTTTTGTTCAGTGTATAAAGTGCATTCGGAAAGTATTCATACCTCTTGACCTTTTCCACATTTTGTTACGTTACCGCCTTATTCTAAAATGGATTAAATAAATAAAAACTCCTCTCAATACCCCATAATGACAAAGCAATTTTTTTTTTTTTTGACATTTAGCATATTCATTGAAAATAGAAAACAAAAATACCTTATTTACATAAGTATTCAGACCCGTTGCTATGAGACTCGAGATTGAGCTCAGGTGCATCCTGTTTCCATTGATCATCCTTGAGGTGTTTCTACAACTTGATTGGAGTCCACCTGTGGTACATCCAGTTGATTGGACATGATTTGGAAAGGCACACACCTGTCTAATATAAGGTCCCACAGTTGACAGTGCATGTCAGAGCAAAAACCAAGCCATGGCGTCGAAAGAATTGTTCGTAGAGCTCCGAGACATGATTGTGTTGAGGCACAGATCTGGGGAAGGGTACTAAAAAATGTTTGCTGAAACCCACCAAGCCAGCGAAGAAGGTGGATATTCCCATTGATTCCCTGGCCTCACACTCTCCTTTCTCCCAACAGGAACCGTGCCACAGCAGAAGAGTGCCTGCAGCACCAGTGGCTCCAGCCAAAAGAGAAAAAGGAGGCGGAGGCGACAACAGCGGTGAAAGAGACTATCAGCCCAACTAAGTGCCCCTCGGAGCCAGCCAGCCCTGAGAGCCCCATCAGGGAAGAGGAGAAGGAAGGTCCTGTAACAGAGGAGCTGATCGTGGTGGCAGCCTACACACTGGGCCAGTGTCGCCAGTCAACAGACAAGGAGGTCATAAACCCCGACCAGAAGGCTATCTCCAAGCGCTTCAAGTTCGAGGAGCCCTTTAGCACCCTCCAAGAGGTTCCCGGGGAGTTCATATACTGAAGGACACAAACACACAGACACACACACAGACATCTCAACCTTTACACAAGGGGTCTTCGCTCCGGTCCTGGAGAGGTACTGGTTGTGTTGGGTCTCCCTCCTGCCGTTCACTAACACACCAGATCACAGCCCTAATTGGTTGGTTAGTAAAATCAGGTACATTAATGGCGGCTTGGAGCGAAAGCCTGCACCATCCAGTAGCTCGCCAGGAACCATAGTGGAGAACCCCTGCTCTTACATCTAGCTGAAAGCGGTACAAAATGTCGCACTTACAAACCAGAATAAATATGACACTTTTTAACCCACCTCATGGTCTGAACTCGTAAGCCAAACTCTTTTTATTTTTTCCCTGTTGTTTTTTGTCTTATGTTTGTGCTGCTTTACTATACATGGGAATCGTTAATCCAGACTAAGGCCTAGATTCAGCCAGATCAAGCGTTAACCCATATCCGACACCCGCAGAGCTGATGTTTTGGCGGTGTCGGAAGTGGAACTGCGTTGGAGCTGTCAAATCAGACCTGCTCTTGTGGTCCTTGTTACGGAACCACAGCCATCCCACTTGCATTAAAGTTCAGGACGAGAAAGTGTAGGCTATATGGAAATAATGACGCTCGAATGGAAAATCATTGAGCAAAACAATGAGGATTTCTATCAGCCTAATCGAGGTGTAGATTACATCTCACATTCCAATGTTCGAACTTGTAAACAAGGTTGCATGGGATTTCTCTCAATGCGACTCTGTGCAGCCAATGGCGATGTCCGCTTCAGGTATAATGCCGGGATCCGTTGTGGATTTGACAGCTCTAACACGGTTCCACCTCCGACAATGTCAAATCATCAGCTATGTGGGTTTGGCTAAAGCCGATCTGATTGAATCTGGCCCTAAACCTTGTTGTGATGTTTTTGTTTTCTTCTTCTTTGGTGCCATGCTTGGAGAATTAGCAATGACTTGGGCCATAAATGCAATTGCATATTTTTTTTCCTTTTTTTCTCCCTTCAGTTTTTTGTCCATGTTTTGCCAGGCCATCTCTTTTCTTAAGGTGTTTTGTTTAAGGTTATAGATATCATCTAAAATGGGAACGGGGGAGAGAGGGTTAATTCTATGTATATGAAACAAACGTTATGTTGCTTTGAGAGTATGTCTCTAAATTATACTGTTTAAAAAGCCATTGCACACGTTTGACCCAGAACTGGAAACATCCCATGGGTTTCAATCTCTTCAGCAATAATTGCAAATAATTTACTTGTATATGCAGACAGCGCTTGTTTTTCTGTCCTAACTCCCAATAGTAATTACTGTAAATTGGTCCAAGTTTGTCTCTATCAAACGAGAGGCTCCTTATTATGGGAACACATTTGTACATGAATGTCCTGATACTGTAAATAAAGATACGTCTCTAAACCTTTTTTTGACTACGATTTGGTTTTTGTGTTGTGGCCTTGAATGACGACATTCATTTCAGAGGAGATGACATGTAGTGTGTGTGCATGCGTACGAGTGTATGATACATCTGTGTGGACACACTGGCAACTGTGTCCGCTGGGTGGGGGTAAGGGAAAGGGCAGGCTATTTGCCAAGCATCAGTGTGATGCCCCTCAGTGGAGGCGTCATAATACCCATAAAACCTAGCAGCCAAAAAGAGAGACGGTTCAGATCGTTTTTCCACTATTCATTTTTCCCATAGAGGATTTTAGACACTTAAAAATATGGGCTGTTTCGTGTAGTCTTACCCTGGCTTGACATTTTGATAACTATGTAAATCTCAGACAAGGATACTTTTATCAGTATATTCGGCTCTATTTAATCTGATCCGAAAAATGCTAATTAGCATAAAAGTAGAAATCATGGAAGATTTCCTGCATGTCATCTCTAGCTGATACCTTTGCTAACAGGTATTGTGTAAATTTAAAACTTGCACAAGACCGTTCACAGAATTGTCAATTTTAAAGAAATGTAGCCAATATCTACATTAATACACTTAGCTAACATTAGATAGTTAATCCAGAGATTTGGCAGTCTCGTCCAGATCATCATGAAGGGGTGGCAGGTAACCTAGTGGTTAGAGCGTTGGGCCAGTAACCGAAAGGTTGCTGGATCGAATCCCCGAGCTGACGAGGCAGTTAACCCACTGTTCCAAAGTAGGCTGTCATTGTAAATAAGAATTTGTTCTTAACTGACTTGCCTAGTTAAATAAAGGTTAAATAAAAAAATAACAATAGCCACATTAGCAGATAATTAGCATTTCATTTTGGGGGGGTAAATACAGGTGAAAGAATATATTGATAAAAGTCACCTTGTCCTAGAGAGATTTACACGGTTATCAAAACGTCACACCAGGTTTTATGGGTATTATAACTCATACTGTGGCACTCTATCAGCCTTTCATATACAGCTGTTAAGTAGACTTCTCTGGCCTTGTCAGTCCTCTTTCTTTCTCTCCCTCTCCACTTCTGGTGAGGGTTGGCTTTCCAGTGGGTGTTCTTTTTACTACCCCCCCCTCCAAGACCATTATCTTAATGAAGAAGTTATTGAGCCCGCAATTTGTTTACAACCAGTAGTTCCACTAGTCCATTGAGGAACTCATGCCTTTGGTTCTGGTGTCTGGGTGGAGAATGATACATTATATTTGTCAGGAACGCAATAAGGAAGGGATCTATTCACTGTTTTCTGCCAAATGACCGCTAGATGACCATGTTGGTTCACAAGTCTGGGAACTGGCTACACATGAGCTGTTCAAATTCCTTAAAAGTGCATCTTTCCTCCCTTCCTTGAAGTAATCACTGATTACACATGATTGTACAGGTGATTGTACAGGCCTTCACCTCACGGCATTCACCTGTCCAGCCATTTCTAATGAGTAATTACTTAAAGGAATGAAAGAAGGATGCACTGTAGCCACCAGACTTGTTTGACACTATATAAAACTTGATATATTGAAGGCTATTTCTGTGGGAGGAAGATATTCACTCCAGCCTGACGTTGCCAGTCTGAGGGAGGTGATGAACAGCTACGGAACACAGCTCTGTGGTGAGTGCAATGAAATAATATATGACTATTTATATGAGCCTTCTTATTTGGTCTGGTTGTAAAGAGTGATCTAGCTTCATGAAATGTGCCTATACCAAGTATATAGTTATTATTAATGACTTTATTGGCCTATAATATTGTAGCCTACTATTCAGAAATGTCGGCCTACTATGAAATAGCAAAAACTGGCACTCAAATCAAAACATAAAATATTTAGAAGGGCCCAATGAGACATCTCAATTAACTTGTCAGAGAAATGTTGCAGTTGATTTTCTACCAGGCCTGTTGTGTTAATTGAGATTTAAATGTCTAAATATTTCAAAGATGGTATACTTATTTAAATTCACCAGGTGTTGAGCGTCTTAATTGATGTTTCCAGAGGATTAGAAGTTCTGACTGACTGGAAAGCTTTTAATGACAAATGGGTAGTATAATTAGTTTAATCATGTTCTTAATCAAAGTTGTTGTTTGATTTCACTATGGAGGTGCTAACTTAATTGAGCCTAAACATTTTTGACAACGCATGGTGGCAGTCCTACCTAATTAGGCCTATTCAACACAATTCGTCTCAAAGTTAACCCATCCCTCAAACTCCATTATCATGTGCTGTAGACCTACTGTATATTTTGCTAATGCATAATATCAAGCCTAGTTCTAAACTTCAACGTTAATTCAGGGGTCAGCCAATCATTGTTGTAATTCAGTCTGGGGATTTTTCTTGTTGTGCCAGAGCAGTGTGTATTGTGCATCTCTCATTTTAACCATACAGAGGGGACTGGTGAGGTAAATGAATAGAAATACACCTTTCAGAATGCTGTCGTTAATGACGCATAGCACCAATTACACAATGAACATGGAACAGAATAATTGTTGTGACAGACTGCTTGACATGCTCCCCCCAACGGCTATAGTCTACATTCGAAGACATGCACCCCCATATTAACTGTCTCTCTGGCTGCCGTTCCAGTTAATGTTGAGTAACTGATGCATGTTGATGGGAAGTATTGCAGGGCTGTCAAGTAGTTCACATTCAGAGAACAGGTTGGTGCTGTATTCTGTGATTGGTTAGGTTAATCTGCAATGATGTGGAAAAATATGGAAGAAAGCAATATGGTGCATGACTATTGGTAGGTTTTGTAGCAGAGGTGGTTCGCTGAACTATGCTTGAATGAGTAACCTTGACTGAGACCTGAAGACTTGCGTTAGCTCCCCTGAGATAATCCCTAGGCTCTCGCTCAGTTGATTGACACTGTCTTGTGGTGCACAGATGGCCCAGGTTCAAACCCAGTTGATCAAAGTTACACAGTTCTTTCACATCAGTGTAGATGAAGGCAAGGAAACAAGTAGAGGGATCATGTTTAGGCTACTGAGATATCTGACATTTCTACTGAGATTTACCTGAACAATTATTTTTCAATGTCACTGAAAATATTGTCCGGTAGAGGGCAGCATAGCCTATCACAATGTTCAGACTGTATCTATCCTATGTCTGCAGTGTCTATTGTCTGAGGCCAATAGCACAGGCTTACAGAAGGAAATTGGGTGGGTGGGTTGTGATATTTACATTGAAATATAGTACATTTCCTTGGAAACTGGTGGAAAAGGCTTTCATCACAAGGGGAAAGTATGTGATCACTTTGGAAAGAACTGGCTAAGACAGGTTCTACTAAATCCAATCTGTCCTTGTCATTGGATCTGGAAATGACTAGTAGAAAACCATATAGGACTACTAATCGAAAACCCTCTAGAAATAGAACCAAATGATGGGTCATCAGTATTATCAATCAGTAGCTGGTATGCATTTCCTTTTCTTTTCGATTGGACTTTACGTTTCCCATGTCTCTGTGCCAGCTCTTTGCAGATTTTAGTGAAGTGGCTCCATGATATGGCCAAGCTCTGGTAACAACACATTGACTGAGAGTTATAACCCATAACTACCAAATCATTGTTATTCGGTCGGGATAACAACTGAAATGGGAGACAATGAAAGATTAAGGAAGTTCTTTCTCTGTGCTCTCTCTCTAGTCCTGTTTTTCCTATTAACACTGTCTGTGTTGATGCTCCTGCAACTCAATCACCCAACCAAATTAAAATTGCAGCAAACCACCGAGTCCATTTCAATGGGCAGAACTCAGTTCTTTCTCTCTCTGTCTTCCAAATGCAGCACCGGTTTTCTAAGTAAACAATTCTTCAAAACAACACCAGAGCCCTTTTAGTTCACTTTTAATCAATTATTTATTTAACTAGGCAAGTCAGTTAAGAATAAATTCTTATTTACAATGACGGCCTACCCTGGCCATACCCTAACGACGCTGGGCCAATTGTGTGCCGCCCTATAGGACTCCCAATCACAGCCGGTTGTGATACAGCCTGGAATCAAACCGGGGTCTGTAATGACACCTCTAGCACTGAGATGCAGTGCCTTAGACCGCTGCACCATGGGAGCCCAATTACACAATTGAATGTGTCCAAATGCATTAAGCCATCTGTTGTTATTGTTGTTGATATCCCTTCTCTAGCAGGATCCCAGGGTTTTGTTCATTTGACTTTGCCAGGGCCGGCTCCAGGCATAAGCGACATAAGTGATCGCATAGGGCCCCCAGCTGCTAGGGAGTTAATAGCATGGCTAACTTAGCTAGCTAACATACATTTTGAGAAAACAAGTTATATTAAGCAGCTAGCTAGCGTTAACAACATTTAGTCGTCAATGAGACTGAGAGATAGCTAACAAGCTAACAAACAATGTAACAAGAGTGTAATTTCAGATTTGAAAAATACTCCAGGCTTTGCATTTCAGGAATCACAGTAGAAAGTACCCCTGGTGCACTCTTCAGTTATTTAACCATTTAAACAATATGGTTTTTTTAAGAAAACTGTTTTTCCCACTTCTCTCATTGACTTTCATGTGTTTCAAACATGAGCTTGTCAGAGGTGTCGGACTTGACGACAATTGCTATCGATTGGAGTGCAGCAATTGGTTGTCCAAAAATCTGGGGAGGGGCTTAGTGAAGGGTCAATTAGCTGACCGTTAGCCATGTACATTTTTAGATTGGTAGTGAGTCTAACCAGCTATCTAAACTTGTAATATTCATAGTCGAATAAAGACCATGCACAGAGGGCAGTTCCCCAGGGGCCCTGACCTCCAGGGGGCCGCCATTGATTTTGTAAGTTATTCTCACTCAGACATCATATTAACATGGCATAAGTCATGTCAAAGTGTGTAGAATTGTAGGAAATTGGCTTTAAAACTGCAAAAACATCTATCTACCCCATGGCAAAGTGATTAGAATTGCAGGAAGTTGGCTGTAAAACGACACATTTTTTCTCATTACTCCATGGCCGAAAGAGTAGACTTGCATTACATTTGTTTTAAAATTGCAACATTTTCTCTCCGCTCCATGGCAAAAATATGTAGAATTGACAGAAATTAACTTGTGTATGTATTTCTATCCGCCGTCGGGATAGAGGGGAGCTACAAATGTCTTGCCGCGAGGTGGGGGGCCCCAACCAAATCTCACTTAGGGCACCCAAAAGACTAGAGCCGGCCCTGGACTACATAGTTTGCAGGGAAAACTAGCTTGACTTGCACCAGATTCATAAAGGGCCTATTTGCATAATAAGAATAGCCTTCGGCTTAGTTCGAAACCCCTTCAGCATATAAAAGAGGGCCAAGACAAGAGAAGGCAGTGGTCTGATGTCTTTAGTAATGTTCTTAGTCTGACATAGTGTTCGTGGCAGCCACTGTTGTTGTGTTCCACAGTGTCTCAAGGAGTCTGTCCCAAAAAATCAGTCTTCACTCTGTGTCCCCATACTCTAGTATGGCTGGGCTCCAATTCTGCTTTCATCATCATAAATGCAGCAACAAGTTCTATGCCTGTGTGTTTTCCTCTATACTTTACAATTTCTTACCCATTGCCATGACAACTAGAGATATCACTCTGAAAGGTCTGAAACAGTCTGCCTCGTGCTAAGTTCTCCAGACTGTTTAGTTCCACATGCTGGTGAATCGAACTGGTGTTGCACAATGGCAGGACTGCGGGAGGTCCCTGGTTGTACCCCACAGAGTTGACTACACAACTCAGCCTGTCGCCTTTGATACAACTAGGGGGCCTCATCACTGGCTCAATGGGGGGATAATTGCTGCCTTTGAGGCTGACTGTCTGCATTCAGTACTGTAGCAAGGCGGACCAGAAGGCAGGAACTGTCTTTCCACGGTGGCACAAGCTATCTCGTACCCTCGCCACAGATGGTGTACTCACAAGTCAGATTGAGGGTATCCTAAAAATGTGCACCGTACAATACCACTGGCCAGAAGACACACCACAGATGGGATATGTCATGTACTGTAATAAGATAGAGTAACATCACTCACGGTAGGATGATGTGACACAGAGAATTAAGCGAACTGTACAAAGTGAAGGGAGGCAGGACTTCTCCCCCAATTACAGCGTAGAACACTAGGATGTTTGACTGAATGGATGTCATTTGGAGCAAATGATGAGACTGAAATTGAATTTGTAGATTCTCGCTGCTGACTCCTTGGTGAGCTTGGCCCACTGTTTCAGACTCGGCTCAGCTCAAAGTTCATTTTGAGCTGTTTGTGGTTCCCTTATACTCACTTCCCAGATGTCAACCTCCCAACATCAAATATGACCCCACTACCAAAAGTCTCTTAACCTCTACTGGGGAAAAGTCCGATCTACTCCTGGCTGGGCCAATCAACTGACCAGATTTTACTCAGGATTTAATCGTACTCAGGCCCATTGCTGCATGAGGAGCATAGGCCACCAATGAGGATCAACCTCTCCAATGAACTATAATTTGGGCAGTCTTTTGTCATTCCAGGAGAAGCTGATGTTCCTGTATCTAGAAATGTCTACTTGGTACATATCGGCATGTGACGATAAACTGTACAAGGTTAATGTCTGGAGGTGGATCAAGGGGTGGGTGGAGGGGTATTTATATTCTAACAAATGGGCTAAGGGCCAATGTACACAAGCAACACCCGCCTCCAAGCAATGTCCAGGACCCCTGGGGTTAATCAGGGCTTAGTTTGATGGTTGTTGTTGTGTACTTTTAAGCTTACCCTTATTAGCAAATATTTCCTATGATGGTTATGGCTGTCAGACTCAATCTAACATGATCCACGTGTTAGTCTCTTGACAGACATTCAATATTTGGTTATGGATTCTTAGATTATACCCGTGCAAACCCAGTCAGTGGGAGTTATGCACATATCACGTTAGGACCCATGCCTTTTGTGATAATCCTGAGGTTGGAGGTTTTCTAGGGCGAAGTCGAGGTCTTGATCTAGCCTGTAATTGGTTGTGTGACAGCAGGAGCACAGCGACGGGTACGGAGGAAGGCTCCTTTTCATCCCATTGCAGCCCTGCAGGTGGTCCCCAGTTGCCTGGCAATATTAGAGAGAAAGAGAAC
This sequence comes from Salvelinus sp. IW2-2015, assembly GCF_002910315.2. Taxonomy (NCBI): domain Eukaryota; kingdom Metazoa; phylum Chordata; class Actinopteri; order Salmoniformes; family Salmonidae; genus Salvelinus; species Salvelinus sp. IW2-2015. The sequence goes on along the minus strand of NC_036867.1, from coordinate 9,411,879 downwards.
ACACCTGACTCCCTGGAGTGAATGGATACAGTGATACTGATCTAATATGATGGGGCTGTGTGGAATGATGCTATCGAACACAGGGGGATGATTGGGAAATGTGAGGGTAACGTGGTGAGTGGATATCTAATCACTCTGCCGCTGTTTCCTCGTTGTTATAGCAAGGTACATATTTTCTATGCCCTGTATATCACATGCTTATCCTGTGCTATGTTCCTCCACACTATCCTAACGATGTTGTTAGGTGTAGTTGGCTATGTTGACAACAGAGCAACAGCGACACTATAGCCTACCCCCATTTATGTATCTACACAAATCTATAGGATGGATGTTGTCATTAGCTAGTTTTCTGCGGCTAATGTCGATATCATTTTTGTCCCTGCTCTTCCACTGACCTTTCCTGGTCAATAACCCAATTCCACCAACTCCTCCACAAATAGTAGCCTGATTTCACCACATTGTACAGAGTGTAGACTTCAGTGCTTATCTCATGGGACTTCTCCGACCGATGTGTTCATTATAATGGATCGTCCTTATTAGTGTGGCACAAAAGCTTCTGTATAACAAGTCTTTAAGGAAGGGCTTCCATCAAAGGCTAACACAACAGATACCTTTCTCTCTCTACCCCTATCCTTCCCTTCGACCCCTGCTGCAA
>NC_036867.1:9381937-9411204 GCF_002910315.2 Salvelinus sp. IW2-2015 | reverse complement strand
TCCAAGTCATGTATAAAGACACTCTCATTATGTAACGAGAGTTAAGGCCACAATGCTCTCTCCCCTTAAAGCATCCCTCCACGGTAACGGTTGATAAGCAGGCCCACTTTTCCAAACCACTGTGGCTTCCTCCTGCTGTAGGGAGGAGGCTCAGATCCCAGGCTATGCAGCATGAGTGCAGCAGGGGTGCTGGATCTGAGCACGGTTTACTCTCACCGCCAGGAGGGAGAGGAACGACCGTCTCCTCAAATGAGATGATCAGCTCTGAGGGGGGATCCAGAAAGATAAGGGGTTTAGAGCACTGCGAGGATTTGTGTCGATTTCGCTACATTTGAATGAATGTCTGAGTCTAAGTCTCTCCCAGTCAATATTACAGTCTTCGAAGACATGCTGTTTTAACTGCAGCTTCAATGGTGAATCTTATAGAACCCACTGATTGCAGATGTAATTAGTTATATTCATTTCATAATTTAAAGGTTATAGAATGACTCCATTTCAAGCACTGGATTTAAGATCATTTATTCTGATTTTAGTCTGGCTTTGCACTGTGTGTTAATGAGAATAAGATGCACTGATGCCAAGACTTTGCCGTAGGAGAAAGCTTGGGGAAAGCATTGCAAAAAACCTTTTAAATGCAGCGTCTGTTTGTAAGAACTGACAGTAGGTAGCATCTATAATTCAGTAAGACAAGACAGAGACCAGTGTTCTCAAAATTGCTTGACTGACAAAGTTCACTTTGAGGCCAAATCGCTCTCTTCTATTGGAGGACACCACAGCTTTCCATCTAAAATCTCAAGTTATTACATGAATTTTTAGGCTAGAACAAATCCTATGTGAGAAGCTTCTAGATAAAATGATTGGACGATTCTTTCCGAATTGCTCCATGCAAAGATACCCAGAGCTTGATAGTTACTATCCAAATGTGGATGGGTCATCACATTGTAGAAGAACTTAATCCATTTAAGAATTTAAACAGATGAATTGAAAAATGTAGAGGTTTTCATGTTATGTAAAAACAAATCTGCTTACAAATTCTGATTGTCCTGGCAGAAAATGTATGACCTAATTCATGATATCCAGACTGATTGTGTGGGAAGACAACATGAGCACAATTTTTACTATCCTCTTTGAGGTGGAGAAACAGTGGAGTGTGTTGTACATGCAAAGAAAAGCTCAAGCTTTCGCTCTGGAATATCGCAGCCAATATATTGTAAATGGCTGCAGAGATGCCATTTACTGGTTTCATAACTCACGAGGGCCATTAAATGGCATTACTGCAGCCTGATTCCAGACAGCAATTGTACAATAAGTAACAATTATCACATGACAGTATAACGAGAGAAGGAAACTGATGTGGGGAAAAGGGTTGGAGCTGTATGCAGTCTAAGTACTTTGACGGGGAATCTGTCAAGCCACTCTTTAGATTTGCAGGTCATCATTCTCCTATTTTGCCATTTATGTTTTCCAAATGAGCATGCTGGTTGTCCTGATGGTTGATTGTAATGTGTTTGTGTTGCAAGGCCTTTATTGTTCACCGCAAGTGGTCCTCTCAAAAAAGGCATTTGATGGCCTACATTTATGCACTGATTATGTGCTGTATATTAGGCTGTAGGCCTACACCATACCAAATTACATTTTATTTGTCACATGTACCAAATACAACAGGTGTAAACCTTACAGTGAAATGCTTACTTACAAGCCCTTAACCAACAATGCAGATTTAAGAAAAATAAGTATTAAGTAAAACAATTGATAAGTACAAAATATAAAATAAAAGTAACAAATAATTAAACAGCAGGAGTAAAATAACAAGCGAGGCTATATAGAGGGGGTACCGGTACAGAGTCAATGTGCGGGGGCACCGGTTAGTCGAGGTAATTGAGGTAATATGTACATGTAGTTAGAGTTAAAGTGACTATGCATAGATAATAGAGTAGCAGCAGCGTAAAAGAGGGGTCTGGGTAGCCCTTTGATTAGCTGTTCAGGAGTCATATGGCTTGAGGATAGAAGCTGTTAAGAAGCCTTTTGGACCTAGACTTGGCGCTCCGGTACCGCTTGCCGTGCAGTAGCAGAGAGAACAGCGTGGCTGAAGTCTTTGACAATATTTAGTGCCTTCCTCTGACACCGCCCGGTATAGAGGTCCTGGATGGCAGGAAGCTTGGCCCCAGTGATGTCCTGGGCAATACGCACTACCCTCTCTAGTGCCTTGCGGTCGAAGGCCGAGCTGTTGCCATTCCAGGCAGTGATGCAACCCGTCAGGATACTCTCGATGGTGCAGCCGAATAACCTTTTGAGGATCTGAGGACCCATGCCAAATCTTGTCAGTCTCCTGAGGGGGAATAGGCTTTGTCGTGCCCTCTTCACGACTGTCTTAGTGTGTTTGGACCATGATAGTTTGTTGGTGATGTGGACAACAAGAAACTTGACGCTCTCAACCTGCTCCACTATAGCCCTGTCGATGAGAATGGGGGTGTGCTCGGTCCTCCTTTTCCTGTAGTCCACAATCATCTCCGTTGTCTTGATCACATTGAGGGAGAGGTTGTTGTCCTAGCACCACACTGTCAGGTCTCTGACCTACTCCCTATAGGCTGTATCATCGTTGTCGGTGATCAGACCTACCACTGTTGGGTCATCAGCAAACTTGATGATGGTGTTGGAGTCATGTCAGGCCATGCAGTCATGAGTGAACAGGGAGTACAGGAAGGGACTGAGCACGCACCCCTGAGAGGCCCCCGTGTTGAGGATCAGTGGGGAGGGTGTGTTGTTACCTACCCTTACCACCTGGGGGCGGCCTGTCAGGAAGTCCAGTATCCAGTTGCAGAGATGTTTAGTCCCAGGGTTCTTAGCTTAGTGGTGAGCTTTGAGGGCACTATGGTGTTGAACGCTGAGGTGTAGTCAATAAATATCATTCTCACATAGGTGTTCCTTTTGTCCAGGTGGGAAAGGGCAGTGTTGAGGGCAATACAGATTCCATCATCTGTGGATTTGTTGGGGCGTTATGCAAATTGGAGTGGGTCTAGGGTTTCTGGGATGATTGTGTTGATGTGAGCCATGCCAGCCTTTCAAAGCACTTCATGGCTACAGACGTGAATGCTATGGGTCGGTAGTAATTTAGGTATGTTACCTTAGTGTTCTTGGGCACGGGGACTATGGTGGTCTGCTTGAAACATGTTGCTATTACAGACTCAGTCAGAGACAGGTTGAAAATGTTAGTGAAGACCCTTGCCAGTTGGTCAGCGCATGTTCGGAGTACACGTCCTGGTAATCCGTCTGGCCCTGCGGCCTTGTGAATGTTGACCTGTTTTTAAAGGTCTTACTCACATCGGAGAGCGTGATCACATAGTCGTCCGGAACAGCTGATGCTCTCATGCATGTTTCAGTGTTACTTGACTCGAAGCGAGCAAAGAAGTAATTTAGCTCGTCTGGTAGGCTCGTGTCACTGGGCAGCTCGCGGCTGTGCTTCCCTTTGTAGTCTGTAATAGTTTGCAAGCCCAGCCACCATTTCTTTACCATTTGGCCATCAGATTTGCCACCAATGCTCCTTATAGGACACATCACTGCACTCTATACTCCTCTGTAAACTGGTCATCTCTGTTTACCCATCGCAAGACCCACTGTTTGATGCTTATTTATAAAACCCTCTTAGGCCTCACTCCCCCTATATGAGATATCTACTGCAGCCCTCATCTTCCACATACAACACCCGGTTCTGCCAGTCACATTCTGTTAAAGGTCCCCAAAGCACACACATCCCTGGGTCGCTCCTCTTTTCAGTTCGCTGCAGCTAGCGACTGGAACGAGCTGCAACAAACACTCAAACTGGACAGTTTTATCTCAATCTCTTCATTCAAAGACTCAATCATGGACACTCTTACTGACAGTTGAGGTTGCTTCATGTGATGTATTGTTGTCTCTACCTTCTTTCCCATTGTGTTGTTGTCTGTGCCAAATCATGTTTGTGCCATGTTTTGTGCTGCTACCATGTTGTTGTTATGTTGTGTTGCTACCATGCTGTGTTGTCATGTGTTGCTGCCTTGCTATGTTGTTGTCTTAGGTCTCTCTTTATGTAGTGTTGTGATGTGTGTTTTGTTCTATATTTACTGTAACGAGTGCGCTGAGAGTCGGGAAGCAATTTCAGGAAGTGAGTGTTTTAATAAATAAAATGAACACGAAACGCAAACAACGCACTGACATGAAAACAGAGTCAATAGCACCTGAGGAAAGAACCAAGGAGAGTGACAGATATAGGGAAGATAATCAAGGAGGTGATGGAGTCCAGGTGATTGTCATGAGGTACAGGTGCGAGACGATGGTGACAGGTGTGCGGGATCATCAGCAGCCTGATGACCTAGAGGCCGGAGAGGGAGTATACATGAGTATACATGACACATTTACATTGTATTTATTTATTTATTTTAATCCCAGACCCCGTTCCCCGCAGGAGGCCTTTTGCCTTTTGGTAGGCCGTCATTGTAAATAAGAATTTGTTCTTAACTGATTTGCCTAGTTAAATAAAATTAAAATAAATAAATAAACATCCGACGCGCGTCGGAGCCGGTGTTGTATGATTCTATCTTAGTCCTGTATTGACGCTTTACCTGTTTGATGGTTCGTCGTATGGCATAGGGTGATTTCTTATAAGCTTCCTTGAAAGCGGCTACTCTGTCCTTTAGCTCAGTGCAGATGTTGCCTGTAATCCATTGCTTCTGGTTGGGGTGTGTACATACAGTCACTGTGGGGACGACATCATCGATGCAGTTATTGATGAAGCCAATAACTGATGTGGTGTACTCCTCAATGTCATCGGAAGAATCCCGGAACATATCTGGGCTAACAACATATCCGGAACATATCTGGGCTAACAAAACAGTCCTGTAGCTTAGCATCTGCTTCATCTGACCCCTTTTTTAATGACCGAGTCACTGGTGCTTCCTGCTTTAGTTTTTGCTTGTAAACAGGAATTAGGAGGATAGAATTATGGTCAGATATGCCTAATGGAGGACAAGGGGAGAGCTTTGTAGGCGTCTCTGTGTGTGGAGTAAAGGTGGTCTAGAGTTTTTTTCCCCTCTGGTTGCACATTTAACATGCTGGTAGAAATGAGTTAAAACGGATTTAAGTTTCCCTGCATTAAAGTCCCCGGCCACTAGGAGTGCCGCCTCTGGCTGAGCGTTTTCCTGTTTGCTTATAGCTGTATACAGCTCATTGAGTGCGGTCTTAGTGCCAGCATCGGTTTGTGGCATTAAATTGACAGCTATGAAGAGTATAGATGAAAACTCTCTTGGTAAATAGTGTGGTCTACAGCTTATCATGAGATACTCTACCTCAGGCGAGCAAAACCTTGAGACTTCCTTAGATTTCTTGCACCAGCTGTTGTTTACAAATATAAATAGACCATCACTCCTTGTCTTACCAGAGGCCGCTGTTCTATCCTGAAAAAGTGTAAAACCCGCCAGCTGTATGTTATTCATGTCGTCGTTCAGCCATAACTCTGTGAAATATAAGATATTACAGTTGTGAACGTTGCTGTGATTTAAAACAGTCTAAACAAACATGATTCCCATGTTTATGCTGTAAACAGGACTATGTATTCAAATTTATATGCACAACACAGTGGCAGCCCATTAAATGTTTTGTTTTTGTAATTGGTCTTTTGACAAATCAGATCAGCTCTTTTGGCATATATTGGGCAAATTATGACAATTGGGCTGCCTGTGTAAACACAGCCATAGAGAAACGATTAAGTGTTCTGTTTAATTATATGGATTTTAAAGTCTTATGTATTTGTATATGTTTTTCACGCTCCTGATAAGATCAGTCGAAGATAACATTTTTAGGACAAGGCTAACCCATCCAATCACACATTACTAATAATTGAAGGCTTCTTCCTTGTACTAGTTAGGCTACCTCAGACATCATTCGAATTACAAGGCATTGTCAAGCCGACAAAGTGGTTGAAGGCAAGATGGCGTCCATTTATCACAGCCAATGATCCTCAGTCATTACAAAGACAGGCCAATTAAACACAAGAGTTGTGTTGTGAAACAGCATCATCATTGCCACTCTCTTTCCTTTTGTTTTAGATGAACACTGCTTCCATGACAACGGACACCGGTGAATACACCAGGGGGAGAAAAAAAAACTCTGCTTTCACCTGTCTTTTTTTCTCTCTTTTGAAAACTATTTTTACTTTCAGGTTGCTAGACTGTGCCTGTATGTGAGAGACAAGAAATAAGTATTTTGTTCTTATTCTGCAACAGTAGAACAGAACAGAATGGTCCCTTTTATATAAAGTGCCACTAAAACTATAAGTAGGTAGGCTACAGTGTACCCATTGTAAGTAGTCTACTTGCAACTGTTCAAATACTAGCAAAATAAACTATGGAAAATGAAATGACCATGGAGGGGAGGGGAGTTAAAACCCCCCTCCATTTGTACACCCAATTCATCAGGGCATGGTCTCTACAAGGTGTCAAGCGTTCCACAGGGATGCTGGCCCATGTTGGCTCCAATGCTTCCCACAGTTGTGTCAAGTTGTCTGTATGTCATTTGGGTGGTGGACCATTCTTGATACACACAGGAAACTGTTGAGCGTGGAAAAACTCAGCAGCGTTGCAGTTCTTGACACAAACCGGTGCGCCTGGCACCGACTACCATACCCCGTTCAAAGGCACTTAAATGTTTTGTCTTGCCCATTCACCCTATGAATGGCACACATACACATACACAGTCCATGTCTCAATTGTCTCAAGGCTTAAAAATCCTTCTTTAACCTGTCTCCTTCCCTTAAAGTGGATTTAACAAGTGGCATATATAAGGGATCATAGCTTTCATCTGGATTCACCTGATCAGTCTATGTCATGGAAAGAGTCAGTGTTGTTAATGTTTTGTATACTCAGTGTATATTCATCATAATAATCACATAGGATCGTAAAGACAAGCACTCTGGTCACTTTGGATTGGATTATTGTGTGGTTTTTACTGCATTAGTCCTTTTGGGACAATGTATGATACAGTGCTGTGCCCCCTCCCTCCTCCTTTGACAGTCCGGGTTCCATTGTAAACCTAAAATAGACTGTAGGATCTCTCTACTATACTAGGCTACTGCAATTCCATGAGATGTCAGAGAATCGGATTATTCATATTAGTTACCATATTGTATATATCAAATTTTAGGACTAGGCAACAGTAGATATCGTATTTAATTAGTATTCTAATTTCCCAACAGGCAACCTTTTGATTCACCTTATTTGAGTCACCTTAGCAGAATCTTCGGGTAGTTTAATCAGCGAAAAGGGGAGTGGATTAGTCGTTCTTTGGGGCAGTTTTGCTTCAAAAGAAGCACTTCTCATGCCTATTCTTTGAGGTTATCTAGTCGCGGAAACAATGCCACTGACCTAACAGGGACTCAAGCCGACATTGGGCTGTCACTGCTCCTTGCTCCTATCCCACATTGACAGCGGGGCTACTCGAAAGCTTGTAGGTCGTATGCTTTGCTTTGTGTGATACGGGAAGCTGCTCAACGTTTTGTAGCGCTATATGAAATCGACATTGTGATAAGGACTTTTTTTTCCATCTTTCCTTTCAAAAAGCTGAGTTTATAATTCGGCAAATAGAGATGAAGAATCTACTCCCTTGGATAGTCCTGACGTTTTGGATATTTTTAGAGGTGAGCAGTCCTTTAGTTGTCAATAGAAAAGCCGATGTTGTAAAACGGGCGTTTTATGGGATAACGCTCTACATTTGGCTAAAATTATTATTTTAATGGTCATTTATATCATTTTTGGTGAATATGGTGTTTTTTTGCCCTCCTTCCTCAGATGACATGCACTGTAGGCTACAGTATAATTTGGATATCCTTTGTCTTTTTGTCCAACGTAATTCTTCATGTATGTAACCAAGGCAAGATGGAAATTATTCTGTTGCTGCATAGCCATACGTGATACTGTCTGGGTTCCTAACTTTATCAAGCCCCAACAATATAGGTTTAAAAAAAATAAACAGTAGCCTATTGGCTCTTACAAACTCTTTAAGAGCTACACATTTGTTTTCTTTGTACTTGAGAAACATACATGGGAAATTATCCTCTTAAACCACTCAAATTCACAATGTGGAAGATTGTAAAAAAAACTTGACAATTTTACCTATTTTCTTGTTGTTGTTGCAGATGACCATTTCTATAATTGTTTTCTAATAATCTGCCATGATTTGTAAAACGTTTTCTGTGCACTTGGACTATCATAACATTGTAAGAAGTCTTTGTTAGGGATTCTGTCAAGTGTTAGCGCTTGCATTACAATATATATTTATTTCCCTTTTGAATTATGCCATGCTTTTAAAGTCTGTTGAACCTTGTCCTTGCTCTGTGGAGGATATCACGCTGTCCTGTACTTGGCTTTGTATGGATGCTCATGTCCTATAATATTTTATTCCAGTCATGTTATTAGAGTAAAAACTAGTGTAATAGGTTTTGTTTAGGGCATGTTTAGTCCATCAGTAAAATACCATATTTCACACACACACCGACACACACTCTCAGTTCAAAATCAAATCAAGCTTTATTTATACAACACATTTCAGACATGGAATACAGCACAATGTGCTTAACAGGAAAAAACAAATTAAAACAATAAGGAAAAACTTAAATATTTACTACACAACAAACACAAGACAATGAAATATATATATATATATATATATATATATATATATATATATATATAACAATAAAAACAGAATGACTAACAAGCATCCTAAGTAGAAGCAAAGCTGAAAAGGTGTGTTTTGGGGGCATAGTAACTAAAGGCTGCCTTGTGGTCCTAGGCATGAAAAACAGTCCCACATCAAGTTGAATCGATTCCAAGTTATACCATGTTCACCAATCTGCTTTCACCCACCACCAACCTACCTCTCAAAAAGTGTCAAATCGTGGATAAGAAATACATGATTACCACTGAAAAGCAGACTACTTATTTGATTTAATAAAGTGAGAGCAAATGCATAAATTCTAGCCTAGCCTGCAATTACTAGGCTTTGCTTGCTCATGAAGAAGATCCAGAAGTGGTCTGCTTAACTAGTAATAGTGAAATAGTTGGGTGCATGGTTGGAAAGGCAGATCACTTGATTTGCTTGGGCATATTTAATAGCTGTCCAGAGAAGTCACCAGTGTAACAGATTTAATCGTACTTTGTGTAACTCTCTTGCATTGTGTTTTTTAATGACAGGACTGTCCAGCCAGCGATCCCAGTTGATTGGTGTGTATTCTTACGATAGACACTAGGTAGCACATTAGATGTGCAGGACAACCGTATGTTGATGGCTGTAGAGTCGTGATTCGTCGCTTGCATATCAATATCAGACTGGGTATTTTGTAATCAAAGACAAAAAATAGTATAAAATAAAATGCAGGTAGGTACCTGACGATAGACAAAAGGAAACACAATACATGTGCAGGACAACAGTATGTTGATTGCTGTAGATTTGTGATTCGTCTGTTAGCATGGAAATAGCTCCCTGCTAATTCAGTTAATGCGACCATTACAATTAGAGCATGCTAGCCAACTCACTCTTACAGCAATAACATAGAAAAGCACATCCTAGGATGCCCCAATATCTCAGGTACCATACACATATGTGACCGACCAGCTCGATTTGGTCTTTGCATCAACATTATAAATTGTGTTTTTTTACATTGAATAAAAGTAGAGATTTAGAGCTAGAAAATACACTACAGTTGAGGAACAATAGGAAAGTAATTCTGCTTTGAAAGTTGAAGGACTTGTAACCCCACTTTTGAGAAAATGGCCCCCCTTGAATGTTTTGGTACAGCCTCTTTGTCTACACCCATTCAGCATCGTTCACACCCTCTTAAGCCTTAGCCCCACCCATCTCTTTAAGGATTCACATGTGAGGCCATGTGCTAAACAGAGAGAGTACGGTAGTGTACTAAACAACCAAAGATGTCAAGACTAAAGGCTGGTTTATTCTACGTCTATCGACATGTCTGTAGACAGTTGTTGCAGTGACATTATGAACATTCTATTGTCGTCTGACATCAAACGTGTCGTTGTCGTTATGAAAAAGTATAAACACAAAAATTATAGGCTGCATGACATCGGCAGCCTGGTAGTCCAAAATAGCACAAATGGTGTATTTTAACATCAATTTTACCTATCCGTTTAAAAATTATTTTTGTAAATGTCAATCTAGCAAACCGGGCAACTAAAAGTAACTTTGTAAACAATGTTTTGGTTTGTTTCTAGCTTGTTAGCAAGCTAGCTAATGTTAAGTTAGCTGGCTAGCCAGTTCAAATAATGACCATATTATATAGCTGACAACGTCTTTACTTCACCTAATTTGTATTCTTTATTACAGGAAATAATTGAAATGGTTACTTGTTTTGTTTAGACATGTAGCTAGCTAAACAATTAATCATAATCCCAACTCATAACGTTACTACCCTGTATGAATTTGCTGGTAGCTAAAGCTAGCCAACTAGCTAAATTCAATGTTAGCTAGCTAGCTAACATTAGGCTGTAACTAGCAATGCAAATGGAACTTAGATACGAATAATATTACTACACAGATCATACACTGAAAACTACATTGGAGGCAGTTTATGGTAGAGAAATTAACATTACATTCTCTGGCAACAGCTCTGGTGGACATTCCTGCAGTCAATTGCACACTCCCTCAAAACATGAGACATCTGTGGCATTTGTGTTGTGACAACTGCCCATTTTAGTGGCCTTTTATTGTCCGTAGCACAAGGTGCACCAGTGTAATGATTATGCTGTTCATGATATGCCACACATCTCAGGTGGATGGATTATCTTGGCAAAAGAGAAATGCTCACTAACAGGGATGTAAAATAAACTTGTGCACAACATTTGAGAGAAATACGGTTTTTGTGCATATCAAACATTTCTGGGATTTATTTCAGCTCATGAAATATGGGACCAACACATTGCGTTTTATATCTTTGTTCAATGTAAATTCAACCAACCAATAGGAATACATAAATCATCAAATATGTATTTCTGCAGTGTCAAGTGGAAACTTAACCAACCCTGTTATACATAGCCACCTTTCGACAGTGAGAGAGACTGATTATAATGTAAAGTGTCATGTCCTCATCCGGCCCGGGCCGGCTCAGTGGAAGGCTCTCCAGCAGTTATGTGACCAGAAGCTTCTGTGGAGGTGGAGGTTTAATGTATGGTTCTGTGGAGATGGAGGTTTAATGTAGGGATTGCGGTTCAGCGACCCTGTGAGTACAGAGTCTGCCTCGCCATGCTGGGAGGCCAGGATTCACCGTCCACCCGGGGTGCAGCTTGCCAACGATTGCATTAACCTCCCTTTCTCTCTCCTCTCCTCTCTTCTCGCTTCGTCTCTCTCTTCCATTTGTGCTTAGCTGGCAGCTCTGTGACTGGGAGAGGGCTGGATAAGAGCTGTAGTATAGATAGACTGCCTATGGGCTCCTAATTGTGTAAGATGCTGTTATGTTTATGTTTTGTGAACTTTCGTTAATGCACTGCATTAACTCAGCTTCTATCTCCAGGACATCAGACTGTTAAACAGTCACCAATAGCCGGCCTCCTCCCAGTACCCTGGCCTGAACCTTAGTCACTGTTACTAGCTGGCTACCACCAGGTACTCTACCCTGCACCTTAGAGACTGTCATTGAACACTGGTCACTTTAATAATGTTTACATACTGTTCTACCCACTTCCTATGTACAGTGCATTCGGAAAGTATTCAGACCCCTGACTTTTCCCACATTTTATTACATTACAGCCGTATTCTAAAATTGACTCAATGTTTTTTTCCCTTATCAATCTATACCCAATAACGACCCAAAAAATAGGTTTTTAGAAAATTTTGCAAATGAATGAAAACCGAAATCACATTTACGTAAGTATTCAGACTCATCGCTCAATACTTTGTTGAAGCACTTTTGGCAGCGATTATAATGTAGCCTCGATTCTTCTTGGGTATTATTATTATTATTATTTTTTTGACCTTTTATTTAACTAGGCAAGTCAGTTAAGAACAAATTCTTATTTTCAATGACAGCCTAGGAACAGTGGGTTAACCGCGTTGTTCAGGGGCAGAACGACAGATTTATTTACCTTGTCAGCTCAGGGATTCGATCTTGCATCCTTTCGGTTACTAGTATAATGCTCTAACCACTAGGCTACCTGCCGCCCCTATGACGCTACAAGCTTAGCACACCTGTATTTGGGTAGTTTCTCCCATTTCTTCTCTGCATATCCTCAAGCTCTGTCAGGTTGGATGGGGAGTGTCGCTGCACAGCTATTTTCAGATCTCTCCAGAGATGTTCGATCGGGTTCAAGTCCGGGCTCTGGCTGGGCCATTCAAGGACATTCAGAGACTTGGAGCAAGTTTTCATCAAGGATCTCTCGGTACTTTCTCTGTTCATCTTTCCCTCCATCCTGACTAGTCTTCCAGTCCCTGCCACTGAAATGCTTCCACCACCATGCTTCACCGTAGGGATGGTGCCAGGTTTCCTCCAGATGTGATGCTTGGTATTCAGGCCAAAGAATTCAATCTTAGTTTCATCAGACCAGAGAATCTTGTTTCTTATGGTCTGAGAGTCCTTTAGGAGCCTTTTTGGAGGAGTGCCTTCCATCTGGCCTCTCTACCATAAAGACCTGATTGGTAATATGCTGCAGAGATGGATGTCCTTCTGGAAGGGTCTCCCATCTCCACAGAGGAACTGGAGCTCTTTCCGAACGACCATCGGGTTCTTGGTCACCTCCCTGCTCAGTTTGGCCGGGCGGCCAGCTCTAAGAAGTCTTGGTGGTTCCAAACTTCTTCCATCTAAGAATGAAGGAGGCCACTATGGTTTTGGGGCCCTTCAATGCTGTATAAAACTTGTATAAACTCCATTCAAGTTGTAGAAACATCTCAAGGATGATTGACGGAAACAGGATGCTCAATTTCGAGTTTCATAGCAAAGGCTCTGAATACTTATATAAATACGATTTTAAATATGGGGTAATCCATTTTAGAATAAGGCTGTAACATATCAAAATGTCGAAAAAGGGAAGGGGTCTGAATACTTTCCGAATGCACTGTATATACTGTATGCTGGTTATGGCTCATCCTATATAACTACTGCTGTACATACCTTTCCCTATTCATATGCTGTCTATACATACCATTATTCATTTATATTGTGTGTTTGTTTGTTTGTTCTGGACACTGATGTTGCTCTTTCTGATATTATTTGTTTTACATTTTTGGGATGATGTGTGTATTACTGCATTGATGGCGCTAGAAACAAGCATTTCGCTGCACCTACGATAACATCTGTGTACGCAACCAATGAACTTTGATTTGAGCTGAAATCGAGTGTACATGTCTCGATGTATAAGATTTGGTAGCCTAGCAGTTAGAGCGTAGGGCCAGTAACTGAAAGGTTGCTGGTTCCAATACCCGAGCTGACAATGTGAAAAATGTGTCACTGCGCCCTTGAGCAAGGCACTTAACCCTAATTTGCTCCAGGGGCGCCATACTACTATGGCTGACCCTGTAACACAACACACCTATCCGGTGTATGTGACAAAATATATATTTTTGACCTTTTTAGGCCACCATACGCCCTATATGTGTTAGACAGGCATTGCTCTGTGCAGTCACCCATTTTAATGAGAAGTTCATTTTGAGGCTTAGTGGATGTGGCCTGTCTGAGCGTAATTATTTTGTAATTATATTTAGCATGCCTTTAAAGGGCGAGTGCACTTCCTGATTTTGGCCTTGTTTTTCATTTATCCTCATTAAGAAGTGCTAGCGGCCATGACTGAAGGCAAACGAGAGTTGTCTTGGGTGTGGTTTGATGTGGGTGTTTCTTGGGTGTGGTTTGATGTGGGTGTTTCTTGGGTGTGCCTTTTGCCATTCAATCACAAAAAAGGCAGTAGTGCAATAATTAATTTATTGACAGCAAGATGCCCAAACACACACAATATTTGACTAAAACATAATCATTTCTCAAACCTTGCTTGCATTTGTATACGATCAGTGTCTCTGTTATACGTAGAAATTAAAATCACTTAGAGCTGATTTCCTGGTGTTTTTACAGTCTTTTAGGTAAAAAGGGCCACCAGTTGGGGAATCCTGCAATAGTAAGTACAGCGAGGTAAGCTAAGCTAGCTTTGCTATGGAGAGAACGATTCGCCATCTTAAGATGGTCACCTAATTCAGTTCTTTGTGTATGCTAAAGCCTGCGCTGACCTTGTGTTTAGCCAAGCTGACAGCAGCTAGCGAGCATAGCTTGGAGATATCAGCTGTCTAGCTGATATTTCTCTGTTAAATCAGTTATGGCAAGATGGCAAGAGCCAGTGGCTGGAATGTGTTTTTATAAGACACTACTATAGTTCTGCAACATCTTGCTGCGAAGAAGCATGCAACTTCATTTCAACGTTTCATCACATTATGTAAATGCAGGTTATCATTGAAATGTTGTCAACCGTGAGTTGAATGCCAAGTCTGGAGATCGCTGTACTACAACACAATATTCTATAACTGGCTATTTTTGTCTCTTCTCCTCTCTCCTTATGTCCGCTGTTAGATCTTTCCCGGGGGACAAATCCCATAACGACTAGCTAATATTCCTACAAAAGGTGTAGACTACATGTGGACAGTGCACAAACATCGCCCAGCTTGAGTGTACATATTTATCCACAAAATCAATGTGTGTTTGTTACAAAGACAACATTTTATGCTGTAAATATCATATTGATATGCTTATGAAGAAAGTATGTCAACGCTTATTTTATTGAAGCCTTTATTTTCAGGGAGTCATCCTGAGACCCAGGTCTGTTTTTACAGATGAGCCCTGGATTACAAAAAAATACTAACATCAAAATATAAATACAAAATGCAAGCAGAAAGAAAACCACTGTCATAAAAAACAAACACCTCAGTAATAAGATCCTCAATCATTTTACATTTTAGCAGACACTCTTATCCAGAGTGACTTACAGGAGCAATACGGGTTAATCAAGGGCACATCGAGATTTTTCACCTAGTCAACTCAGGGATTCAAACCAGCGACCTTCTGGTTACTGGCCAAATGCTCTTAAACACTAGGCTACTTGCGACCATCAATCAACTTGCTGAATTGTCCTAGAGGTACCAAAACATCCAATTTCAGAACATTTTGAATATTGTTCTACAAATATGATGCAAGGTAAATCGGCTTTTAGTTAACTCGGAGACCAAAGACATTTCCAGAGTTGGCCATCCCTGAGACCGGGTGTGGTAACTCAAAGGCTAAAGTTTAAAGTAATGATGTTCAGTACAGTGGGTGTTAGTATAAAGGGCTTTATACATGAAAACATAGCAATGTATCAACCTACATGACATCAGAGGGCCAACCAACTTTCTGGTAGAGAATGCAGTGATGAATACTAAAACTGTCGCCCATTTAAAAAACAAAAAGGAAGTGCGCTATTATAAACTGCATCGTACAGCTTTAATGAAGTGGCATTTTGCTTTCAAATGGACGTCGCCATAGTCTAGGACTGATATGAACGTTGACTGAATAATCTGCTTTCTACTATTTAGCGAGAGGCATTACCTATTTATATAGAAGAAGCCCATTTTTATTCTCAGCTTAACTAACTCCTCAATATGCTTTTTAAAAAGACAGCTTGTCTTCTTTCCAGATGCCCAGATATTTGTAAGCAGAGACACGATCAATAGGGACCCCATCCAAAGTACCCAAGGTTTAAATCATCAGTTATTTTTATGCGCTCTAGAGAACAACATGTACTTAATTTTACCTGCATTCAATACTAATTTCAGGTCAAAGTTTTTCTGGAGTACAATGAAGGCAGACTGTAGTTCAGAGAGCCTGGTCAAACGTGGGGGCAATAACATACACAACAGTATCATCGGCATACAAGGACAGGTAAAAACATTTTTGGACAGAAGTAAATATTGTTAATGCGAAAGTACAGGACCCAGAATTGACCCCTGCAGGACAGTTTTCGTTATGTCCAGAAAATTTGATTTAACACCATCAGTAGATACAACTGAATGTGTATCTAAAGTTATTTTTAAACCAGTTCCACGCAGCTTGGCCTAGGCCAATTTGAGGAAAGCCTCTGCATTATAGCAGTGAGTGATCAACAGCATCAAAGGCCTTTCACAGGAAAGTTTAGAATTAGGGTGATTTTAATTATTTAGGTCACAAGGTTCACCACCTTTTGTGAAGGGGGAACACATAGGCCTTCCTTCCAAACCTTGGGGATTCAGCAATCGGGGGGCAGAGTTGCAGCAAAAATGGTTCAAGCAAATCAACCCTCATCAATCTTAAGCAAGGCATCTAGCACATTTCGGGCAGTAAATTGTTGAAATGAAAACAGATTCACTGGAAGTTGACGGGTTAACCGTAGAGTCAGCTAGAGGCTGGCAGAGGGAAGAGAAATCGATTAACTGACCAGGCTCAATTAAACCAAATAAAAAGCCTGCCGAGATAAAAATTATGTTTAAGAGCATCACTTATCCCATTCTTCTCAGTTTAGATGACTTAGACGGAAGTTGCTTAGGCAGGGAAGATCAATTTGTACACTTCAGTGCATTAACTGTTTTCCAAAATGTTGAAGGATCACCAGCAGAGAGAAAAAAAGTAGCTTATCTAGCAAATATAAACAAGTGTGTAGAGTACAACTCCAGCTGTCTTCAAGTCTCCAGTGGCTAATGACGTTCTTTCCATCTATACTGAACCAAAATATAAACACAACATCTCAGGAGGCTGGTGGGAGGAGCTATAGGAGGACAGGCTCATTGTAATGGCTGGAATGGAATTTATGGAACGGTTTCCATATGTTTGTGTTTGAAACCGTTCCAGCCATTACCACGAGCCCATCCTCATCCCATGTTTCGTGAGCTGATATAACACTTCCCAGAAATTGTCCATATGCACCAAAAAATGTATTTCTCTCCAATTATGTACACATCCCTGTTAGTGAACATTTCCTCCTTGCCAAGATAATCCATCCACCTGACAGGTGGGGCATATCAACAATCTGATTACACAGCATAACATTTACACAGGTGCACCTTGTACTGGGGACATTAAAAGGCCACTCTAAAATGAGCAGTTTTGTCACACAGCACAATGCCACAGATGTCTGAAGTAATGAGGGTGCGTACAATTGGCATGCTGACTGCAGGAATTTCTCTACCATAAGCCGCCTCCATCATTTTAGAGAATTTGGCAGTATGTCCAACCGGCTTCACAACCACAGACTACAAAATTATATAGCCTAATTGTCTTACTCCTGTCTACAGAAATAAATAAAACCATTCTACAGAAATAAATAAAACCATTCAAAATTGGCTACTACACCAGAAAGCATGATTTGGCCACAGAGGATCATTGGCTTAAAAAACAAAAAACGGAGTTGTTTTTCCGACTGTTTTAGCCTACAGTTGGAAGGGTCCACAATTTGGGCAGCACGTGCTGCAAATACCAAATGGATGACTGTTGAGTTGTAACTGTCAGTGAAAAGCAGAGAGAACCAGCCAGGCATATCACAATATTTTAAAATACAAATCATGGAAAAACTGTTTGGAAAACAAATGGCTATTGCTGTAAAGAGATGAGAATGAAAAGACCAATATGTCTTTATCAACATTCTTAACTTAATTGAGCGAACAGTAGTCTATATTATTGGCACCAGTGAGTGGTAAAGGCCATATCCCCGGTGAGTGTGCATATTCACTGTCTTTATCCCTGGGTCAGTGCCACAATATGACGTCCAGGTTAGATGGATGTCATATTATAAACTCAGCAAAAAAAGAAACTGCGTTTATTTTCAGCAAACTTAACATGTGTAAATATTTGTATGAACATAACAAGATTCAACAACTGAGACATAAACTGAACAAGTTCCACAGACATGTGACTAACAGAATTGGAATAATGTGTCCCTGAACAAAGGGGGGGTCAAAAGTAACAGTCAGTATCTGGTGTGGCCACCAGCTGCATTAAGTACTGCAGTGCATCTCCTCATGGACTGCACCAGATTTGCCAGTTCTTGCTGTGGGATGTTACCCCACTCTTCAACCAAGGCACCTGCAAGTTCCCAGACATTTCTGGGGGGAATGGCCCTGGCCCCCACCCTCTGATCCAACAGGTCCCAGATGTGCTCAATGGGATTGAGATCCGGGCTCTTCGCTGGCCATGGCAGAACACTGACATTCTTGTCTTGCAGGAAATCAGGCACAGAACAAGCAGTATGGCTGGTGGCATTGTCACGCTGGAGCGTCATGTCAGAATGAGCCTGCAGGAAGGGTACTACATGAGGGAGGAGGATGTCTTCCCTGTAACGAACAGCTTTGATATTGCCTGCAATGACAACAAGCTCAGTCCGATGATGCTGTGACACCGCCCCAGACCATGACGGACCCTCCACCTCCAAATCGATCCCGCTCCAGAGTACAGGCCTCGGTGTAACGCTCATTCCTTTGACGATAAACGGGAATCCGACCATCACCCCTGGTGAGACAATACCGCGACTCGTCAGTGAAGAGCACTTTTTGCCAGTCCTGTCTGGTCCAGCGACGATGGGCTTATGCCAATAGGTGACGTTGTTGCCGGTGATGTCTGGTGAGGACCTGCCTTACAACAGGCCTACAAGCCCTCAGTCCAGCCTCTCTCAGCCTATTGTGAACAGTCAGAGCACTGATGGAGGGATTGTGCTTTCCTGGTGTAACTCGGGCTGTTGTTGTTGCCATCCTGTACCTGTCCCGCAGGTGTGATGTTCAGATGTACCGATCCTGTGCAGGTGTTTTTACATGTGGTCTGCCACTGCGAGGATGATCAGCTGTCCATCCTGTCTCCCTGTAGCGCTGTCTTAGGTGTCTCACAGTACAGACTTTGCAATTTATTGCCCTGGCCACATCTGCAGTCCTCATGCCGCCTTGCCTAAGGCACGTTCACGCAGATGAGCAGGGACCCTGGGCATCTTTCTTTTGGTGTTTTTCAGAGTCAGAAAGGCCTCTTTAGTGTCCTAAGTTTTCATACCTGTGACCTTAATTGCCTACCGTCTGTAAGCTGTTAGTGTCTTAACGACCGTTCCACAGGTGCATGTTCATTAATCGTTTATGGTTCATTGACCAAGTCATATCTTGTGTATCTCATACCGGTAAGAAAGAAAATCGACTTTCACCCCTGCTCCAAAGTAATATGAAAATAGTGCAATTGCTGAACTTGTGTAGATATTCTAAACAGTGTTTTGATAACTTCCAAGTGTAACAGTTCCATGTAGAATAAACTATCCTTCACATAATACTGTAGAAGCAGTGTTCTTCTAATATAACATCGACGGCACCATTTTAATTAAATAACAAAAGACGATAAAAAGTGTAAAAAAAAAGTAATTTTTCTGCTGAGTGCAAGGTCTCTCCCTATTCAGACATCAGTATCAACCGGTCTTTCAGTCAGAGGACTCCATTTCAAAAGCATCTATTTTGCCCATCTCCCAAAATGAGAGAGTTGACGAGTGACATGTATTGAAAGGGTGATATTGCTTAACACTTCTGATGTACTGTGTTATTAATAATCACCTTTTGTCCCTTCGGAGGTGTTTGCCAACGCCTGATGGGCATGGGAGTGTAGAGCAGATCCAGGCCCGTCTCACTGATATTGATCATGAAGGAGCCTGACTTCGGCTCCTATATCACGTAGGGGCATAGAGGGGAAAGACCGAAACCATAGAGTCAAGGAAGCCACCAGTAAATACACAGTGGAACATAGCCAATCATAGATGCTAATTCACAAGGGACACGTGCTAGCATGGCACTGACTGGTTGGCATTACTCACTCGGGCCCAAGAGTAGTAGGCACAGTGGAAGGGGGCATCTCCTTACAACAGACATGATGCACATATACGCACAGCACTGATTACATTATCAATGGTGGGTAGGTGAATTCCAGGACCGATAGTATTTTGACTAGATCAACTGTCACCAACCTGATTCAAGTGTCCTCCATTACTCTGAAGCGGGACTGGTGTCTGGCCACTGCTTCAGTCTTCTGGAACAGCTCTTGCTATGGTAGAGGGTTCCCACGATGCTGTTAAACAACACATCCAGCAGGTTTTGTACGTAGCCTGTGAATGAAATGAAATATCATCACTCAATAAACATATAGCGAGGGGGAAAATATCTTTCTCTAGTTTGAAAGTAAATGATATGCTAATAGAGGGGCTAACTACAGAATAGATTCAGGCAGGTGATGATACGTTACTATGCAACCAGCTTTGTACGTTGCTGAATGCTTGCTGATACGTTTTGATATTTGCTGCCAGAGCTATGGCTATATTTGTAGTAGGCAAGTACCATTCTTTATTTATTTTTTACTTTGGAAATTTTGACAGTGGAATGAATGTTTCTGACTCATATGGATGCCACAGGCCGTTTTTTAAAAGCCGAGAAGTTGGTTCAGTTGAATTTTAACCTGCGTATGATCAACAATGTATCTGTCTGTTTTCATTCAATATCCAACTAATGATCTTAAATTAAACTGATCCGCTTGCTGAATTGCTAAATTGTATTGCCTTTTTTTTTGCATAGTGATGTTTGAGAACCTCCTTTTTGAAAGCTTTAGTATTGCAAGGGTAAGTGCACCCAATGATATGCCTCTGGACGCGTGGTGCTTACTTGCATTTGCCCTATTGTTGTATCTGTATTAACAATGTATTAGGGAAATTACTTTGACTTTTTGAGATCAAACATCCACCGTCTCAGTCTGTCTGTCTCACACTCAAACACAGACACAGGTGTGGATATTTCAAAGGATTTTAAATGTAACACAACTCTCATTATTTTCTTGCATGCTGTTATTCACCATTCAACTCAAGAATCCCCTTGTAGTTAAAACACTGGAATAAAACAAATTTTTCTCTGTCAAACCATCCTCCTTCATATTCCCCTGTCCTGTTGAACTTCAAACATGAATGTTTGTCCAGCCCTTTTCTGCTTTACTTTACTTAGTCTTTAAGTGGGGCTTTACATCTGGCTCCTCAGTAGTTTGTATTAGGCCTAAGCACAGAGAGGCTTCTGGCTAAACGCGGTGACGTGGTGGGCTAGCCGAGCTAATCTGAGGAGAAAGTATTTTGAGGGATTAGCGTCAGCTCCCGGCTCACCCGCCACGCTGGATAGCCGCTGTGCAATGATCCTTTCTGGGGTTGTTTGTGCTCACTAATGGAATCGACATCCCTGTGGTTTGACATTATCGAGCCACTTGTGCAAGGGAGGGAGGTGGTGGGGTCGGAGAAAAGCAAAGGACTGGAAACGTGTTTCATCTGTTTCCTTTCTCATATCAAGTGAGCTAAACATGTTAATGTGTGGTTTTCCTCTGTAATGAGAATTGTCCTCTGTGGCAGTGAAGTTATACTTCCTGAAACAGTGCTGCAGTAAAATTTGCATTTCAAAATGATTTGAAGAGACTGATGTCTCATACATATTCTGTTTTTCAACTAGACATGATGAACCATCACATATTTATGGTTGCTCCCCAAGTGCAAAAACTGGGAAAATGGTAGTAGGAACATGCAAGGTCATGCGTGGCTACATTTTAAAATGTGTCTTATCACAAGCTAAACACTACACTACTATGTTAGGTTCACTGTGAGCCACACAGTATAAAATCAAGTTGACCATTATAATCTTATGGATTAAGTAGTAGCCTTACCATTAGGAATACGCCTTCGTTGTCTGATTTTATAACCCAGCTACAGACAAATGACATGAGTAATGAATACACACAGGTCGGATTAATGCAGGAGTTTAAAATCATCTAGTAATCCAATATCGTTTCGATGTAAATTGCCTTTTGTGGTACACTGTGGTGGATTTCCCCACTGTTACTTTACATAAAACCAGCCAACATGGGGGGTGCTGTCCGGTGGCCTGCGTAAACTGTGGGTGAAGAATACTCCAGAGATTTTATATCACATTAAATGGTTTTAAATGTCTGAGGCTGATTTGTAAAGAGGGAGTTAAAAAAACTAAACTAAACCAACAACACATGTCCTTCCAATGTCCCGGCCTATCTGGGACAAATCTGAGCAGGACGCCACAGTTTGCCGTTGCATAGCGGTCACTCATTCAGTTGTCCCTTCAACTGTCGCTCTGCTGGTCTACTGAGAATACATTTGTAAACTCTCTTGTTTTAATGAAGCTTGTCAGTGGGGTGGGAGACTAGCTGTTCTGGTTTGCTCTGAGGCTGGCCAGGATATCTGGAGTCTGTCAGTTCCTGATACTACAATACATGGCTGTGGACCCTGCTGTTGGCAGTGTCAATGTGGGTAAGTTGGTCCCACAAACAGACAGGCTGGGTGGTTGTCTCAACCATGGCGTCCCTCTTCCTGCCAGGGCTTCCCTGCCAGGGCGTCCCCATATTGTCCATCCCAACAGCCAACACGTTGACAAATGCTCCATTGTATGGCCCTAGTCTGTATGACCCAACCTCCCTCGTGACTGTCCCCCTTCTCTGGTGGCAAGAGCCAGGAAACATCCTAGGGTTGTGTTTAGGGGTTGAACCCCCATCCATTGTGCCCTCAGTGGGCACGCATTGTGTGAACCCCCCCCCCCTACCCTTTCCCTTTTTTTGGGCCCATGGCACAAATCAGAAAAGGGATTCCTGGGGAGAAAATATCACCCCAACCTGCCCCTCATGGCTGGCGACTGGCGTGGTGCGGCAGAAAAGGTCTCCACTGATGGGAACTGTTAATTACGTGCTCATGACCTTTCCCCAACCCGTCGGTCGGCGCCCTTTTTCACTTCTCTAATGAAGCTGCTGTGGAAGTGGGTTTTTGTTTCAACCACACTTCTCGGAAGACAGACCAGGCTTCATTGTCTTGTTTACTTCATCTCTCACCTCAATGAGAGCTTTGTCTGTGGATGCATCTCAATAGTCTGAACTAAAGTGGCACCTCTCCTCATCTTTTTCCAGGACTGGGCAGGTGAGCGCAGTAGGGCATGGGTGCCAATTCTGTGCAAGCCGCATTAGACTATTGAGATGCAGCCCAGGTGTACCCACATGATACCAATTTTATAGCCTTTATATGAATTATATTACTATACAGTGGATGGGGGATTACGCAAAGTTACACGGAAGAGCAAATAAGGGGCATCCATTTGTTTTATTTAGACAACACACAGAGCTTGCCAAATCTGTGAAAGTCAAGGAGAATTACAGAAAGGCAGAGTGAACAGCTTTGCAACATGTCCTTGACAAGGTGGTATCATTTAAATGACTCTGACAACACATAATTATTCAAATCAAAGACTCCCTTTTCAAGGACACAGCTGCAAACCTTTCCTGAGGCTTCGGCAGAGGACGGTACTGTGTGTTGCACAAAGCCAAGGCTGTCTAGGAGAGAACCAGTATGTATGATTCAAAACAGCAAGACTATTTGCATGGGTTAACATACAGGGATAAAATTTATGTTCATTTGCTCATGGGCAAACAGATAATCTTGACACTGAAAAGCATCCCAGTTACAGTACTGTATGAATAACCAACATGTTTTCATATGTGAGCAGAGCTGTTTCATTTATCTTTAGAAGCTTCAGAGTGTCTCCTATTTAATGAAAAGCATTACTTGCACATAAAGCATTCGAGGCTACGCCTGGCCTTTTGCATAACAGATTCCCAGTTAGTCTAGAACATATTCCCTTCTCTCTCTCTCTGTCTCCTTTCCATCTTTCATCCTCTTTTTCTATTTCAACATCTTACAAAGACGGGCTTCGGTCTGCGTTTTGATAGAGGGCAGTTGGAGGCAGCTGCGTCGTGTAGCCGGAAGGCGTATTGATTATTAAATGACAGTCCTGCCCAGATGAATGAAACCCGGCGTAATGGGATGCAGGCAGACGGCCCGCTGCTCTGAAATGGGTTTGTTGGTATGCTCTTTATCGTAAGACCGTCTCGAATTCTTATCCAATTAGACCGAGAACATCATCTCTCAAATGGTGAAGCCCAGAGCATGTGCTGATTAGTCTAGCACTAGGTTGACAGAGAATGGAGGTTATTGACAGCATGGATGAAGCCTGAAATAACTGCAGACTTAGTTTAGAAGGAAGGCCTTATATAGTGTCTCCAATAGGCATGGGCGGTATCCAGATTTTCATATTGTCTTTACCGTCCTTCTCTTATCCCGGAAGTGTACGGTATTACAA
The DNA here is from genome assembly GCF_002910315.2 of Salvelinus sp. IW2-2015. Classification (NCBI taxonomy): domain Eukaryota; kingdom Metazoa; phylum Chordata; class Actinopteri; order Salmoniformes; family Salmonidae; genus Salvelinus; species Salvelinus sp. IW2-2015. Next base: position 9,386,991 of record NC_036867.1, on the reverse strand, counting down.
GCATAGCACAGAAGGGACACTAAAAACGCAAGAAATGCTAATAGCTCATCAAGTCATTTTCAGTGAGTGAGGACATTTACAAGCAAAAGAGAACTAAATAAATTGTGCAAATGAATGAAGTTGTGATTTATAGTTTTCTGAAGGAAGAGCAGCATGTGTACATGGAGGGGGAAAAAACGCTAGTAGGAAGCGCAGGGGGAAAAAATGAAACTTATCCAGAGCTCTTTGACTTCTGGCAGAAAGCCATTGTAAGATATCTGATGGCAAACATTTAGTAGTGAATTAGATACAAGTGTAACTTCATCCAGTGTTGCCAACTCCTCAGTAAGGAAAGTAGCTATTGGCTGTCCTAAAAGTCGCTAGAAGTCGCTAAATGATGCCATCACCAAATTTGCATAATTGGCCATGTGAATGTAATTGTGATGGACACTGTAGGAGAGAGAAAAAGTGAGTAAAAAACACCCTAAATAAGTTTAGAACTACAAATGAAATTTCTTCTATCGATTCTTGTTTGTTTTTTTGTCACAATTCCAACCCTCCTCCTTTATCCGGGCTTGGGACCAGCAAAAGTGACCCAAAAGAGACACTCTGGCAGTTATTTTATTTTTTTATTTTTTTTCATTTGTTTTTGTTTTTAACCTTATGGTCCACTTAGGAGCCTACAACAAGTCACAGTAAAACATGAACATTTTTAACCATAACATGTTTTAATTTTTTTGTATACAATCTACATTAACAATCTAAATGGACCAAAAGGAGACCATAGAAAAAAACTGTCAATGTGAGAAAATTATGGTAACTAGTCTGGCCCTAATTCAGGTTAATAGTTTTTTTTAATGTTAGCCAGGGCGGGATCAGCCAGCAGTGGCTTTCCGCATGCGCGATTCATTTGCAGTCTGGACGCGGAGGGGTGAACATCTCCTGCTCTGACTACAGCGTGAGGACTGGGCCGCCTGTGAATGCTTTGGGATGGGCCCACGGCAGCACCCGCTGCTCGTTGAGAAGAGTAAGAACGTACTTTCACGTCAGAGTCTCCAATAACACCAGAAAAAGTCGCTAGATTCACTTTTTTGAAAATGTGTCGCTAGAGGGGTCTGAATTCTCGCTAAATATAGCGACTGAGTCGCTAAGTTGGCAACACTGACTTCCTCACCTCATGTGTGACGCTACAACTCGCGGATAGATGTAGAATGCTATGGACTCTCCAGCGGACTCTCCAGCTTCCGCTGTCTCCCATTGTGCTGTTACAAACCAGCACGTGACTGTCTCAATTGTTCTGGGGTAACACAGAACCCAAACCGGCTGCGCCCATCGTGCGTAAATGTATTTTGTCCCCCCACACCAAACGCGATCACCACACGCAGGTTAAAATATCAGAACAAACTGAGCCAATTATATTAATTTGGGGAAAGGTCGAAAAGCATGAAACATTTATGGCAATTTAGCTAGCTAGCTTGCACTTGCTAGCTAATTTGCCGTATTTTGCTAGCTTGCTGTTGCTAGCTAATTTGTCCTGGGATAGAAACATTGAGTTGTTATTTTACCAGAAATGGACAAGGTCCTCTACTCCGACAATTAATCCACACATAAAACGGTCAACCGTTTCTAGTGATCTCTCCTCCTTCCAGGCTTTTTCATCTCTTGACTTTATATTGTGATTGGCAACTTTCATAAATTAGGTACATTACCGCCACTGATCTCGTTCGTCTTTCAGTCACCCATGTGGGTATAACCAATGAGGAGATGGCACGTGGGTATCTGCTTCTATAAACCAATGAGGAGAGGGGAGAGGCAGGACTTGCAGCGCAATCTGCTTCACAAATAGAACTGACTTCTATTTTACACAGAACCCGGCTGCACACGTGCGCCATCGTGCATACATTTATTTTGTCCCCCTACACCAAACGCGATCACAACACGCAGGTTAAAATATCAAAACAAACTCTGAAGCAATTACATTAATTTGGGGACAGGTCGAAAAGCATTAAACATTTATGGCAATTTAGCTAGTTAGCTAGCACTTGCTTGCTAATTTGTCCTATTTAGCTAGCTTGCTGTTGCTAGCTAATTTGTCCTGGGATAGAAACATTGAGTTGTTATTTTACCAGAAATGCACAATGTCCTCTACTCCGACAATTAATCCACACAAACGGTCAACCGTTTCTAGTCATCTCTCCTCTTTCCAGGCTTTTTCATCTTTGAACTTGTATGGTGATTGGCATCTAAACTTTCATAGTATTACCACGACGACCGGCAACACAGTTCGTCTTTCAATCACCCAGTTGGGTACCTGCTTCTAGAAACCAATGAGGAGATGGGAGACTGCAGGTATTAACTTAAAAATAGTCAAATGTATTGAAAAACAAATAAATAGTTTTGATGGTATTGAAAAACCATCCTGTGGCTTTTTCTAAATACCCCGGTATACCGCCCAAGCCTAGCGTCCAACCCAGCTCCACAAGCATAAGACTGAGGCTCTATCAATTGCTGAAGACTGTCTTCTCCTTCCTTCATCTGCCCTGACCGGAAAGGACATGAAGGGTGAAAACATGGTAGGAACTGGTCAAGTCTTTCAGATCAGTTCAATGGCAGGAGAGGTGGCAGGGAGATTTTTTTTACAGTTGAGAAAGAGCCAGCAGAGACACATAGAATAGTCCATTTCTGAGAAGAAACAGGTTCGCACCTATTTGAAATCTCTGTTCCATTCCAAACGTCCAGTCCACCTGGTCAGTCTCCAGTCAAACAGCTGTGGTCCTTTCCCGGGACCTTTTTTGATTTGTTGTCATGTTACCTGGTCTGTCAGTGAAGTGGTTGTTTGAGGCTCATTTAAGAAAGGCTCTCTACGAGCAACCACCCTAGGAAGTTGCGGAGAACCTCTCGTACTCTGGATAGGGATGTATTTTGACAGACTTCTGCTGTTCCGGGAGAGGTTTTCAGGCAATTTGCTCCTGTCAAACGGCAAAAGCGTCTTGGCCTCAGGGCCACAGCAAAGTACCGCTCTTGGCGATGTACTGAACCCAATGTCAGGTCATACTTTGTGGGATAAGTGGTCTGTGTTGGGGGAAGGGAGGGAGTCTTAAAAAAAAAAACGGTTTCCTAAAGAGAGAGAATGCATGGACTGACTTTTTTTCTCTCCCTCTTGCAGTGTATAGAGGCCAAGAAGTCTTGCTGGTATTTTGAAGGTGGATACCCCATCTACTTTATGTAAGTACCACCTGCTATATGCCACAACATGGTGTACAATGTCCGATTTCACATTTTTTTTTGTACCCAGCACAAGGTGCACCTGTGTAATGATCATGCTATTTAATCAGCTTCTTGATATGCCACACCTGTCAGGTAGATGAATTATCTTGGCAAAGCACCAGTCTCAACGTCAACAGTGAAGAGGCGACTCCGGGATGCTGGCCTTCTGGGCAGAGTTCCTCTGTCCAGTGTCTGTGTTCTTTTGCCCATCTTAATCTTTTATTTTTATTGGCCAGTCTGAGATATGGCTTTTTCTTTGCAACTCTGCCTAGAAGGCCAGCATCCCGGAGTTGCCTCTTCACTGTTGACGTTGAGACTGGTGTTTTGCGGGTACTATTTAATGACGCTGCCAGTTGAGAACTTGTGAGGCGTCTGTTTCTCAAACTAGACACTAATGTACTTGTCCTCTTGCTCAGTTGTGCACCGGTGCCTCCGACTCCTCTTTCTATTCTGGTTAGAGACAGTTTGCGCTGTTCTGTGAAGGGAGTGTACACAGCGTTGTACGAGATCTTCAATTTCTTGGTAATTTCTCGCATGGAATAGCCTTCAATTCTCAGAACAAGAATTGACTGACGAGTTTCAGAAGAAAGGTCTTTGTTTCCGGTCATTTTGATCCTGTAATCGAACCCACAAATGCTGATGCTCCAGATACTCAACTAGTCTAAAGAAGGCCAGTTTTATTGCTTCTTAAATCAGCACAACAGTTTTCAGCTGTGCTAACATAATTGCATAAGGGTTTTCTAATGATCAATTAGCCTTTTAAAATGATAAACTTGGATTAGCTAACACAACGTGCCATTGGAACACAGGAGTGACGGTTGCTGATAATGGGCCTCTGTACGCCTATGTAGATATTCCATAAAAAAATCAGCCATTTCCAACTACAATAGTCATTTACAACATTAACAATGTCTACACTGTATTTCTGATCAATTTAATGTTATTTTAATGGACAAAAACTTTAATTTTCTTTCAAAAACAAGGACATTTCGAAGTGACCCCAAACTTTTGAACGGTCGTGTACATACCTCAAATGACTGCGTCTTATCAATAACAATCCATTTGTCGTATTAACACTTCTATTCAGAAGAAGCACAGTGTCTGTTGAAGCAATCGTCTCATCTATGAGTGTACACAAGTGTTTTTGTCAAGGCTTACCGTACATACTGTATGTGGGAGACTGGCCTTTTCACAATGGGTCATCTTGCTTTTTCAGCTTAATGTCACACTCCAGTGAGCTAAGACATCTTGTATTACCCTTCCCTCCAACCAGGGCCTTAATTCAGACCCACAGCACTTCTCCCCGGCTTAAGCCGCCCATCCATTCTCCCTCGCTGGTAACTACCAGTGTCGGCCGTTGTTCATTAAAATGAGAGCGTGCGCCTCGATGAAGGGATCACCTAGGTAATGGAAGACAACCAGCGTTTGACATCCTCCTTCTCCCTGCATACTGTGGCATTGGCAGGAATCAAACTATTTCCAGCAGTTAGGGCACAGGAGTTATCCGTGATTTCCAGCAGTTATCCATGATAGGGCACAGGAAGAGAAGAGTCATTGCTGCTGCTGTGCGATCAGTGAAACTCCACTACCATCATCATATACAGGGCAAACTACAGGTAACTACCAAAATAAAGGAAACACTTGAGTAAAGGAGGGATACAAAGTATATTGAAAGCAGGTGCTTCCACACAGGTGTGGTTCTTGAGTTAATTAAGCAATTAACATCTCAGCATGCTTAGGATCATGTATCAAGTGTCAATCGCTAGGCTACCTGCCGTGTGTGTGTGTGTGTGTGTGTGTGTGTGTGT
>NC_036867.1:9325904-9381927 GCF_002910315.2 Salvelinus sp. IW2-2015 | reverse complement strand
GTGTGTGTGTGTGTGTGTGTGTGTGTGTGTGTGTGTGTGTGTGTGTGTGTGTGTGTGTGTCACCGGATCTCAACCCAATTGAACACTTATGGGAGATTCTGGAGTGGCCCTTGACACTGCATTTTCCACCATCAACAAAACGCCAAATTATGGAATTTCTTGTGGAAGAATGGTGTCGCATCCCTCCAGTGGAATTCCCAACATTTGTAGAATCTAAGACACTTAATATTGGTATTTCCTTTATTTTGGCAGTTTACTGTATATCTACTGGGGAAAGGGGATACCTAGTCAGTTGTACAACTGAACGCCTTTACCTGAAATTTATTTTCTGCATTTAACCCTGAATCAGAGAGGTGCGGGGGGCCACCTTAATCGACATCCATGGCTTCGGCACACGGGGAACAGTGGGTTAACTGCCTTGCTCAGGGGCAGAACAACAGATTTTTACCTTGTCAGCTCAGGGATTCAATCCAGCAACCTTTTGGTTACTGGCCCAACGCTCTAACCACTAGGCTACCTGCTAGTGGTTAGCGTCCAGATTATTTACATGAGGAAACAGTGGAGTGAAGAAGAGCAATGGGTGAATCACATCATGCCTCCAAGCTGTTTAATGTCCATTGGTGTCTGGATGAAACGGGCTAGTCTTAAAGTCCCAGCCCTGGTTAGAGAGCAGCTCATCAGGGGCCCCAGAGCTCCTGATTAATGTACAGGCCTCTGACTGCTGACTGCAGGCTCTGGAAGGGATTTGCCTCCGCTCTCCACCCCTGTCTTCACCCACAGAAAGAGCTTTGTGCTCTGGCGTTAAGATGTAGGTCCCCCCCCCCCTCCAGGGGGCCAGGCAAAAGTTCACTGGGCAGGAACCAATTATAGATAGCGCTGCGCTTTTCCGGGGCCTGGAATAAACATTGGATTTGCATTTCACCACAACGTAGTGCTAATCATCCGACTCATCTGGATGTAATGCCACTGATCGCGTAGAGCGTGATGTTCCGGGGATGTGGCAAGCCGTAGCCCCGGCACGGAATGATATGGCGGCTGAGTTTTGTTCGGCAGTAATGAAATGAGGGGCTGTTGCGGTATTAGGAAAACTTGCCCATCCGTTTGAGTGAAGCAAAGGAAGTATATGTGAGACTGGGAGAGGTGTCTGGCGCTTATCTCTTTTATAATCCCTGTCACACACATACACACACACATTCGTGATGGGCAGACCACAGGGAGATAGGGAGATGGAACACCATCTCCTCCACACTGACTCTTTACACAGGGGCGTGTCCTCAGCCCTCTGCAGTACTCCCTATTCACCCACAACTGCGTGGCTTTGCACGACACCAACTCCAAGTTTGCTAACAACACCACGTTGTAGGCCTGATTAACCAACAACGACAAGTCAGCCTATAGGGAGGAAGTAAGTGAACTGGCATTTTGGTGCCAGGACAACAACCACTCCCTCAATGTCAGCAAAACAAATGAGTTTGATTGGTTACTTCAGGAAGCAGAGGAGGGAACATGCCCCAATGTACATCAACGGGGCTGCAGTATAGTCAGCTGTTTTATGTTACTTGGTGTCCACATCAACAAGGACTTGACATGGACCAACAACAACATCTCTTGTCGAGATGGCGCAACAGCATCTATACTTCCTAAGGCGGCTGAAGAAATGTCGCATGCCACCCTGGGTCCTCTCCAAATACTACCGCTGCACCATCAAAAGCAGCCTGACCGGTTGCATCACAGCCTGGTACAGGAAATGCTCCATCCACGACCGCAAGGCCCTCCAGCGGGTGGTGAAGACAGCCCAGTACATCACAGGTCCGTGTGCACACCCATCCAGGACATCTACTTGAAACGGTGCCTGAGGAAGTCCCGCAGCATCATCAAGGACCAGACACACCCCAGCCATGAGCTGTTCAATCCCTTACTATCGGGCAGACGGTATCGGAGCATGAGGTCTGTTACCAACAGGGTTAGAGACAGTCTCTATCTACAAGCCATCAGAACAGTTTAACTGGACTGACCGCCTGCACTGACTCTCTGTACCTTAGCACACACCCACTCATTCATGCACACACCCACACAGACATACACTCACCCACACGCGCACATATACATTCATGCTACACACACATCACAACTGCTGCTACCGGACTCGTATGTATTATTGCTAAATACTACACAACTTAAACACTGGCCCCCCAATCCCCCCTTTCCCCAAAACACATGTAAATAATATAATTTGTACCTTCCTGTATTATACTTGTGCTAAAAATGTAATTCTATTCTACTGAGCCATTTACATTGTTTGTATTCATATCTTTTGTTTGAAATTGTTGTTTCATTGTTGCAGGAACCTGCAAGTAAGCATATGTATCCTGGACGTACGGCTAATTAAAGTTAACTTGATACACAGACAGACAGACAGACAGACAGACAGACAGACAGACAGACAGACAGACAGACACACACACACACACACACACACACACACACACACACACACACACACACACACACACACACACACACACACACACACACACACACACACACACACACACACACACACACGTGCCTGCTCATTCCCACCCCAGCCCAAATAGGTGGTGAGCCGTAGCAAGCTATCTGCTTAAGTTCTCCAGATGATCGATCTCTGTCAAAGGGAGGAGCTGGTTTTTACATATTGTGTATTTATTTCTTCTAAACACATTTCCGTTTATTGGATTCTTGCAAATTTTTCAAATACTTTTATGTTCGCTAGCTGGACAGGAAAACGCCACGGAGTACTAAACTGTAAAAAAGAAATCTAAACTCGTGTACTATCTCTGCTGATCACATCTGCCAATCACTTTATCCATATCTAAGATAGTAGACAGCTGGTGACATCTCGATCTCCGTCCGACAAACTGCTATCAGGTAAAGTATATATATTTTTTATTTGTAATCTAATTTCACGTTTCTATATTTAGTTCTAGAAACGTGATGCTGTAAAATGACTCCCAACTTAGAAAACAGCAACCTTGGTAATGTAGCTAGCTTGCTGGTTACAAGTAGATATGTTGGTAGTTAGCTCGAGAAGATAGCTGTTTTAGCTATCAGTTTAATCCAAGTAATAATTGAATACCACAAAAACCGATAGGACAAGTAGTGTAAATCTAATATAGTCATCAAAGCAGGACCCACTAATTTAATTCATACTGACAAATAAGAAATGCCACATTTATCCCTGTCAATAGGTGGAATAGGATGATTGCAGAGCACCCTGCCTCAGACTGTCAGGATGTTCATTTTCTAGCTCACAAACTACATTCCTTTGCTGTGATTTATTTTATTTATTCTTGTCTCTCACTTTCGTATGACAGGATCTATTCAACTCTCCTGTATCCTGCTCCCAGAGATCAACCAAGTGCTATTCACCAAGCATGGGGTTATTTACTCACCTGTGAGAAGAACCATTCGACTGCAGTTTCAACTCACTATTTAGACATTGGAACCAACTCTCACTCAACTCTGGACCTCGAAGCCCATTCCACTGCATTATTAAAATTGTTCCCTTCTCAGGGACTGGTTTTAGACCTGGGACACCAGGTGCTTGCACTTAATGATCAGATAGAACAGAACGAGCAGGCTCCGGATCTTGTACCTTGTAGGGTAAGAGTTGAATACTCCTGATCTAGTGCATTTTAGAATGTAAGAACAGCCACTACAGATACAGATGCTTGTTTGAGCATCTTTATTAATTGTCTCTCACTTTTGTCTCCAATGATCTAATCACCAAGACCTGCAGTTTGAACTAGCCCTGCCGTCACTATTTAGACAAAGACCACGAATGTATTTGCCTGTAGTCTTTTCTTTGTGGGTTTTGTCTTAGTCTAGTGCATTTTAGAGTCGAAGAACACCAACTACAGATGCAACTACTGAATCCAAGATGGCGTAGCAGTCGGACGTGTGTTTGTATTGTCCTGTATTGTCCTGTCGCGTGTAAATAGTAAATAGTAAATAGTCTTCGTATTTTTCGTATACATTTCGTATATATTTTAATTTCACTTTCCATCTAGGAACTGAATATACATTCCTACATTCCGCCTCACCCAATGTGGTACGGACCTGCTATTTTTTTTATACTTRAGAACCGTAACCCCAAMCAGAAGCTAGCCAGATAACTAGCTACTAGCTAGTAGTCAGTTAGCCACMGCTGCGGTCTTCACCCTCAACTCGGACACAGCCAGCTTCAATACCGGGCCAATACCTGCCAGTCTGCAAGCGCGATATCAACCCAGAGCATATAGGACTGCTTTTTCTCTACCACATCACCGGATTCCTGACGCAAGCTCTGGACAATTACACGGTATCATCACAGCTAGCTAGCTGCAACCGAGTGGCTACTACTGGCTAACACCTCTGTCCCGAAGCAAGCACCAGTTAGCTTGAGCTAGCCTCGAGCTAGGCCCATCTGCCGGCTAGCTGAAAGGTACCAGCGAATTCTTGGCTACAATACCAGCTACAAGCTAATTTAGCCATTTTTTTGCCGCTGCTAGTAGCTTTTACCTTCTGCACAGACACCAGCCCTGTTATTAGCCTGGATATTACTCACCAATTTACCAGCATCGGACTGTCTCTCGACAACAACGCCGGATTCCTGCCGTAATCCCTGAGCCACTGCTCTGATCCCATCACTAGCTTGCGGCTAGCGCAGCTAGCGCCACTGCCACGAAGCTAGCACCAGTTAGCAAACACAATTCTACAATTCACACCTCTCTTTCGCCATCGCCATCTGGCTTGGATTCTCTGTCGACACAACCACGTCTGAGCAGACCCCCTCCGTCTGAGCAGACCACCCCCCGGGCTACTAACTTTAAACGCCGCGTGCTAGCTAGTGGAGGCCTCCTCTGCTCCATCTACGGCTGCCCCTGGACACTATGATCACTTGGCTACATAGGCTGATGCATGCTTGACTGTCCATTAATTCACGGTACTCCATTCTGTTTATTTGTGTTTATCTGTCGGCTCTGTGCTTTAACTCAGGATCTGTGTGTAGTTAATCCGACCCTCTGCCTAGTCGCGCCATTTTTACCTGTTGTTGCTGTGTTAGACTAGCACCCTGTTATTGCTGCGTTTATCTTACCTGTTGTTTTAGCTAGCTCTCCCAATCAAGACCTGCAATCACTTTATGCCTATTGTATGTCTCTCTCAAATATCAATATGCCTTGCATACTGTTGTCAGGCTAGTTTTCATTATCATTGTTTTGGTTTGCAATGGACCCTGTAGTTCACTCTCCGTACCTCTGATACCCCTTTGTCCCACCCCCCACACATGCGGTGACCTCACCCATTGAGACCAGCATGTCCAGAGATACAACCTCTCTTATCATCACCCAGTGCCTGGGCTTGCCTCCGCTGTACCCGCGCCCCTCCATACCCCTGTCTGCACAAGTCACAATCTATTCTACCACGCCCATAAATCTGCTCCTTTATTCTTTGTCCCAACGCTCTAGGCGACCAGTTTTGATAGCCTTTAGCCGACCCTCATCCTACTACCCTCTGTTCCTCGGTGATGTGGAGGTAAACCAGGCCCTGCATGTCCCCAGTCACCCTCATTTGTTGACTTCTGCGATCGAAAAAGCCTTGGCCTCATGCATGTCAACATCAGAAGCCTCCTCCCTAAGTTGCCTTACCACCGCTTTAGCACACTCTGCCAATCCTGATGTCCTTGCCGTGTCCGAATCCTGGCTTAGGAAGGCCACCAAAAATTCTGAGATTTCATACCCAACTATAACACTTCCGTCAAGATAGAACTGCAAAGGGGAGGAGTTGCAACTACTGCAGAGATAGCCTGCAAAGTTCTGTCATACTTCCAGGTCTATGCCAAACAGTTCGAACTTCTAATTTTAAAAATTAATCTCTCCAGAAATAAGTCTCTCACTGTTGCCGCCTGCTACGACCCCCTCAGCTCCCAGCTGTTGCCCTGGACACCATCTGTGAATTGATCGCTCCCCATCTAGCTTCAATGTTTGTTCTGTTAGGTGACCTAAACTGGGATATGCTTAACACCCCGGCAGTCCTACAATCCAAGCTTGATGCCTCAATCTCACACAAATCATCAAGGAACCCACCAGGTACAACCCTAAATCCGTAAACATGGGCACCCTAATAGCATTATCCTGACCAACCTGCCCTCCAAATACACCTCTGCTGCTTCAATCAAGATCTCAGCGATCACTGCCTCATTGCCTGTATCCGCCACGGGTCCCGGTCAAACGACACCCCTCATCACTGTCAAACGCTCCCTAAAACACTTCTGCGAGCAGGCCTTTCTAATCGACCTGGCCCGGGTACCCTGGAAGGATATTGACCTCATCCCGTCAGTTGAGGATGCCTGGTCCATTCTTTAAATGTTACTTCCCTCACAATTAGACAAGCATGCTCCGTTCAAAAAATGCAGAACCAAGAACAGATATAGCCCTTGGTTCACTCCAGACCTGACTGCCCTCGACCAGCACAAAAACATCCTGTGGCGAACTGCAATAGCATCGAAGAGCCCCGCGATATGCAACTGTTCAGGGAATTCAGGAACCAATACACGCAGTCAGTCAGAAAGCAAAGGCCAGCTTTTCAAGCAGAAATTCGCATCCTGTAGCTCTAACTCCAAAAAGTTCTGGGATACTGTAAAGTCCATGGAGAACAAGAGCACCTCCTCCCACGTGCCCACTGCACTGAGGCTAGGAACACGGTCACCACCGATAAATCCGTGATATCGAAGACTTCAACAAGCATTCTCAATGGCTGGCCATGCTTCCTCCTGCGACTCCACCTTGGCCAACAGCCCCGCCCCCCCCGCTGCTACTCGCCAAGCCTCCCCAGCTTCTCCTTTACCCAAATCCATAAGCAGATGTTCTGAAAGAGCTGGAAAACCTGGACCCATACAAATCAGCTGGGCTTGACAATCTGGACCCCCTATTTCTGAAACTGTCCGCCGCCATTGTCGCCACCCCTATTACCAGCCTGTTCAACCTCTCCTTGTCATCACTGAGATCCCCAAGATTGGAAAGCTGCCGCGGTCATCCCCTCTTCAAAGGGGAGACACCCTGGACCCAAACTGTTACAGACCTATATCCATCCTGCCCTGCTATCTAAGGTCTTCGAAACACAAGTCAACAAACAGATCACTGACCATCTCGAATCCCACCGTACCTTCTCCGCTGTGCAATCCGGTTTCCGAGCCGGTCCACGGTGCACCTCAGCCACGCTCAAGGTACTAAACGACATCATAACCGCCATCGATAAAAGACATACTGTGCAGCCGTCTTCACGTACCTGGCAAGGCTTTCGACTCGTCAATCACCATATTCTTATCGGCAGACTCAGTAGCTCGTTTTCTAATGACGCCTGCTGGTTCACCAAACTACTTTGCAGACAGAGTTCAGTGTGTCAAATCGGAGGGCAATGTTGTCCGGTCCTCTGGCAGTCTCTATGGCGTACCACAGGGTTCAATTCTCGGCCGACTCTTTTCTCTGTATACATCAATGATGTTGCTCTTGCTGCGGGCGATTCCCTGATCCACCTCTACGCAGACGACACCATTCTATATACTTCCGGCCCTTCCTTGGACACTGTGCTATCTAACCTCCAAACGAGCTTCAATGCCATACAACACTCCTTCCGTGGCCTCCAACTGCTCTTAAACGCTAGAAAACCAAATGCATGCTTTTCAACCGTTCGCTGCCTGCACCCGCACGCCCGACTAGCATCACCACCCTGGACGGTTCCGACCTAGAATATGTGGACATCTATAAGTACCTAGGTGTCTGGCTAGACTGCAAACTCTCCTTCCAGACTCATATCAAACATCTCCAATCCAAAACAAATCAAGAATCGGCTTTCTATTCCGCAACAAAGCCTCCTTCACTCACGCCGCCAAACTTACCCTAGTAAAACTGACTATCCTACGATCCTCGACTTCGGCGATGTCATCTACAAAATAGCTTCCAACACTCTACTCAGCAAACTGGATGCAGTTTATCACAGTGCCATTCGTTTGTTACTAAAGCACCTTATACGACCCACCACTGCGACCTGTATGCCCTAGTCGGCTGGCCCTCGCTACATGTTCGTCGTCAGACCCACTGGCTCCAGGTCATCTACAAGGCTATGCTAGGTAAAGTGCCGCCCTATCTCAGTTCACTGGTCACGATGGCTACACCCACCCGCAGCACGCGCTCCACAGGTGTATCTCACTGATCATCCCAAAGCTAAAACCTCATTTGGACGCCTTTCCTTCCAGTTTCCTGCTGCCTGCGACTGGAACGAATTGCAAAAATCTCTGAATTTGGAGACTTTTATCTCCCTCAACAACTTTAAAAATCTGCTATCCGAGCAGCTAACCGATCGCTGCAGCTGTACATAGTCCATCTGTAAACTACCCACCCAATTTACCTACCTCACCCCATACTGCTTTTTATTATTTACTTTTCTGCTCTTTTGCACACCAGTATCTCTTCTTGCACATGATCATCTGAGGATTTATCACTCCAGTGTTACACGCAATGTAATTATTCGATTTATTGCCTACCTCATGCCTTTTGCACACATTGTATATAGATTCTCTTTTTTTCTACCATGTTATTGACTTGTTTATTGTTTACTCCATGTGTAACTCTGTGTTGTCTGTTCACACTGCTATGCTTTATCTTGGCCAGGTCGCAGTTGCAAATGAGAACTTGTTCTCAACTAGCCTACCTGGTTAAATAAAGGTGAAATAAAAAAAATAAAAAAATAAAAAAGTGTTTGTTTGAGCATCTCAAAGACTAAATTCAATGTAGAATCAGTTTAACAGGTGACAAACAGAATATTTTACTATTGTAACATGCAGTGGGGAGAATTCTATTTCCCCTGTCAGGAGCCCAGGCTTTTGCTGTAGATGGTAGTTTTCGTGTCTGGACCACACTGGCTTTAGATTGCATTCTGTTGAAGCCACTCTATATTGGTCAGCTTCATTCGTGACCAAGGTGGAATCCTTTCGATATGCCTATGGGGCCTGGGCACACAAATGCTCCTAGAGAGAAGCGGAAATACTGAAGCATGCGTTGATGACAGATCTACAGACTCCATCGGAGGCCCAGGCTTTTGGCATAGATGGTTAAGTTCTAATTTCTGGACTGCAACATTGTAAAATTGTGCCCTCCACAGCACTTGATATGCAGTGTCCTCTGTAATTATTGGGACAGTGAAGCATTTATTTTCTTCTTTTGGCTCTGTACTCCAGCACTTAGGATTTGAAATGACACAATGATACAGTACATTAATGTGGATGCTACCATGATTACGGATTGTCCTGAATGGATCATGAATAATGATGAGTGAGAAAGTTAGACGCAAAAATATCCTAATCCCCCCCCACCCCCCCCACCCCCCAAAAAAAAATGCCAACCCCTGTTATTGGAATCGTGAGAGGTTAGCATGTCTTGGGGGTATGATATTTGTGCTTTCTCACTCATCATTATTCATCGAGGACTATCCATAATCATGGTAGCACCCAAATTAATATGGAAGTGTTTAGAAACATATATTCTTATTTACAATAAAAGTGACTCCAAAATGATACAATATATAATTTATCATTCATTTCTATTGGGCACTAAATAGTCTCAAACACACCCAAAACAAACAGCAAATGCATTCAGAAGTTTGAAGTCACAAGCTTGATGTAATCATTGCGTGCTAGGAATATGGGATCAAATACTACACATATCACCTATGTAATGATCATGCTGTTTAATCAGCTTCTTGATGTGCCACACTTGTCAGGTGGATGGATTATCTTGGCAAAGGAGAAATGCTCACTAACAGGGATGTGAACAAAACATTTGAGAGATATACAATTTTTGAGTGTATGGAACATTTCTGGGATCTTTTATTTCAGCTCATGAAACATGGGACCAACACTTTATATGTTGCGTTTATATTTTTGTTCAGTATAAGTTAATTTGCCCCAATACTTTTGGTCCCCTAAAATGTACAAAAAGTGCTGTAATTTCTAAATGGTTCACCAGATATGGATGACAATACCCTCACATTAAAGCTGTCAGTCTGTACGTTAACCTCATAGTCATTGTATAATTTCAAAAGTGTTGGAGTACAGAGCGAAAACAACAAAATGGGTCACTGTTCCAATGATTGATTGGTAGGTTACAATATACTTAGATACTGCCTGAGACACGTTTGCTATTTGTCCCCGTACTCAATAAATGGTTTAACACCGTTTGTGATCTTGTTCTTCGTTCGAATGTACAGTGCCTTAAAGTATTCACACCCCTCCACATTTTGTTGTGTTACAAAGAAGAATTCAAATGTATTTAATTGTCCATTTTGATCAATGATCTACACAAGATAATCTAATGTCAAAGTGGAAGTAAGATTCTAACATTTATTAAACATTAATAAACCAATACAACACTAATATACTGTATATCTTGATTAGAAAAGTGTTCACCCCCCTGAGAAAATACATGTCAGAAACGCCTTGTTTTTGGCATAAGTCTCTAAGATTGTACAATATTTGCACTTAAAAAATATATATATATTCTTCAAGCTTTATCGAGTTAGTTTTTGATCATCGCTCATCATTTTCAAGTCTTGCCATAGATTTTTATGAAGATTTAAGTGAACTGTAACTTGGCCATTCAGGAACATTCAATGTCGTATTGGTAAGCAACTCCAGTGTATTGTATTTTAGGTTATTGTCCTGCTGAAAGGGGAATTTGTCTCCCAGTGTCTGGTGGAAAGCAGACTGAACCAGGTTTTTCTCTAGGATTTTGCCTGTGATTAGCTCTATTTACATTATAGTCATTTAGCAGACGCTCTTATCTAGAGCGACTTAGTCGTGAGTTCATACATTTCCATACTTTTTTCGTACTGGTCCATCTTTCTTAAACTCCCTAGCCCTTGCCAATGATGCAGCCACCACCATGCTTGGAAATATGAAGTGCTACTCGGTGATGTGTTGGATTTTCCCCAGACCTAATGTTTTTTGTATTCATTTCTTTGCCACATTTTTTGCAGTATTACTTAAGTCCCTTGTTGCAAACAGGATGCATGTTTTGGAATATTTGTATTCTGCAAAGGCTTCCTTTTTCACTCTGTTATTTAGGTTAGTGTTGTGAAGTAATTACAATGTTGTTGATCCATCCTCAGTTTTCTCATATCACAACCATTAAAACTCTAACGGTTTTAAAATCACCATTGGCCTCATGGTGAAATCCCTGAGCAGTTTCCTTCCTCTCTGGCAACTATGTTAGGAAGGACGCCTGTATCTTTGTAGTGACTGGGTGTATTGATACACCATCCAAAGTGTCATTAATAATTAACTTCATCATGCTCAAAGGGATATTCAACATCAGATTTTAAAAAATATATATATCTACCAATCTTTTTTATTCTGCAAACAAAATTCCACTTTCACGTTATGAGGGGGGGTGTAGCAGTGACACAAAATCTCAATTATGAATTCAACAAAAAGTGGAAAAAGTAAAGGGGTGTGAATACTTTCTGAAACGTACATTATGGAAAACATGTCTGACACAGTCCTAGTTAGTAGAATAATGAATGGATTGGCAAGTTTTTGGCACCGTTATCCTTGAAGTTAGTAGGAAACAATTTAAATCACCTAAATATACTCATATTACTGATATTTGAAAATCAAACATTCATTTCCCAACTGCCTTTTATATAATCCCAAGGCTCTTTATCATTCTCCATACTTTATATTCCAATGCGTTCAACATTATGCATGCCCACCATGTTATTGGGCAGCTGCTATTTGAGAACTCATCTGGTTTAGAAATCAAACTCTTGTTATCTTATTGCAGAGCACATTGTACAGCTGTTTTTAGATTGTATTGCATGGTATGCTATATGTCTAGGCTATGCCGTATGTATTGGCTAATATGCATATGCAGCTGTCGTTTTTAAACCTCCATTCTAGCATACATAACACACGCACACACATCTTTCTATCTACATGCTTTTATTTGGGTTTCTATGCAAAGTATATGATTGAGTGTTTCATTCAGCCTGCAGCTAGTCACTTGAAAGGAGACATATAATCATACCAAAACATGGTAAAAATGTTGAATTCACTGAGATGGCTAATGAAACACATTAATATTTATAGCAGCTGGCTAGGCTAGTCTGTAACATTGGGGAGCTTTCAATAAATTGGCTAAATGGTCAACGGAATTGCCTCTTCATGCGATCAAAACTATTCGTATTACATTCAGCATATTTCAAGTGCACTCAAACTTATTTATCTGATTTCAGTCTTTGGTAGCTAACTATATCTGTTCCTCTTCATCAGACAGCAGCTCGTGTTTTCACACAAGACTGTTAACGTCGTAGATGGAAGTAGGCCGTTGGCGATCTTTGTCACGAGCAGTATGTACGGGAGTTCTGATAGGTTCCAAGTTTGGCAAATTTGCCTGAGCAGACACTGTTGAAATTTACTTTTTATGAGAAAATGTGCAAGAATTGAAGGCGACCCCCCAAAAATGTCAAAATATTTTAGTCATACAAAATATCTGCTCCTCCCTCGACGGGGATTGATAAACTTCTTGTTTTCCGGATTCGACCCACCACCTAAAATACTTTGTTGTGAACAATCAGAGGACGATGGGGTGAAGGGTGGCTCCCTGCTGGTCCCTGATATCAACCCTAATGTCCTGATGATGACTGCCACATTTCTCTCCCACTGTTATGGAAAATGTTCATTGCCAATTGAGTGTGACAGCCAGGGAAGTAATGTACCCATCCTGTACTCTTGGAGCAAGTGTTTTTAACGTGCAACGGTTTATGTGAGAGAAACTGTCTTCACTGACTTCTATGGCTGGTTCTGCTGCGTTAGATTTTATTCACAAGGCCAAAAAATCAGAGTAAGGTCAGGAAGGAAAGAGGGAGGGAGCTGGAGAATGTTTCCAACATTCCTAATTCACAGAAACCTAATCAAATGTTCAGGGAACCTTTTGAAGAATGAAATCTGAATTGCTGCGAAGAGACGGAAGTGAAATGAAAAGACGGAAGTGAAATAAAGAGACGGAAGTTTACTTATTACAGGTTTATGAGCATGGGGGTTTTCCCACTCTTTTTCTTTATTCTGTTTTCTGATGACTAGTTTTGCGCTCATTCTCCTGACTCTCGGTCTCTCTCCCAGTCTCTCTCCCTCTCTCTCTCCCAGTCTCATGCCTGTCTACTTCTCTCACTCTCCCTGTCATGCCTCGGTCTCCTTTACGCCCCCCCCCCCCCCCCCCCCCCCCCCCCCCCCCCCCCCCCCCCCCCCCTCCCCCCTCCCCCCTTTCCCCCCCCCCCCCCCCCCCCGTTCAGATTAAACATTTGCATTCGGGTAAAATCCTGGGTTTAATGATTAGAGAGGACCTTGGATTGACTGTGCTGGCTCGTAAATCACTTCATCTCCCTCTCGGGTTCCTCTCTCGTTCCCTTATTCATATCCGACCATCGCCACGCGAGACAGGAAACAGCGGATTACAAATGAGACCGTACATACATGTCTGTCTGGAGCCAGTCACGGCGCCACTTTCCAACCCCATCAATTGCCACTTGGAGTGTCTCGTCACACACACACACACACCAGCCCTCCAATTAAAATGGCTTTATAATGTAGGCCTGCCTGACTCTACTCATCATATACCTTATCAGTGTACTGTAGCTAGGGACCCATTTTCAGAATATAATCTGCCGAAGGCTGCTGCGGGAGGCATCACATTTGACTTTGTTTCTGTCTGCACAGCAGGTGTACCTCAGAGAGGGGAATCGAGGATAGAATAGTGTAGAAGCTTAGTTTGTTAAGAAAAGGAGTCTGCTGGAGCGTCTATGTGAGACTCTTTATACCAGGGATGGGCAACTCCAGTCCTCGGGGGCCGGAGTCGTGTCACACTTTTTCCCCATCCCTAGCAAACACAGTTAATTTAAACTATACTGAACAAAAATATAAACGCAACATGCAACAATTTCATTGATTTTACTGAGGTACAGTTCATATGAGGAAATCAGTCAATTGAAATAAATTTATTAGGCCCTAATTTATGGATTTCACATGACTGGGAATACAGATATAGATCTGTTGGTCACAGATACCTTAAAAAAATGGGCCTCACAATGGGCCTCAGGTTCTTGTTACAATATTTTTGTGCATTCAAATTGCCATAGATTAAAATGCAATTGTGTTTGTTGTCCGTAGTTTATGCATGCCCATACCATAACCCCACTGCCAATGTTGACCTCGGCAAACTGCTCGCCTACACAACGTCATGCACGTGGTTTGCTGTTGTAAGGCCAGTTGGACGTACTGCCAAATTCTTTAAAACGACATTGGAGGTGGCTTATGGTAGAGAAATGAACATTGAATTCTCTGGCAACAGCTCTGGTAGACACTCAAGTCAGCATGCCAATTGCATGCTCCCTCAACTTGAGACATCTATGGCATTGTGTTGAGTGACAAAACTGCACATTTTGGCGCCCTTTTATTGTCCCCAGCACAAGGTGCACCTGTGTAATGATCATGCTCTTTATTCAGCTTCTTGATATGCCACACCTGTCAGGTGGATGGTTTATCTTGGCAAGGAAAAATGCTCACTAACAGGGATGTAAACAAATTAGTGCAGCAAATTTGAGAGATATATACGTTTTGTGTGTGTATGGAACATTTCTGGAATCGTTTATATTTACATGTTGCGTTTTATATTTTTGTTCAGTGTAATTGCATTCTAAACTGAAGATCATGATTAATTGATTATCGGAGTCCGGTGTGTTAGCTGGGGCAAAAGTGTGACACCAAGCAGGCCCTGAGGACTGGAGTTGCCCATCCCTGCTCTATATAATGTAGTCTTATTTATTATTGATTGGATGGGTTAGAAAAGTATACTGCTTAAGAGACTCCATATAAGGAGTCTATATATATATATATATGCTGCATCCCTGTAATGATGGTGCAGGGCGGGGGGAACTAGGAGGAGGGGGTCAGGGAAGGAGGGGGGGAATGGTTTACAGGGAGGGTTTTCTGGGTGGAGAACAACCAATGGGTGGGTCTCCCTGTCTGTCCTGCTTCTTTTTTTTTACACATCCATGTGCTTATCAACACGAAATATAACAATTCATATCATTAATATAACATTCCTTTCTGATAAACAATGACACCGCTCACTAATCTCTTGGAATTTGAAAGGCCTAAATTGTTCTATCAAACGTCCCAGCTGTCTTGATATCCAAGCAAGAAACCATATTGATTTA
The DNA here is from genome assembly GCF_002910315.2 of Salvelinus sp. IW2-2015. Taxonomy (NCBI): domain Eukaryota; kingdom Metazoa; phylum Chordata; class Actinopteri; order Salmoniformes; family Salmonidae; genus Salvelinus; species Salvelinus sp. IW2-2015. The sequence continues at coordinate 9,366,639 of NC_036867.1, read as the reverse complement.
GCAATGCTCCAAGTCACACACCTGCTCCAAAATTATCCACATAGAATACAGAACCATTTGTTCAAACTGGCTGCTTTTTAGTCAGCTCTAAACAAAACTAAGGGTGTAATCATAATGATACATAAGAAACTAAAAATCACCATCCTTGGTAAAGGCGAAGACCGAGAAGGCAGAATACCTTTCCTTACATGCATCCATAATGTAAAGAAAATTGCCTTTTTATTCATGTTTCACATGTTTCCAAATTCATATGATCCTACATTTTTGGATTCTCTGACTAGAAAATTGTTGGAATTAACTTAATTCCAACTCGTTATTGGGACAGACATGAATGCCATTTTGGACATGCGGGCCTGTGGAACAGTCGTTAAGACACTAACAGCTTACAGACGGTAGACAATTAAGGTCACAGTTATAAAAACTTAGGACACTAAAGAGGCCTTTCTACTGACTCTGAAAAACCAGGGTCCCTGCTCATCTGTGTGAACGTGCCTTAGGCAAGGAGGCATGAGGACTGCAGATGTGGCCAGGGCAATAAATTGCAATGTCCGTACTGTGAGACGCTTAAGACAGCGCTACAGTGACACAGGACGGACAGGGTCGCTACATCCGAACATCACACCTGCGGGACAGGTACATGATGGCAACAACAACAGCCCGAGTTACACCAGGAATGCACAATCCCTCCATCAGTGCTCAGACTGTCCGCAATAGGCTGAGAGAGGCTGGACTGAGGGCTTGTAGGCCTGTTGTAAGGCAGGTCCTCACCAGACATCACCGGCAACAATGTCGCCTATGGGCACAAACCCACCGTCGCTGGACCAGACAGGACTGGCAAAAAGTGCTCTTCACTGACGAGTCACGGTTTTGTCTCACCGGGGGTGATGGTCGGATTCGTGTTTATCATTGAAGGAATGAGCGTTACACCGAGACCGGTACTCTGGAGCGGGATCGATTTGGAGGTGGAGGGTCCGTCATGGTCTGGGGCGGTGACGTTAAGACACTAACAGTCATCGGACTGAGCTTGTTGTCATTGCAGGCAATCTCAATGCTGTGCGTTACAGGGAAGACATCCTCCTCCCTCATATGGTACCTTTCCTGCAGGCTCATCCTGACATGATCCTCTAGCATGACAATGCCATCAGCTGTACTGCTCATTCTGTGTGTGATTTCCTGCAAGACAGGAATGTCAGTGTTTTGCCATGGCCAGCGAAGAGCCCGGATCTCAATCCCATTGAGCACGTCTGGGACCTGTTGGATCGGAGGGTGAGGGCTAGGGCTAGGGCTAGGGCCATTCCCCCCAGAAATGTCTGGGAACTTGCAGGTGCCTTGGTGGAAGAGTGGGGTAACATCTCACAGCAAGAACTGGCAAATCTGGTGCAGGCCATGGGGAGGAGATGCACTGCAGTACTTAATGCAGCTGGTGGCCACACCAGATATTGACTGTTACTTTTGATTTTGATTTTCATTCCCCCCCCTTTGTTCAGGGACACACTATTCTATTTCTGTTAGTCACATGTCTGTGGAACTTGTTCAGTTTGTCTTAGTTGTTGAATCTTGTTTGCTGAAAATAAACGCAGTTGACAGTGAGAGGACGTTTCTTTTTTTGTTGTTGAGTCCACATGCAACCAATGTATACGCTCTGATTAACAACGTCATTGATGCCTGGCGAGCACATAAACCGAAAGCAAAAGACTACACCTTCTACTCAAACAGACAGAACATTCTCCCGGATCGATTTTATATTATATACAACTACATTTTCAAAAATTAAGAAAATAGAAATTCAACATGCGCTTGTCTGATCATCACGCTTGCTACTGCCAACTACAAATGTCAGAATCTCCCAAAAGAGCCACAAGATGGCGTTTCATCATTTCATTACCAAAAAATCCTACATTCTGTGATAAATTTTACATTTAATTAAATTAATTAATAATGATCCATAATAATTCAGTCAATTACCCCCATATTCTGTGGGATGCCACCAAAGGTTTTAATAAAAATCATTCAACTTCATTTGCATCTGGGTTGAAAGATAACAATTAAAGAAGATATCAGAATTGGGAATGTTAACTGCTTTCTAGCGTTCTCAACAAACACTTTTTGTTCCAGACCAGGTAGATATTACTCTTTCTAAAGTCGAGACAACTTAATTTATTGATTAGACGGAGAGCAGAATTTGCCATCCATAGTTAGACTCAACCATTACTTTCACGGTAATCGTCAGGATGCCACCCAGTGTTCTCACTATCACCCCTTCTTTGATAAGCACAGATTTTAAACTGTTTTGCAAAATGTTGTTGTCCCATCTCAAGACTTATTTGTCCAAATTGGACCAAAGTGGGTTTGTTAAAGGTTTATCCTCGGATAACCTCCGTCGACTATTACATATCTTAAATGCTTAATCGGAAACAACTCCTTGGGCTGTTTTATCTCTCGACACAGAAAAAGCTTTTGATAGACTAGAATGGCCATATCTCTGGTCTCTCTTGGAACATATGGGAATTGGTTCCAATTTCATATGTTTAAAATACTAACATGCCAATCCCTCAGCCATAGTTATAACAGGCAAGATCTGCTCTGCTCCGTACATAATTACGAGACGAAGCAGACAAGATTAATCAAATTTTTTCCTTTGCTATTTTATTTTTCATGGAAGCCCAGGCAATTCGTCAATCAAAAGAAATAACACAAATTTCCCTCAAATCTACTGATCACTTCATCTCATGATACGCAGACAATATTTTACTATATCTACACAATGTATCTTAATCGCACCCAAACGCATTGAAGATCATAGATAAATTCAGCTTAATCTTAAATTATAACATTAATCAAATCAGCCCTTCTGCCTCTCAAGACCGCAACTGATTTGATTAATATTTCCATCTCTACTTATGGAATCCCAATCGTTTCCAATTTGAAATATTCGGGAGTAGATATATTTCCTTCCTTAGATAAAACCATTTCTACAAACTTTAATAAAACTCTCAAATTAATTTAATTGGACCTCCGTAGATGGACTAACATCCCAGTTGCTTTATCCGGCAGAATATCTATTGTCAAAATGTATTGCCACGGCTGAATTCAATGCTTCCCATATCTCCCCCTTCTGGCTATTGGGATACAATTCCTGGTGCGGTTTCAATTCAAGGTAAAAGATTCCGGATGAAATTAACAAACTTACAAAGAGAGAAAGACGTAGGAGGACTATCCGTACCAAACTTTAAATTGTATTTCAGGCACTAACATTTCGCTTCATCCTAAATTGGTTTAAGCATGATTCTTCCACCCCCTGACTGAGTGTATTTAAATAAATATGGTGTCTACTATTGCTTTGGAAGAGATAGTCTTCACTGATATATCCCTTAAATGTAAACTACGCTTTGCATCTATTATTGCTCACACAATTTCTATTTGGCGTAAAATTGAAAAACATACTCCATTATTTCACAATAATGCCTTGCGATTTGGAGGGTGGCCTTTTGCATACCCCCAATGGTCCAAATGTAGAATCAATACTCTTGCCGATGTCATGGATGGTTTGAGAACATTCCAAGATTTAAAAGACGCATAACATTACCAGGCAACTCCTTTTAATATATTTACAATTTATGTCAGCTATGCTGTTCTATGGAGTCCATTGGGAAACACGCTACCGAACCATGCAACGATGGGATTTATGGATGATCTGGGCTCCCAAAAGGACTGATCTCTATTATACAGTATATGAACAACTTTTGGAAAGCTCATATTCTGAGCTAGCCATTTTTTTATTAAAGTATGGTTCACAGATCTACTTAAGTGAATCTGAGCAACCCTTTAACTGGAACAGAATATGGAAAAATATGACCTTGGCATCCCATAATCCCAACCATCAATTGATACATTTTAAATTTGTTCAGACTGTATTTGACACCAAAGAAAGATGTTACGATGAAACTGGCCCCAGCTGTTTACTGTGTTCCCTAAATCAGGTAGGCACATTCCTTCACATGATGTGGGAGTGCCTTGCAGTTAAATGGGACAAAGTTAAAAATATATATATTTCAAAGTGCATCAATGTAAATATTCTATTTTACTTAACAATGACAGCTCCTTGAATCTCCCAATCAGAGATGATCACTGCGGGCAGGCAGCACTGCCGCAAAAAGATGATGGCTCAGTCCAATAGTTCAATAATGAATGGTGCTAGTCCAATAATGAATGGTGCTAGTCCAATAATGAATGGTGCTAGTCAAGGAACAATTGAGGCCTGGACAAATATACTTGACTCTAGATAGAGATATGAGGGGGTGTGGACTGACAACCAACCTGTCTTGCTAGGCAGGGTGGGAAGGGGTGGAATGCAGGGGGTTGTGAAGACATGTTGGGCTGGGGAGAATGGAATGGGGAGTTGTGGGTGTAGGCCCACCTTTTAGTTTCTTTTTCTCTACATACCAATTTTATTATTAGAAAATCCTGTGTGATAAATATGATTTCTCTATATTTCGTATACAGGAAAATCTACGGGTGAATGTGGCAGCATACGGGTCCATGTGGTATAAACTAAGTGTGTAAATTGACATGAATATGGTACCTGTAACCAAAGCAAATCAATTATGGATTATGCTGTATATGGAATCAGGTCCCTTAATGAATGTATATATATTGTGTGCTTTTATTATTGATGGGCATTTGTACTGTATGTGTAACAACAGTAAATATGTTTGTGTTCTTAGGGACACTGTACGGGACAGCATTCCCATTGATGTTTGTTCTTATATCGATATTGGTTGTGGAAGCTGAGAGCATGGAAGGACAGGGCAACATTAGCTATATAGGTGCACACTGAGATATATACACTGAGTGTACAAAACCGTTATGAACACCTGCTCTTGACAAAGTCTGACCAGGTGAAAGCTATAATCCCTTATTGATGTCATTTGTTAAATCCTCTTCAATCCTCTTCAATCAGTGTGGATGAAGGGGAGAGGACTGGTTAAAGAAGGATTTTTAAGCCTTGAGACAATTGAGACATGGATTGTGGGAAGCATTGGCGTCAACATGGGCCAGCATCCCTGTGGAACACTTTCGACACGCTGTAGAGTCCATGCCCTGACAAATTGAGGCTGTCATGAGGGAACAGGGAGGGGAGCTTAAAAATCCTTCTTTAACCTGTTTCTTCCCCCTTCATCTACACTGTGTTTGAAGTGAATTTAACAAGTGACATCAATAAGGGATCATAGCTTTCACCTGGGTTCACCTGGTCAGTCTTTTGTAAAAAGAGCTGGTCTTCCTAATGTGTTGTACATTCAGTGTATATCTCATGAGAAAGAGAGGCAGAGGAGTGCACTGAAACGCACCTCTCCCGTGCCTGCTCTTTTCATCTTTCTCACCCTTCTGTGTGATAGAAGAGAAAGATGAAAGGAGCAGACAAGGAAGAGGCGTTCACGGAGAAGACAGTCCTTTCAGTGCACTCCTCTGCCTCCGCCCAAATGAAGTCCTGTCGGCCTGGCAGCCTTCTTTAGCATCTGCTGCATTCCCTCTAGTGACGGGAGCAAAGACAGAGTAGGAAGATGATAGGCTAAAACTGCTTCTCCAATAGAAATCTCCGGTCAGACTTGTAGGCAATGTCATGGCGACGTTGGTTAGCTAAGCTCGTGCGCAGAATTACGTCATCGGGTCTAACGGTTGTCTCGCGCTGAACTGTGCATGTGCAGGCCTTCAAATCAAAGGCACTCCTTCGATATCAAGTTTTTTTTTTAACTAAGATGAAAACGTGTCAGTTTGTCACTTTCACAAGGTTGGAGTAATAACATGTTCAACTGACTTGAATCTAGGTTGTGCCTTTTAGATTTATAAAATTCTTCCTTTGTTTTCACTTCTCTCATTGACTTGTTATTTTCTATTAAGGTATCTTTACTTTTACTCAAGTATGACAATTGGGTACTTTTCCCACCTGGTAATTTATGCAACTTTAGTTGTGATACCAAAGTTAGGCTATATGTTTAGATATTTTTTATACATTCGAAGGCTGCGTGATGCGGCTGATAATGATTTGAAATAAGTATCATGAAAGGCATGAGCTCTGTTTCTTGCGCAGTCTACACACACTTCACCAGTCTCTTATTCACAATTTGACAAGCACTTCATAATATTCTCACCCATCAGACTATTCTTAATTGATTCTGGTCTTTACATATAGCCTACTTATATATGTGTGGAATTTTTTTTAATCTAGAAGGGCCCACAAAAAATATATAATAATGAATGGAGGTTATGTGCGGCTCCGTTTTTTAATATGCAAGCATAGGCGGCACGTCCATAAGGCTGTGGGACCTTTCCCCAAAGTATATTGCCACAATTATATAGGGTAATTAGCCTACTCCTGTCTATACATAAATACAACTTTCAAAATAGGCTACTTAAGATTGATTTGGCCACAGAGGATCATTGGCAAGTATATTTATATATCTTTTTATATATATATATTATATATATATTTTATATACAGTGGGGAGAACAAGTATTTGATACACTGACAATTTTGCAGGTTTTCCTACTTACAAAGCATGTAGAGGTCTGTCATTTTTATCATAGGTACACTTCAACTGTGAGAGAKGGAATCTAAAACAAAAATCCAGAAAATCACATTGTATGATTTTTAAGTAATTAATTTGCATTTTATTGCATGACATAAGTATTTGATACATCAGAAAAGCAGAACTGAATATTTGGTACAGAAACCTTAGTTTGCAATTACAGAGATCATACGTTTCCTGTAGATCTTGACCAGGTTTGCACACACTGCAGCAGGGATTTTGGCCCACTCCTCCATACAGACCTTCTCCAGATCCTTCAGGTTTCCGGGGCTGTCGCTGGGCAATACGGACTTTCGGCCCCCTCCAATGATTTTCTATTGGGTTCAGGTCTGGAGACTGGCTAAGCCACTCCAGGACCTTGAGATGCTTCTTACGGAGCCACTCCTTAGTTGCCCTGGCTGTGTGTTCGGGTCGTTGTCATGCTGAAGACCAGCCACGACCCATCTTCAATGCTCTTACTGAGGGAAGGAGGTTGTTGGTCAAGATCTCGTGATACATGGCCCCATCCATCCTCCCTTCAATACGTGCAGTCGTCCTGTCCCCTTTGCAGAAAAGCATCCCAAAAGAATGATGTTCCACCTCCATGCTTCACGGTTGGGATGGTGTTCTTGGGGTTGTACTCATCCTTCTATTCCTCCAAACACGGCGAGTGGAGTTTAGAGCAAAAAGCTCTATTTTTGTCTCATCAGACAACATGACCTTCTCCCCATTCCTCCTCTGGATCATCCAGATGGTCATTGGCAAACTTCAGACGGGCCTGGACATGCGCTGGCTTGAGCAGGGGACCTTGCGTGCGCTGCAGGATTTTAATCCATGACGGCGTAGTGTGTTACTAATGGTTTTCTTTGAGACTGTGGTCCCAGCTTTCTTCAGGTCATTGACCAGGTCCTGCCGTGTAGTTCTGGGCTGATCCCTCACATTCCTCATGATCATTGATGCCCCACGAGGTGAGATCTTGCATGGAGCCCCAGACCGAGGGTGATTGACCGTCATCTTGAACTTCTTCCATTTTCTAATAATTGTGCCAACAGTTGTTGCCTTCTCACCAAGCTGCTTGGCTATTGTCCTGTAGCCCATCCCAGCCTTGTACAGGTCTACAATTTATCCCTGATGTCCTTACACAGCTCTCTGGTCTTGGCCATTGTGGAGAGGTTGGAGTCTGTTTGATTGAGTGTGTGGACAGGTGTCTTTTATACAGGTAACGAGTTCAAACAGGTGCATGTAATACAGGTAATGAGTGGAGAACAGGAGGCTTCTTAAAGAAAAACTAACAGGTCTGTGAGAGCCGGAATTCTTACTGGTTGGTAGGTGATCAAATACTTATGTCATGCAATAAAATGCAAATTAATTACTTAAAAATCATACAATGTGATTTCTGGATTTTTGTTTTAGATTCCGTCTCTCACAGTTGAAGTGTACCTATGATAAAATGACAGACCCTAGCATGCTTTGTAAGTAGGAAAACCTGCAAAATCGGCAGTGTATCAAATACTTGTTCTCCCCACTGTATATATATCATTTTTAATCACATTGCCTACAGTTGGAAGGAAAGGCAGCCCGCGTAATTTGGGCAGATCATTGTRGAGTTGCGACTGTCTGTGAAAAATAGAGGGAGGCCAAGCCAGGCATATCACAATATTTTTAAATACAATCGAGGGGAAAACATAGTTTGGAAAGCAAATGGTTATTGCTGTAAAGAGATGACGATGAAAATACTTCTGTCTTTTAGTATCAAAATTGTCAACTTAATTGAGTGAACAACTGTATAGCCCATTTTATTAGCACCAGCGGAGAGCATTGGCAATATCCCTGGTGAGTGCGCATTGCACATATTCACTATTTATAATTGTTGCGTCAGTGCTACTTAAAAGTTAGTTTTTGGACAATCATTTCCTCCTCCAGTTTAGAATGACTCACATTCTATTTGTGTCTCCCCTTCTCATAGGCCTAATGTATGGATAATGTAGTTTTTTATTTATCTCTTTGTCAGTGCCAGCAGAGTCGGCTACCCTGTAATTTGTTGTTTTAAAATAAATTCTAACAGGCCTCCCGAATGGCGCAGCGGTCTAACGTACTGCATCGCAGTGCTTGAGGTGTCACTACAGCCCCTGGTTCGATTCCAGGCTGTATCACAGCCGGCTGTGACCGGGAGACCTATGAGGCAGCTCACAATTTGCCGATCATTGTTCGGGTTAGGGGAGGGTTTGGCCAGCCGGGATTTCCTTGTCCCATCCCGCTGAAGTGACTCCTTGTGGCAGGCTGGGCACCTGCAAGCTGACTTCGGTCGTCAGCTGTACAGTGTTTCCTTCGACAGACAGGTGCGGCTGGCTTCCGGGTTTAGTGAGCAATGTGGCTTGGCAGGGTCGTGTTTCGGAGGACGCATGACTCTCGACCTTCGCCTCTCCCGAGTCCATACGGGAGTTGCAGCGATGGGACAAGACTGTAACTACCAATTGGATATAATGAAAAAAACGGAGTCCCTTAGGACGGCTCACAATTGGCCCAACTTCATCCAGGTAAGGCGAGGGTTTTGCCGGAGTAGGGCGTCATTGTAAATAAGAATTTGTTCTTAACTGACTTGCCTAGTTAAATAAATAAAAAATACTCTACACTATATGCGCTCAGCCTTGCATTTTTGAATGGCCTTTTTTTGCTAACAGTGATTGAGTTATATTATTAGTCTAAATTATGACGATCCAATCCACTCATCACATTACGAATAGTACGAATAGTCCTGTATTAGCGGACCGTTATAGCCACCCCCTACACTGTTTGTAAAGCGGATTAATGTGCTTTATTTTAAGAATTGAGTAATAAATATAGCATGAGAAACCTGAGATCCTCTTTTTAAATAGTGGCAAGTCAACTCGCACGCGATTGCACAATTACTGGGTTTATACGAACACGTTTCACTAGGCTCTGTAGGCTATGGGCTCTCCAACCCTGTTCCAGGGTTCTTAGACCTATAGGCTACGTTTGGAGTTATTTGGCCACTTTAGTTGTGATGTAAACCTTATCGAAACATATAGGCCTATGGGCTAGGCTACATGTGTGACTATGATTGAAAAAAGTCCCCCCCCTTAGACTGCACATGCTGGGCATCATTCACAAGTGATAATATTGTCACCCATCAGACTACCCTCAATCTTGTCTTTACATATACTAAATAATATATGTGTGAAATTAGGTTTGATTTATAATGGACCCTTATCATGCACCTGTCGGAACGGGGGCAGAGGGAAATGAACTAAAATAGCAAATGGATGACGCTTTTCATGCGGCTCATTTTCATGCCAGCCAGGTGGGTTACACCTGTTGAAAAGCGAAGCAATGTGCTTAGTATTAAATAAAATATAGTAGACCTAGCCTATAGAAAGCTGATGGGATCCTCCTCTTTTTAATAATAATAGAGGCCATCAAAACTCTGTTGCGCAACATGTGCTTATGGGCTTAAATTAGATTTTTAATTGCTTTTGCAATGATGTCAGAGTGATTAGAGGGACATTGGAGCACCATTACCGGCCATTAGCGACTGGCAGTTAGCAAGTTTGGTTGGCTACTAATGACCATCAGCGGCATCAGAGCACAGTTTTGGAGAAGCCTAGTTACCATGGAATTTAACTACCCGGTGTGGCGATAATATGGTCACCCTAACAGCCCTAACTCCATATAGACACAGTTTATGTGGGTTTTGGCTTGTGGAGTCACTTTGCAATTTACTTATTTTTCACCCAAATTGATTTTCAGACAACATTTGTATGGAAGAGTTTGACCTCGAATTAGGAGGTTGTTTATTCAATGCACTTAATGTTCTTAATGTTTAATTCTCTTTTAAAATGTGTTATCTCTTTTTGGGCGTGTTTAGAATTATTTTGTTGTATTAATGCTATTTAATCTCTCCTCACACCAATATTATTCTGTTTGTCCTGTGGGTACCTTTGCCACTGTTCCACCCCTTGTGTATTGCGCTGTCATGGTATTTTTGTTTTATTAATGCTATTTAATCTCTCCTCACACCAATATTATTCTGTTTGTCCTGTGGGTTCCTTTGCCACTGTTCCACCCCTTGTGTATTGCGCTGTAATGGTATTATCGTGAAGTTACTCTGGCTTATTTGGCCTTTCTAAATGTTTTTCTTCCATCATAGTGATGGAATTCTCATCAAAAGTATGTAATGGATACATAAAGTGGGAACAAACTTCACAATCTTGAGTTCTAAGTAGGACCATTTTGGTGTAATTATGGTGTTATTCGAACTCTTGAGAGAAATACATTTTAGAGAATGACGTTGGGCAGAAGTTCCGTGTTTTAGTCAAATAGAATCGATCTCTGTGACAACAAAATAAACAGTGCTTTGAAGATGGAAAATAGATGACCTATATGAAAATGACTCATTGGTGTCTGCTCTTCAAACAAAAAGGTCATCTATTGTTTGCCACTAATGACAGAGTGCAATTAAACGCAGTCTGTTAAAGGTTATCATTAGTTTGTAATTATCCACTTCACAACAGTGGCTTATTTTCAACAGCAGGCTCATTCCATGCAGGACTACAATGTGTGGTTTTTAAGCCTACATAAGCCCCCACTGCCACATTAATTCACTACTTCACAAGTGCATTGAATAAAGTACTTAACAGATACTTACAGTATGTGTAATGCGTATGTGTAACATAATGTGTAATGCATATGTATCACTTGTTTTTATAAGAAACATGAATGTGTGGAAAATCCCAAATTGTTTGCATAGTCAATTTACACACAGCTCTGACACACACACACACACNCACACACACACACACACACACACACACACACACACACACACACACACACACACACACACACACACACTCTTACCCCATCAGACATGCCACCAGGGGTCTTTTCACAGTCCCCAAATCCAGAAGAAATTCCAGAAAGCATACAGTATTATATAGAACCATTATTGCATGGAACTCCGTTCCATCTCATATTGCTTAAATGAACAGCAAACCTGGTTTAAAAAAACAGATAAAGCAACACCTCATAGAACAACATCTCTCTCCTATTTGATCTCGAACGTTTGTGTGTATGTATTGATATTTGGCTACGTGTGCCTTTTTAAAAATTGATGTAGTTCTGTCCTTGAGTAGTTCTTGTCTATTGGTGTTCTGTATTATGTCATCTTTCATGTCATCTTTTGCAACAGCTAATGGGGATCCTAATAAAATACCAAATACTAAACGTGTGCTAGCACTAGCAGCTAATTAGCCATCAATGCATAGACAATTAGAGTGGGCAATATTAGGCTAAGCTATACTCGAATGAAGTACCAGACCATTCACAGTATTTTGATGAGCTCTAAAATGTTACCCACAAGAGTACAGCAAAACGTGCAAACTCAATTTAGGATAAGAGGGATATCATACATTATGTATGTTACCTCCATCTCCAGAAATAGGTTTGTTTGTTCCTCTATTTGCTGTGTTACTGTGAGGCTTAACTAACCCACCCAGTTTCCCCACAGAGCGAGGTGACGTCTGTGTAAACACACATCATGGGCCTGTGCCTCATCAGTCACAAGACCACTTGTCAATCATGATGGAGACACAGACAGCACCGTGTCTCCCTCAAACCCAAGGAGAATTTTAACATCTGTACGGAACAACATCATTCCTATAACTGATTCTAATAGATTGGTTCTTTACCAAATACACTGTAAGCGAATGTTTCAGTTCCTTCGATGGTTCCAATAGTTTTTGATTACCACTGTGTACTTTGATACTGTATTGACACCTATCTGTTATTCCTATAAGCATAGTGCACTATTCAGAACCTATGATGTAAATCGAACACAGTACATTGCATATTTGGAAAAAGGGTTGATGGGCACAAGGCCAGTGGAGGCATTCTTCCAGTGGGATACCCAGCACAGAATCTCAAAGCCCTTGACATCTTGACACTTACTCAAAGCAGAAAGAGGTTGTTGCAGAGCAAGGCTTTCCAGGCCCTGGCCTTTAAAATGGCTTTTGGTCATAGCAGAGATCTCTCTTACGTTGCACTCTTGCTGAATAAGAACATTAGCCTGTTATATTCAGACTTCGGGCTTTGTTTGAAACGCTCAAAAGGGTGTTCATTGTCGTAGGTTGGTTAGAAATGTGTGTATAGTACTTGTTATGGGTAATTCCATGGTAACGGAATTACGCTGAGACTCAGATTTCACTTTAAAGTGTATACCAAACAAAAACCATTGACTTCAAAGTTTAACAAACTATAGAACTCTATGTACAAGGACTACTTTCAACAATTGTGACTGAACAATTTTCAAAAACACATTTACAGGAAGAACTGTGTAAATACAAAGTTTGGAAACAGAATAAAAAATATATTTTAGAGTAATTCTGTTACCAAACTTTGCATCTGCACAGTTTCACGTAAACATGTATTTTTTTTACTGTGTCAATTGTTCAAAGCAGTCATTGGCATAGTTGTATGGGGTGTTAAACTTCGAAATCAATTTCTGTTTGGCATACATTTTAGTGGTCTCAGCATAATTCTGTTACTGTGGAATTGCCCTTTAGTTTATGAAAAATAAGGGTGACATTGCCTTCAGAAAGTATTCACACCCCTTGACTTTGTGGGATTAAAATTGATTTAAATGTATTTTTTTTGTCAAAGTGAAAGAAATTCTAACATTTGTAAAGAATTCATGGAAAATAAAACACTAATATACACTGCTCAAAAAAATAAAGGGAACACTAAAATAACACATCCTAGATCTGAATGAATTAAGTATTCTTATTAAATACTTTTTTCTTTACATAGTTGAATGTGCTGACAACAAAATCACACAAAAGTGATCAATGGAAATCAAATTTATCAACCCATGGAGGTCTGGATTTGGAGTCACACTCAAAATTAAAGTGGAAAACCACACTACAGGCTGATCCAACTTTGATGTAATGTCCGTAAAACAAGTCAAAATGAGGCTCAGTAGTGTGTGTGGCCTCCACGTGCCTGTATGACCTCCCTACAADGCCTGGGCATGCTCCTGATGAGGTGGCGGATGGTCTCCTGAGGGATCTCCTCCCAGGCCTGGACTAAAGCATCCGCCAACTCCTGGACAGTCTGTGGTGTGGCGTTGGTGGATGGAGCGAGACATGATGTCCCAGATGTGCTCAATTGGATTCAGGTATGGGGAACGGGCGGGCCAGTCCATAGCATCAATGCCTTCCTCTTGCAGGAACTGCTGACACACTCCAGCCACATGAGGTCTAGCATTGTCTTGCATTAGGAGGAACCCAGGGCCAACCGCACCAGCATATGGTCTCACAAGGGGTCTGAGGATTTCATCTCGGTACCTAATGGCAATCAGGCTACCTCTGGCGAGCACATGGAGGGCTGTGCGGCCCCCCAAAGAAATGCCACCCCACACCATGACTGACCCACCGCCAAACCGGTCATGCTGGAGGATGTTGCAGGCAGCAGAACGTTCTCCACGGCGTCTCCAGACTCTGTCACGTCTGTCACATGTGCTCATGTGCTCAGTGTGAACCTGCTTTCATCTGTGAAGAGCACAGGGCGCCAGTGGCGAATTTGCCAATCTTGGTGTTCTCTGGCAAATGCCAAACGTCCTGCACGGTGTTGGGCTGTAAGCACAACCCCCACCTGTGGACGTCGGGCCCTCATACCACCCTCATGGAGTCTGTTTCTGACCGTTTGAGCAGACACATGCACATTTGTGGCCTGCTGGAGGTCATTTTGCAGGGCTCTGGCAGTGCTCCTCCTTGCACAAAGGCGGAGGTAGCGGTCCTGCTGCTGGGTTGTTGCCCTCCTACGGCCTCCTCCACGTCTCCTGATGTACTGGCCTGTCTCCTGGTAGCGCCTCCATGCTCTGGACACTACGCTGACAGACACAGCAAACCTTCTTGCCACAGCTCGCATTCATGTGCCATCCTGGATGAGCTGCACTACCTGAGCCACTTGTGTGGGTTGTCTCATGCTACCACTAGAGTGAAAGCACCGCCAGCATTCAAAAGTGACCAAAACATCAGCCAGGAAGCATAGGAAGAGAAGTGGTCTGTGGTCACCATCTGCAGAACCAATCCTTTATTGGGGGTGTCTTGCTAATTGTCTATAATTTCCACCTTTTGTCTATTCCATTTGCACAACAGCATGTGAAATTTATTGTCAATCAGTGTTGCTTCCTAAGTGGACAGTTTGATTTCACAGAAGTGTGATTGACTTGGAGTTACATTGTGTTGTTTAAGTGTTCCCTTTCTTTTTTTGAGCAGTGTATATTGATTAGAATAAGTATTCAAACCCTGAGTCAATACATGTCATTTTAAATAAAAATGTGTTCTTAAATGACTTGCCTAGTTAAATAAAGGTTAAATAAAAAATACATGGTAGAATCACCTTTGGCAGAAAATACAGCTGTGAGTCTTTCTGGGGAAGTGTCTAAGAGCTTTCTAAACCTGGATTGTGAAACATTTGCCTATTTTATTATTTTCTAAATTCTTCATGCTCTGTCAAGTTGGTTGTTGTTCATTGCTAGACAAACATTTTCAGGTCAAAACTTAATCTCGGCAATTCAGGATCATTCACTGTCTTCTTGGTAAGCAATTCCAGTGTTGATTTGGCATTGTGTTACTGTCCTGCTGAAAAGTGAATTAATCTCCCAGTGTCTGGTGGAAAGCAGACTGAACCCGGTTTTCCTCTAGGATTTTGCCTGTGCTTAACTCCATTCCGTACATTTATTTATCCTGAAACCTTCCCCCTCCAGTCCTTAACGATTACAAGCATACCCATAACATGATGCAGCCACCACTGTGCTTAAAAATATGGAGAGTGGTACTCAGCAATGTGTTGAATTGGATTTGCAACAAACATAAAAATTTGTATTCACACTTTCACAATTTGTACACTCTAATGTAGTTTTACTTTAGTACCTTGTTGCAAACAGAATGCATTTTTTGGAATATTTTTTAAATTCTGTACAGGCTTACTTTTCATTTGTCAATTAGGTTAGTATTGTGGAGTAACTACAACTGAAGATGGATCATCAACATTTTCTCCTAAACTCTGTAACTGTTTCACCATTGGCCTCATAGTGAAATCCCTGAGCGGTTTCCTTCCTCTCCGGCAACTGAGTTGGGTAGGACTCCTGTATCTTTGTAGTGACTGTGTGTATTGATACACCAGTATCCACCAGTGTGTTTAAAATTCACTACTTGATTGAGGGACCATACAGATAATTGTATGTGTGACGTACAGAGATGAGGTAGTCATTCAAAACTCATGTTAAAACACAATTATTGCACACAGAGTCCATGCAACATATTATATGTCATTTTCCCATTTTAATCCCACTTTGTAACAACAACATTTTGAAAAAGTCAAGGGGTGTGAATACTTTCTGAAGGGACTGTATGTGCCACAGCTCTTTCCAAGAATTGCTTGAATCGACCGTTGACTGTTCAACTCAAACAGGTCCTCAAACTTATTTGAATTTCATACATTCAACACTTGAAATGTCCTACTAAAATAACCATGGCAGACAGAAGAAAATCATTTCCCCAGAGGCTTTCCTTAGAAAAAGCAATTTTGACTGTTAGTGAGGGTGTCTGGGACTCTGGCCAAGGCATAAAGAGCTTAATTCTACTTTGGTGGACATTATTGGAGCTATCTCAGAGAGTGGACCACAGAGGAGGGTAACTGCTCCTGGACTCAGTCCAGCCTAACCTGGCAACACTGCAGTTTGCGTCTGATTTAGGGGATGGCCACTTTTCCTGCCTTTCTAAAGAGGCATTACTCTCCAAAATCAACGTTTTTCAGACCTCAAATGTCAAGATAACCCAGGCCATCGGTTGTGTAGATCTAGCTATATGGTTCAACCCCAAATTAATGGAAAAGATAAGCACCATAAATCAGAAAAATGTTCCATTCATTTTGGATTGTGGTGTATAACTGCAGCTACAAAACAGATGGCCAGGGATGTGGACTTGTTTTGATATTACACAAAAAAATGTCCTCAGTTGAACAGAATTCATTCCACCAAAAATTGGTCTCTGACTTCATCAAATGGTGAGCTGTCTCCCACCATGCACCAGTATTATGTGTCATTACCCTGCAGCTCTGATTGCATTGCTTCAATTTATATGGCCATTGTTCCCACATTCTATTTGGCTCTCCTAATGTCATTGTCAGTGTCTCCCTTTTACATGGCTCATTGACTATGTTAATATCTCCTCTGGAGGTTAATTCCACTGGTCCTTAATGTCATATCTATGTGTTGAAATGAAGTGGAAGGTATTGCACTTTTAAGGACTGGTTAAGAATTTCAAAGCCCATTGGCGACGTTGTATCTTACCGTATACATTTATTTCATGCTTGTTTACAAATGTATTTTTCCAAATACTGAGAACAAAGTCTTGTTTATAACCAGTTTCGTCATCAGTTTCCCTGGCAACAGGGATTTTTTGTGCTCTCTACTCCTGGGTTCATTTTGATGACTGTCTGCGTCCCACATGGCACCCTATTCCCTATATACAGTAGTGCACTACTTTTGACCAAGGCCCATAGGGCTCTGGGCAAAAGTAATGCACTATATAGGGAATACAGTGCCATTTCAGTCAATGTCTTAGGCACCTACCGGTGGAGTAAACCTCTAAAGCAAATCGGTCTTTGATGTAGCCGACTTGTCATTTCGTCAAGTTCATGAGCTCACCAGGAGGGAAGCGTTGCAACCGTTCAGCCCTGCTTTATCTCGGGGTACTGCACTCCATTTGTGAGCAATCGTGTCTCTGGCGTTGAATACAAACAAGGTACCATTGATTAAATATGAGGTGGGATTGTGTGAGGTGCCATGGGAGCCTACAGCTGTTGAGTTTGGATTGTTAACAGAACAAGAACAAACACGCATGCTGACACACACACACACACACACACACACACACACACACACACACACACACCACACACACACACACACACACACACACACACACACACACACTCAATTTGTCTCTCTGACTCTTTTCTCTGTGTGTGTGTGCATGCCTGTATGTGTTATAACTCAACGAATTGTCACTTGTGTATCTTAATCACTGTCTTATCAGGTAATGCCACCATAAAGGGCTGGAGATAAGTCTATAGGGCCATACTGTTCTGTGGATGAGAAGAGGTAAAGGAGAGAAGAAAGAGAGTGGGAGTGAGGGGGCATTCCAAACAGCTCCAGGCTGTATCTCCTGACCTGGCCCTGGGGAGGGTCAGGATAGCCTGTCCACTGATGACAGATTTGGTCTGTGTGTTTTGTCATGCGGGCAGGGGGATAGATGGGTGTCTAATAAAGGTTTTGCACTTTCTCCCGCTGAATCTATCGATCCACCCTGCCTCTGACCCTCTATCCCCCTGCCAGCGAGAACAATACCAAGCATGACAACGGTAAGAGACCTCTCCCCTCAGGGTCATCCACCATAAGCTGTAGATTCATAAAGCCTCACACAGCTCTATTCTTTCAGCTTTATCAGGCGCTTCACCCAATGGTAATTTCCAGAATTTCTACTTTCCATATCATAGTCGTGTAAGTGCCCCTGTGTCCTCTGGCTTTAATCTCTCTATGAAAACCCTAAGCCAGCACTTTTCCCCTTTTGTCTGGGAGGAAGTCAAGGCAGGCGTTTTATTATCTGATTAAATGTAAACTGGAAGGTCAGTGGAGAACAAGTTGTCATTTTAAATGATGGCAATATGGGGTTACATTTAATATTCAAGGTTCTAACCACCAACTGTGCTGTAAGGGCTACATCCCAACTTGAGAAACATGCATGTAACTTGAATTTGTGTGTAAATAATGCATTGATGCCAATGTAGGATTTATAAGATCCATTACTAGGGCTGTTGCGGTGACCGTATTACCGCCACACCCGCGCTCACCAGTCATGAATGTAGTCAAATTCCACGTGACCATTTAGTCATGGCAACTAGGCTTCTCCAAGCTCTGATGCTGCTGATGGTCATTAGTAGCCTACCAAAATTGCTAACTGTCCCTCTAATCACTCTGACATCAATGCAAATGTAAGCGAAAATCAAATCAAGCACTTCATGAGAGCCTATGAGCTCATGTTGCGCAACATTTCCATAGGCTATGCAATTGCGTGAGACAACACAGTTTTGATGGTCTTATTTCTCAACTTTCCTAATGTTAAGCACATTGCTTCGCTTTACAACAGGAGTATAGCCAAGCTGGCTGGCATGACAATTAACCACGGGAAAAGCGTCCTCCATTCGCTATTTAAGTGCATAGATGACATTCATTTTTGCCCCTGTTCCGAAACAGCTGCAAGATAATGGTCCATTCTAAATCCAAACTAATTCCACACATAGAGTATATTATTTATTATATGTAAAGACAAAATTAAATTAAGAATAATCTGATGGGTGACAATATTATCACTTGTGAATGATTTCCAGCGTGT
Organism: Salvelinus sp. IW2-2015; assembly: GCF_002910315.2. Lineage (NCBI taxonomy): Eukaryota > Metazoa > Chordata > Actinopteri > Salmoniformes > Salmonidae > Salvelinus > Salvelinus sp. IW2-2015. The sequence goes on along the minus strand of NC_036867.1, from coordinate 9,347,597 downwards.
GCAGCAAGGCAAGAAAGAGCCCATGCATTTTTTTACTTTTTCAAATCATAGTCGCATACCTCATGTAGCTTAGCCCTTAGGCTTATGTTTTGATAAGGTTTGTATCACAACTAAAGTGGCCAAATAACTTAAGCACATGAATCCGCTTTACAGCCGGTGTAGAGCCTAACTGGCAAACATAGGTGGCGCTTGAGTTTCAAGTTTGGGGAAGATATTTCCCCCCCAAAAAATTCACCTTTTTATAATAAAGCATTACATGCATAATCACATTTGCGGTCACTTTTGAGAACAGTGTTTTCCCGTTAATTGATTTCATTCTGGAACATTTGCTCTAATAGCCTACTGCCGTGTGTGCATCGCTGCGTGTGTGCGTTGCTGCGCTTATAATTTGAAGAAATAGCCTAATAGTTGATCAACATTTTAAGCTTAATGATCTGATCTGTTGCATCAACCTCATTGCTTTTTATTTTTATTTTTATGTGAGTGGTTGTATTCATGTGGGATCTATCAGCATCCCACAACTGTCCCAAAGTATATATGGAATACTTATTTCTCGCACAGGACAAGTTGACCAATAGAGTAGGTCAACTTTTGTACAATGGGGGATAGTAGATTGACTTAGGCTAGTGCTTTTGGCCTACTCATCTTGTTGGCTGACAAAAGGTAAATGTGGACAGTTCTAACATCTTCAATATGCACCTGGGAATTCCATAAGGACGCGCACAGTTGCATCTCCGATGTGTCTGTCTAAATTTGTAGCCTATTTCGGAGCTGAGATGCCTGTGAGAAGGACCCAATCACGTGACGGGCATTGGCTAATAAGAATTGAGATATCTGAGAGATCCATGTGAGTGAGAGGTAGGTGTTTCGGAGCACGGCGATTGGCAGCCGGAAGAAGGGAATTATAATGATTATATTCAGCTCAAGGGCACAACGGCCACACAAGGGGGATGCCACTGAGAAATTCGAGGCCTGGTGAGAATATTATCAAGTGCTTGTCAAAATGTGAGTGAGAGACTGATGAAGTGTGTACAGCCTGCGCAAAAAACACTAAGCAGAGCTCATGCTTTTCATGCAAATTTTTTCAAGTCATCATTAGAGTCGCATCATGCAGCCGTAGAATGTATCATATCTAAAGTTGCATAAATAACTCTAAATTAAGCATATAGGAGGACCTGTTCCTTTGCTAACCGCTCAACACAAAATAGCCGCATCCCTTTGAAATCTTTTGTAGAAAATATCCTTTCTATTTTATTCAGCTATGTTCAATTTTATTCTTCATACTATAAAATAATGCCACAGAATTCAAAGCAAATCTTGTCTGCTAAATTAACTAGTGTATCCCATAGCCATATGGCATATTCAGATCAGGGCCTAACATAATGTCTGAGTATGCTATTATGTTCTTCTGAAATAGATTACATTTTCTTCATATCATGTTTCTTTAGACGTGTCAAAGATAAATAATGGATTTATTGTGATGGTGTAGGCTATATTAAATGGATTTATTAGACTTTTTAAAATGTCGATGGTCTGCGTCAGTGGCTTGTAGGCTATGCGTGGAAGCCAGGAGATGCTAAACGTGTTTATGTTCATTAACGATCAATTACTGTGAGACCAGCAGTTATTTGCTTGACCATCACCGGTTGACAAAATGTCATGACCGCCACAAGCTTATTCATTACAAAGGCACTACATCCTGTGTTTTTCCCCCTGGTCTGCTTTACATAGCGTACCAACTATCTAGGCCTACCTCTTTGAGGAGTAGGTCAGGGGTTTTCAAACCTCATCGGGGACCCCAGCCATTCCATGTATTTCAGAGCTATCACACCTGATTCAACTTGTCAAGTAATTATCAAGCCCTTCAACTACTTTAATCAGGTGAGCTGGTTTAGGGCTACAACCAAATTGTGAAACGTCTCAGAGGAGAGGTTTGGAAACCACTGATGTAGATGGGTGATGGAGGTGACATCAGAAGAGCGGTGACGTAGCGACTGGGGCAGAGGGATGATGGAGATAACAGAAGGGTGACTGGGTTGAAAGGTCCAGAGAGGCGATGTTGGTGACAGGACCAGAGAGTGGTAATTGAGGTGACAAGGGCAGAGAAGTTTGTGTAAATGTGACAAGGCAGCGTCCCCCCCCCCCCCTTCTAAAGGCAGTGAAAGCTAAAGTGACCCAATAGGTTAGTTATTCATGTGAACCAGATGCCCTGTTACCCAGAGGAGCGCTGACAGATGCTTTGTAAACAACAGAGGCTGTGTGAGGATACAGAGCCTGTCATTGGGAATTAACTCACCCCTTGGTTTTGGCTGCTTTTTGTGAGCATGGTGACAGTATTAGAGAATCCGTTGATGTTTTCATCTGATTGCTAGAGAAGGATGTATGAAACAATTTGTCTGAACTGCCAGGAGGCCGACTGTCATTATCTCTCGTGTTATGTTGAATCAAATAAAATGTTATTTGCCACATGCGCCGAATACAACAGGTGTAGACTTTACTGTGTGAAAGTGTGAAAGTTTACTGGGTGAAAGTGACTAGGCAATCAGGATAGATAAAGAGTAGCAGCAGTGCAAATAAAAAGAGAGTCAATGCAAATAGTCAGGGTAACCATTTGATTAACTGTTCAGAATTCTTATTTGCTTGGGGGTAGAAGCTGTTAAGGAGCCTTTTGGTCCCAGACTTGGCGCTCCGGTACCGCTTGCCCTGTGGTAGCATAGAGCACAGTCTACGACTTGAGTGGAGTCTTTTACAATTTCTGGGCCTTCTTCTGACACCGCCTGGTATAGAGGTCCTGTATGTACTTGGCAGTATGCACTACCCTCTGTAGCGCCTTACGGTCAGATGCCAAGCAGTTTCCATACCAAGCGGTGATGCGTCACTGGGCATCTCGCGGCTGGGTTTCCCTTTGTAAGCCGTGATAGTTTGCAAGCCCTGCCATATCTGATGAGCGTCAGAGCCGGTGTGCTAGGATTCGTTCTTAGTCCTGTATTTAAGCTTTGCCTGTTCAAAGGTTCGTCCGGAGGCCGTAAAAGGATTTCTTATAAGCATCCGGATTAGTGTCCGGCTCCTTGAAAGCAGTAGCTCTAGCCTTTACCTCAGTGCATATGTTGTCCATGGCTTCTGGTTGGGATATGTACGTAGGTCACTGTGGGGATGTTGTCCTTGATGCACTTACAGTTGAAGTCAGAAGTTTACATACACCTTAGCCAAATATATTTCAACTCCGTTTTTCACAATTCCTGACATTTAGTCCTACTAAAAATTCCCTGTCTTAGGTCAGTTAGGATCACCACTTTATTTTAAGAATGTGAAATGTCAGAATAATAGTTGAGAGAATGATTTATTTCAGCTTTTATTTCTTTCATCACATTCCCAGTGGGTCAGAAGTTTACATACACTTAATCAGTATTTGGTAGCATTGCCTTTAAATTGTTTAACTTGGGTGAAATGTTTCAGGTAGTCTTCCACAAGCTTCCCACAGTAAGTTGGGTGAATTTTGGCCGATTCCTCCTGACAAAGCTGGTGTAACTTGCTCGCACATGGTTTTTCAGTTCTTCCCACAAATTTCTATAGGATTGAGGTCAGTGATGGCCAGTCCAATACCTTGGCCTCTCCCTTTTTCTTCCAAATATAACAATGGTCATTATGGTCAAACAGTTCTATTTTTGTTTCATCAGACCAGAGGACATTTCTCCAAAAAGTATGATCTTTGTCCCCATGTGCAGTTGTAAACCGTAGTCTGGCTTTTTTATGGCGGTTTTGGAGCAGTGCTTTCTTCCTTGCTGAGCGGACTATCAGGTTATGTGGATATAGATACTTTTGTATCTGTTTCCTCCAGCATCTTCACAAGGTCCTTTTCTGTCGTTCTGGGATTGATTTGCACTTTTCGCACCAATGTATGTTCATCTCTAGGAGACAAAACGCGTCTCCTTCCTGAGCGGTATGATGGCTGCGTGGTCCCATGGTGTTTATACTTGCGTACTATTGTTTGTACAGATGAATGTGGTACCTTCAGGCGTTTGGAAATTGCTCTCAATGATGAACCAGACTGCAATTTTTTCCCCTGAGGTCTTGGCTGAGTTCTTTTGATTTTCCAATGATGTCAAGCAAAGAGGCACTGAGTTTGAAGGTAGGCCTTGAAATACATCCACAGGTACACCTCCAATTACTCAAATGATGTCAATTAGCCTATCAGAAGCTTCTAAAGCATGACATAATTTTCTGGAATTTTCCAAGCTGTTTAAAGGCACAGTCAACTTAGTGTATGTAAACTTCTGACCCACTGGAATTGGGATACAGTGAATTATAAGTGAAATAATCTGTCTAAACAATTGTTGGAAAATGTACTTGTGTCATGCACAAAGTAGATGGCCTAACCGACTTGCCAAAACTATAGTTTGTTAACAAGAAATTTGTGGAGTGGTTGAAAAACAAGTTTTAATGACTCCAACCTAAGTGTATGTAAACTTCTGACTTCAACTGTATGTCAAATCAAAGTTTAGTGCACAGGATACAGGGTGTAAACGGTACAGTGAAATTATTCTCCTTTTGTGACTGAGTTAGGTTTTAAGTCATGCCAGCCACAATTTCAATTCATTCGTTGTTTCTATAGGAATTTAGATTCGTCAATTGTATACATTGTAGCCTGGACATCTAACCTGTGAGAAACATTATCAATAAAACATTTATTCCTTGGTCGCCCCTATGGGACTTTGTGAAGTATGTGCTGCAGTCTGATTCAGATATCCATAGTTGATATGTTTCATAAGGCCTAACCTCAGAGCGACTACTTTGGAAATTAGAACTTAGAAAGTTATATTGCACAAAAACTTTGAGTCAAGGGTGAGGAAGTTAACTGATAAGACTGGTCAGACAAATGTTGAGCCGCAGAGAGAGAATGAACTACGAAAAAGTATTCTGTCTTTTCGAAGAGATACTCGACTTTGTTATAGAAACGAAAAGGTCAGTTAAGGAGTCTCTGGCCTCGGAATGGAGTGAGTGAAAAAGCGACGTAATGAAAACATAAAGAACAAAGGCATTTATCACTGAGTGTTCGGCAGGGATGAAAAGGAATCTTCAGAGCAGTATTGATATAGTTCTGCTTGGTGCCATGACTCATTTGTAGAGTTTGGAAGGCTTGCAGCTGGCTACTGCATCAGCGCTGGAACAGGATCACACCCCAAATCGCTTCATTGAGGAACACTGAATAATTCAAACATGCAGTATTGGCAGCTCCAATCACCTACTTTCAGCCAGGTAGCATCAAAGGGCAATGGAATGTATAATTTGATATGAGATAGTAATTAGTACTTTTTTGGTATCTTCAGAGTTTCAAAAGCTGTTTTGAAAAATTTTACTTTATTTATGGAACGTATGGTATTGTCAGACATCAAGGGCGCTCATGCCACAGTACTGCAGAGAGATTACAGGCCTCTCTGCATTATTTTGTTTTATATGTATATGTGTGTGTGTATATATATATATATATATTTATTTATTTAACTAGGCAAGTCAGTTAAGAACAAATTCTTATTTACAATGATGGCCTGCCCCGGCCAAACCCTCCCCTAACCCAGACGACGCTGCGCCAATTGTGCGCCACCCTATGGGACTCCCCATCGCGGCCGGTTGTGATACAGCTCGGGATCGAACCAGGGTCTGTAGTGACACCTCTAGCACTGAGATGCAGTGCCTTAGACGCTGCGCCACTCGGGAGCTGCAAAAGGCCATGTCTATGCCTGGTATTGAAACTACGCTTTTAGATTCGATTACAAATCATTTGGACAACAATGCTTTGCGGTCACAAGGTGTTCAAAAATATCCTATCCTAGTTTTTGAAATAGACATGTCTGAAAAGCGGTCACATTTAGTGACCCATTAGCCTTCACAACATTGACACACTCATGTCCTTTTCCAGAAGTGCTCACAGCCAGATCTGATCACGATTGGATCACAATCTTTTGCTCGTATACTCCTGACATTATGACATAAGTGGGCACATTCTAAAAATACCAAACAATTTAAACCACCAAATCTCTAACCTATTCCTTAACTTTTCATTACAATAAAGCAGAATCAGATTAAATACTGCTACACTCAAGAAGCCATTCTGAAACGATTATGCTATTTTCAAAGAATTAATCTGTCACCACATTACGCCCGAGGTACCAGACTCACCAGGCTCTCTGCTGTCTCTACACCTCTTGTTGAATCGATGGTGAAATATGTCCCCGTGCTGAGCCCTCTGAGCCTTCACACCCGTGACCTTTCCTCCTCTTATCTCCTTTGTTGTCAATCAGCTAGGGGATACTGTGGCATAGTCGCAGGCCGCAGTACTGTCCCCAGCTCGCTCCCCAGACAGCCAGGACATTGTAAAACGCTGGCCTCGGTCAGCACGGGCTAATTGGGTGGAGTGTAGCATCAGGAGAGAGGGAGGTGACTGCTGCTAGCCTCGCTGTGTGACTCCATTACATGTTGCTGTGTGGAGAAGTGGACAACGGCCCGTGGAGTTTAGATACTGATGCGTCTGCTGCATCTAACAATTATATACTGGAGTCTACTGGAGACTTGCTGAAATGGAAGTTGGTCTTATGTGGCCACTTTTTAATGCAATACATGAACTGTATTTAGAACCATGTCTTGTAAGGTGTGCTGTTATTTCAAGATTCAACACTGAAGCTGCCTGGTCAAAAATAGAGATTGAATGGAAATGAAAATAACTGCTGATATGGTGTGGGTTTACTGTAAATGACACATTCCACTCTGTTTCTACATGTGATTAGAAGAAATGTGTTTCGCCAAGGTTGCTTTGTGTCTCATTTCAGATGCCGCTCGTACGAGGACTGCTGTGGCACGCGCTGCTGCGTCCGAGCCCTCTCCATCCAGCGGCTATGGTACTTCTGGTGAGTCCTACCTACCAGGCTGTCCTTTCCAATGGATCGACATTTACTCTGCCCTCCCCCTCTAACTCCCCTCCTTCCCTCCATGACAGTCCCAAGGCTACATCCGTCGCTATTGGTATTCAAGGCCCCAACTCAAGGGTTCAGGGGGTCAGGCAGCCAAATCAATACCCCGCTCCAGAGATGACTGCGGTGTTAGCATACAGATAATCCCCTGCGACCATCACCCCTGTGACCTCTCTAAACAAGGTGTTTTGTGAAGTGGCCCTTGGCTGATAATGAAGAAAAGGAGCCTTGTAGTAAGGGTTAGATGAAATGTGTCTGTGTGGAGCGATATAGGCTGGTCAATACTGAGCATTGAGTATGTTGTAGTTAAGCTCTCGAGTCAATGGGGAGCTGATGTGTTGAGGCGAAGAGCTTGTGTAGGATAATTATGACCGAAACAATGGCATGCTGAGGACAAGGACATCATGAAACCGTTAGGGACCCAGAAAGAGAAATGCAGCGCACTGGGCACGATCCTGTCAGGCATTGTCTTATACGCCTATTGTGGGATATGCAATTAAGCATGAAATAGGCCTCTCTTTTCAATGATTAATGCATGGTAGTGGTGCAATTAGCCATAACAACCTCTTGAGTTACAAGAGTCTAGGGTCACTTATTATCTCCTTCATCAGCCTTTGTTTTTCCAGTTGAGCCGTGGGGCATCACTGCTTTGCTTTCGCAATCCACCTGCGAAAACAGAACATGGAACCGCTACTCCCCATGGAAACAAAACCATGGTTTCATGGTGCTCTAACGGCCTTGGGTGAAGGGTTTTGATCCCCGACTGCCTGGTCTCTGTTACCTTTCACGGAGCTTGTGGGTCAAGGCTGGTGTCAACTCAATTGCGAGGTTCTCAAGGCCCACGTGGAGGGTAATGTCCTCGCCCCCCCTCTCAATTTAATGGACACCTGACCATGTCTGTTTGGAGCGATTGGAGAGGTTGGTTCACTCTACTGGCAGGATCTGTGGATATAATGGTTGCTTATTCTGATAGTGCCACGTCAAGGCAAGCTGACTATATAAAGCCAGTGGCAAGTTGAATGCAATTCTCAAACAGATGATGAGGAAAGTGAACAGGGGTTACTTGTTAAACTTCACTCCTGACCAATGTCACTAATGACAGTACACTGTCAGGGATGTCTCTCTAGCATTCATAAGTACAGTTGAAGTCGGAAGTTTACATACAATTAGGTTGGAGTCATTAAAACTCGTTTTTCAACCACTCCACAAATTTCTTGTTAAACTATAGTTTTGGCAAATCGGTTAGAACATCTACTTTGTGCATGACACAAGTAATTTACAGACAGATCATTTCACTTATAATTCACTGTATCACAATTCCAGTGGGTCAGAAGTTTACATGCACTAAGTTGACTGTGCCATTAAACAGCTCGGAAAAATCCAGAAAATGATGTCATGGCTTTAGAAGCTTCTGATAGGCTAATTGACATAATTTGAGTCAATTGGAGGTGTACCTGTGGATGTACAGTCATGGCCAAAAGTTTTGAGAATGACACAAATATTAATTTCCACAAAGTTTGCTGCTTCAGTGTCTTTAGATATTTTTGTCAGATGTTACTATGGAATACTGAAGTATAATTACAAGCATTTCATAAGTGTCAAAAGGATTTTATTGACAATTACATGAAGTTGATGCAAAGAGTCAATATTTGCAGTGTTGACCCTTCTTTTTCAAGACCTCTGCAATCCGCCCTGGCATGCTGTCAATTAACTTCTGGGCCACATCCTGACTTATGGCAGCCTATTCTTGGATAATCAATGCTTGGAGTTTGTCAGAATTTGTGGGGTTTTGTTTGTCCCACCCGCCTCTTGATTGACCACAAGTTCTCAATGGGATTAAGGTCTGGGGAGTTTCCTGGCCATGGACCCAAAATATCGATGTTTTGTTCCCCGAACCACTTAGTTATCACTTTTGCCTTACGGCAAGGTGCTCCATCATGCTGGAAAAGGCATTAATCATCACCGAACTGTTTCTGGATGGTTGGCAGAAGTTGCTCTCGGAGGATGTGTTGGTACCATTCTTTATTCATGGCTGTGTACTTAGGCAAAATTGTGAGTGAGCCCACTCCCTTGGCTGAGAAGCAACCCCACACATGAATGGTCTCAGGATGCTTTACTGTTGGCATGACACAGGACTAATGGTATCGCTCACCTTGTCTTCTCCGGACAAGCTTTTTTCCAGATGCCCCAAACATTCGGAAAGGGTATTCATCAGAGAAAATGACTTTACCCCAATCCTCAGCAGTCCAATCCCTGTACCTTTTGCAGAATATCAGTCTGTCCCTGATGTTTTTCCTGGAGAGAAGTGGCTTCTTTGCTGCCCTTCTTGACACCAGGCCATCCTCCAAAAGTCTTCGCCTCACTGTGCATGCAGATGCACTCACACCTGCCTGCTGCCATTCCTGAGCAAGCTCTGTACTGGTGGTGCCCCTATCCCGCAGCTGAATCAACTTTAGGAGACGGTCCTGGCGCTTGCTGGACTTTCTTGGACGCTTTAGGTACAATCTTACTGGCAGCAATATCCTTGCCTGTGAAGCCCTTTTTGTGCAAAGCAATGATGACGGCACGTGTTTCCTTGCAGGTAACCATGGCTGACAGAGGAAGAACAATGATTCCAAGCACCACCCTCCTTTTGAAGCTTCCAGTCTGTTATTCAAACTCAATCAGCATGACAGAGTGATCTTCAGCCCTGTCCTTGTCAACACTCACACCTGTGTTAACAAGAGAATCACTGACATGATGTCAGCTGGTCCTTTTGTGGCAGGGCTGAAATGCAGTGGAAATGTTTTTTGTGGATTCAGTTCATTTGCATGGCAAAGAGGGACTTTGCAATTATTTGCAATTCATCTGATCGATCTTCATAACATTCTGGAGTATATGCAAATTGCCATCATACAAACTGAGGCAGCAGACTTTGTGAAAATTAATATTTGTGTCATTCTCAAAACTTTTGGCCACGACTGTATTTCAAGGCCTACCTTCAAACTCAGTGCCTCTTTGCTTGACATCATGGGAAAATCAAAAGAAATCAGCCAAGACATCAAAAAAAAATTGTAGACCTTCACACGTCTGGTTCATCCTTGGGAGCAATTTCCAAACGCCTGAAGGTACCACATTCATTTGTACATACAACAATACGCAAGTATAACCACCATGGGACCACGTAGCCGTCATACTGCTCAGGAAGGAGACGCGTTCTGTCTCCTAGAGATGAACGTACTTTGGTGCGAAAAGTGCAAATCAATCCCAGAACAACAGCAAAGGACCATGTGAAGATGCTGGAGGAAACAGGTAAAAAAGTATCTATATCCACAGTAAAACAAGTCCTATATCAACGTAACCTGATAGGCCGCTCAGCAAGGAAGAAGCCACTGCTTCAAAACCGCCATAAAAAAGCCAGACTACAGTTTGCAACTGCACATGGGGATAAAGATCGTACTTTTTGGAGAAATGTCCTCTGGTCAGGAAGTTAAAGCTTGGTCGCAAATGGGTCTTCCAAATGTATAATGACCCCAAGCATACTTCCAAAGTTGTGGCAAAATGGCTTAAGGACAACAAAGTCAAGGTATTGGAGTGGCCATCACAAAGCCCTGACCTCAATCCTATAGAAAATGTGTGGGCAGAACTGAAAAAGCGTGTGCGAGCAAGGAGGCATACAAACCTGACTCAGTTACACCAGCTCTGTCAGGAGGAATAGGCCAACATTCACCCAACTTATTGTGTGAAGCTTGTGGAAGGCTACCCGAAACGTTTGACCCAAGTTAAACAATTTAAAGGCAATGCTACCAAATACTAATTGAGTGCATGTAAACTTCTGACCCACTGGGAATGTGATGAAAGAAATAAAAGCTGAAATAAATCATTCTCTCTACTATTATTCTGACATTTCACATTCTTAAAATAAAATTGTGATCCTAACTGACCTAAGACAGGGGATTTTTACTAGGATTAAATGTCAGGAATTGTGAAAACTGAGTTTAAATGTATTTGGCTAAGGTGTATGTAAACTTCTGACTTCAACTGTATGTCAATGTTTGTATATTTACATTTGAACAGAAATGGCGAAATGAGTAGGATATTAAATGTGGCACTGCACAAATTATTTGGAATAATTCACATCACATGTTTTGTCAATATTAAAATGGTTTAATATATTTTTGTATAATAATTTTAAAAAACTGGTGATTCATTCACAATTTACAGTATTCACAATAGAGATAGTCACCGCCAACATTATTGACACCGTTGATAAGGGTAAGCAAAAAAGACAGCATAAAATACAAATACTGAGCTATGCAAAACAATTTTTTGAATGATATTTTAAACTAATGCAATTGTTCAAAACAAATTCTTATGAAGATGTATCAAAATGATTGGCACCGCTAAAGATTCGTATACATAAAATCAAACAAAATGTATTAACGGTCTACTTTTTTGAAAGCATCTCAGCCTTCCATAGTTTCACTAGTGTATAAAGAGACACATGTAAGACACATGTAAAATCCATTTGTCATCCATCACCATGGGGAAAGGCAAAGAACTCACAAACTTAAAGAAAAATGGTTGTCAGCCTTAGTAAATCAGGCAATGGGCATAAAACAATAGCTAAAATAACTAAATGTACCACTATTAGGTCAATAATGAAGAACCACTGTAAAAGTGCTAAACCTTCCTGTTCTTGTCCACACGCACAGTGAGGAAGTTGGTTCAGGAGGCAAAGAAAAATTACAGAACTTGGTCGCATCTTGATTACCAAGTCTCTTACAATAGGCTCTTTGGAAGGGTTGACAGAAAAAAAAGGCTTTTATTGAGAGCAACCAACAAATGTAAATGCCTGGCGCTTGCTAAACGGTAGTGGCACTTGGATATGAACCAGGTGTTATGGACATATGAGACGAAAAGAGGTCTTTGGCCACACAGTGGTGGGTTTGGCATCGAAAGAAAGATGCGGATGCAGAAAGGTACCTCATACCTACTGTAAAATATGGTGGAGGATCTTTGATGTTATGGATCTATTTTGCATCCACTGGTCCTGGGGCCCTTGCTGTGGGCCAAAAACTCCATCCAACTTGATTTATTTTTTTCAAATAGCTCTTACATTTAAAAGGGCATTATCATTTTCTCAATTACAGAGTGTTATTTTGACCTCGTAGTGTGAAAATATTGTTTTTGACTGCACTGCCCTTTAAGTCAATAGCATCTGCCTCTGCCAGGAGGCTGAAACTTGGCCACAAGTCCATCTTTCAGCAAGACAATGACCCCAAGCACACATCAAAGTCCACAAATATATGGTTAATTGACCACATAATCAACATTCAGTCTCCGGATTTAAATCCCATCGAATTGAAGAGGGCAGTCAAGTGCAGACTGAAGGATATCAAAGATCTGGAAAGGTTCTGTATGGAGCAATGGTCTAAGATCCCTCCCAATGTGTTCTCCAATCTCATAAAACATTATAGGAAAAGGCTCAGTGCTATTTTCCTTGCAAGGGGAGGGTGCACAAAGTATTGAAAATAAGGGTGCCAATAATTGACTTATCTTTTTGAGAAAAAGTTTAAGAAAAATGATCTGTTAAACAGGCTCTTTCTCTGAGCAATTTTATTAGTATAAAATAATACAGTATAATTCCCTTTTTTTGGCGCATACAATATAGCTATATAGTATAATCAACTTTGTGTTCTGTAATCACATGAATGGAGAAAGAAATGAATGTTAAAGATATCCTCAATCTAATCAAGAACACATACATTGATTGAGGACAGTATTGTCTGTCAGTTGGTAGATTAAAACACAAAGATTGTCACACACATTCTTGATAGACACAGGCTTCTCTGCATATGCCCTGCTGTTACAGTGGCCCTATCAACTGCCTGCTACCAAGGCAGCACAGGGCTGGGGATTGGGGTTAGGCTGACAGCGTTCTGCCACTGCGGCAATTTCCCCCACCTGTAGACCTTGGTAGACGCCCGTCACTGTGGTGGTATGGGAAGTGCCGTCAGTGTACTCTTTAGCCAGGTGTGCGGTGAACGGGATTTTAATCTTATACTTTTTTCCTGCCATTTTCACCGTGCAGTGATGGTTGGCTGGGACAGCCACCTCTACACTCATTGAGTGGCTGATGGTTTCAGTCACAGAATTGCCGTTTGTGTGGGTTTTCTCAGATGTGACGGCGACACTAGCTGTAACAGAGATTATTGGTATCCCTACTGTTATGGAGGTGGATATGGTCAGGGAGGAGGAGGCGCTGGTCTGCCAGGTGCTCTGTCTTTCTGTCCTCTCCTCTAGCTGCACCGTCTGCTTCACTGAGTGGCAGTTCTTGTTGGTGGCACTGTACTCTCCCAGCGCCACCGGTGCTTGGGAGAGTGTGACCAGTTGATCGACATGGTACTCTACGTTGAAGATTCTCTGTGTGTATCTCTCCTTTTTCAGTGTTAGCAAATCAAAGTCCCTTTTGTATTTTAACTCTTTGCCATTCAAAGGAAGAAAGAATATATTTTTGTAAACGGATCCTATTCCATAATGATTTTTTGCAGAATAGGCTTTGTTCTTGGCATGGGGTGCGATTGAGTTTGTTGGAATAGACCTTGAGAATGCTCTCCATTGCAAAAGCTCAAGGTTCTGCTCGTTAACTAGCAGATCAAACTGTGTGCGTCGGTCCTCCTTCCCATTGCAGGGGTTATAGCAGTATGGTCCTTTGGAGGGACTATAATGACCAGTGGACCAGTTACAGCCCTCGAGGGGGACGCAGATATAGTCGAGGCGTTTTGCTGCCTGGTTATAGATGCTCACTGTCCAGCTTGGCAGGGACCCGGTCCATCTGACCCACTTCAGATGTTTGTTTTCTCCGAAATTGGGCCGGATCAAGCTCCGCAGCTTGAGAGAGGCTTTTGCTTGAGTTTCTGGCTGGGCTTCTGTGGAGGAAGGTTTGTTGATTATTTAGCGTGGATTCTTGAAGAATATGAAAGCCTCTTGTATTCATTAATGGTGCATTCAGCAGAATGGGGAAAGAGCTTTACGTTCTTCACGCTTTCCCAATCCTTTTGAATGCACTGCTAATTGATACAATGTGTTACCACTAGCATTACCCCATTTTATCATTAATTTAAAAGTACAGAAATGGATGTACCAATCACAGATTTCCCCTTTTAAAGCTATGGAAACATCACACATATTTTCCCATAGTGGAGGTCTCATAATACCCATAAAACCTAGCGGTCAAACAGGGAAATGGTTACAATAATTTTTCCCATACATTTTAGAAACACATAAAATATGGGCTGTGTTTCGTGTATTCTTACCCTGGCGTGACGTTTTGATAACCGTTTAAATCTCTCTCAGATAAGGACACTTTTATCAATATATTCGTCTCTATTTACTCTCAGATTTGAAAATGCTAATTAGCATCAAAGTAAACATCATGGAAAACTACAAATCCCTGCTAGCTCCTGCACATCATCTCCAGCTGACACCTTTGGTAACAGGTATTGTGTAAATTTAAAACTTGCACAAGACAGTTCACAGAATTGTCAATTTTAAAGATATTTTGCCAATTTATTAATTACTACGTTTAGCTAACATTAGATAGTTACTCCAGAGATTCTGACCTTTGCCTCGCTTCGGCAGTCTTATCCAAATCATCATGGCATTTGTAGTTCTTTGTGATAGCCACATTAACAGGTAATTTTTTGGTGGGGGGGTATATACAAATGATTATATTGCTAAAAGTCACCTTATCCGAGAGAGATTTACACGGTTATCAAAATGTCTCGCCACGGTAAGCCTACACGAAACACAGCCCTTATTTTAAGTGTTTCTAAAATCCCCTATGGAAAAATGAATGGTAAAAAAACGATTTGAAACATTTCCATGTTTGACCGCTAGGTTTTATTGGTATTATGACTAATACTGTGGTACAGAGAACATACAATTGGCATGCTGACTGCAGGAATGTCCACCAGAGCTGTTGACAAATAATTTAATGTTAATTTCTCTACCATAATGCCGCCTCCAATGTCGTTTTAGAGATTTTGGCAGTACGTCCAACTGGCCTCAACCACAGACTACGTGTATGGCGCTGTGTGGGCGAGGGGTTTGCTGATGTCAACGTTGTGAACAGTGTGACCCATGGTGTGGTTATGGTATGGGCAGGCATAAACTACGGTCAACGAACACAGTTGCATTTTGTCGATGGCAAATTGAATGCACAGCGATCCTGAGGCCCATTGTGAAGCCCATATATTTTAAGATATCTCTGACCAACAGATGCATATCTGTATTCCCAGTCATGTGAAATCCATAGATTAGGGCCTAATGAATTGACTGATTTCCTTACATGAACTATAACTTTTATTCAGTGTTTATATAAAAATTGTATTATCTGTCCATAATGTCCATGAGTTTCTAGTGGATAGACCATCAGCGATAATCTGAAGTACCCAAAAAGGACACTAGATGTCATCTGATAAAATTACCTGAAAAACATTCTGGTAAACTTAAAGTTTCCAGTAGGGGCCTCCCGAGTGGTGCAGTGGTCTAAGGCACTGTATCGCAGTGCTAGCTGTGCCTCTAGAGATTCTGGGTTCGAGTCCAGGCTCTGTCGCAGCCGGCCGCGACCGGGAGATCCATGGGGTGGCGCACAATTGGCCCAGCGTTCTCCGGGTTTGTCCGGCAGGGATGTCCTTGTCCCATCGTGCGCTAGCGACTTCTGTGGCAGGCCGGGCGCAGTGCACGCTGACATGGTCGCCAGGTGTACGGTGTTTCCTCCGACACATTGGTGTGGCTGACTTCCGGGTTAAGTTGGCATTGTGTCAAGAAGCAGTGCGGCTTGGTTGGGTTGTGTTTCGGGGGACGCATGGCTCTCGACCTTCGCCTCTACCGAGTCCATACGGGAGTTGCAGCGATGAGACAAGACTGTAACTACCAATTGGATACAACGAAATTGTGGAGAATTTTATTTATTTATTCCAGTAATATACCCTCCCTTTGCAACCCTAGTGTTAGCAATCACTTTGGTAGTTATCAATTGAAGGTTGAAAGCCATTATTCAAAACCAACAATACAAAATGAGAAACTATGCAGCTATGCATAGCCAAATGCACCATATATAGACAGAACACATCACTCACCGTCCACTGTGGTCACAATGCTCTGAGTGACATGGTGTGAAAGCTGCATGTTCATCAGCTCTGGGGGTTCCATACCAAGAGAACATTGCAGCAGAAAGCCACAGGCTACAAAAGCTGTCAGTATCATCTGAAGGATAAAGAAGATGCGGAGAAAACGCACAAAGAATTAGACCTGACATCAATCCATATTGATGGAAGTTTGAAACATATTTTTGTAATGTAAAATAGACATGTTTAGATGGAAAGAACTTCCTATTGAACAGCACTCTGCATCACTCACCTTCTTTACAAATGAAGTCTTCGTTCCTCTCAGCTTCTTGTCAAGATGGGGTTGACTCTCCACAGTAACTCCACAGCTTTTATAGTATATTGTTGGGTTAATGATTTGCTGTTTCATTGGTTTGTTATCTAGGTTAGGGAAAAAACTCAGTTTGAATGAAGTCACTTGAGTCCAGCCTTGATTTGTTTTTTTAAACTGATAGACATCACTAGGATTACGTTATCTGAATTTAATTCCAGAGTTTCCTTGTTGTATTATTTACACTGATAAACTGACATGACACCCAGCCTAAATGTACATCTGTAGCATAACAATGCACACTGTTCCTGTCATACTCATATGGTTAATCTGAGATGAATACATACATTTGATTAATTTTAAATTAATGGTTTATAACCATTTATGCTTGAAGAATATAACTTAGAAATGCTTTAGTTTAACAGTCTTACTCCAAAACCCCAATATAATTGTGACTAACTGTCACGATCGTCTTGACTTGGAAGAGAGGACCAAAACGCAGCGTGTGAAAAATACATTCTCCTTTATTAGAGAGACGAACAACGAACGAAACAAAACAACAAACTGACGACCGTGAAGCTATATAAACAAATGGTGCTGACACTGACCACTACACAACAATCACAGATTTCCCCTTTTAAAGCTATGGAAACATCACACATATTTTCCCATAGTGGAGGTCTCATAATACCCATAAAACCTAGCGGTCAAACAGGGAAATGGTTACAATAATTTTTCCCATACATTTTAGAACACATAAAATATGGGCTGTGTTTCGTGTATTCTTACCCTGGCGTGACGTTTTGATAACCGTTTAAATCTCTCTCAGATAAGGACACTTTTATCAATATATTCGTCTCTTATTACTCTCAGATTTGAAAATGCTAATTAGCATCAAAGTAAACATCATGGAAAACTACAATCCTGCTAGCTCCTGCACATCATCTCCAGCTGACACCTTTGGTAACAGGTATTGTGTAAATTTAAAACTTGCACAAGACAGTTCACAGAATTGTCAATTTAAAGATATTTTGCCAATTTATTAATTACTACGTTTAGCTAACATTAGATAGTTACTCCAGAGATTCTGACCTTTGCCTCGCTTCGGCAGTCTTATCCAAATCATCATGGCATTGTAGTTCTTTGTGATAGCCACATTAACAGGTAATTTTTTGGTGGGGGGGTATATACAAATGATTTATTGCTAAAAGTCACCTTATCCGAGAGAGATTTACACGGTTATCAAAATGTCTCGCACGGTAAGCCTACACGAACACACAGCCCTTATTTAAGTGTTTCTAAAATCCCCTATGGAAAAATGAATGGTAAAAAAACGATTTTGAAACATTTCATGTTTGACCGCTAGGTTTTATTGGTATTATGACTAATACTGTGGTACAGAGAACATACAATTGGCATGCTGACTGCAGGAATGTCCACCAGAGCTGTTGACAATAATTTAATGTTAATTTTCTACCATAATGCCGCTCCAATGTCGTTTTAGAGATTTTGGCAGTACGTCCAACTGGCCTCAACCACAGACTACGTGTATGGCGCTGTGTGGGGAGGGTTTGCTGATGTCAACGTTGTGAACAGTGTGACCCATGGTGTGGTTATGGTATGGGCAGCATAAATACGGTCAACGACACAGTTGCATTTTGTCGATGGCAAATTGAATGCACAGCGATCCTGAGGCCCATTGTGAAGCCCAATATTTTAAGATATCTCTGACCAACAGATGCATATCTGTATTCCCAGTCATGTGAAATCCATAGATTAGGGCCTAATGAATTGACTGATTTCCTTACATGAACTATAACTTTTATCAGTGTTTATATAAAAATTGTATTATCTGTCCATAATGTCCATGAGTTCTAGTGGATAGACCATCAGCGATAATCTGAAGTACCCAAAAAGGACACTAGATGTCTCTGATAAAATTACCTGAAAAACATTCTGGTAAACTTAAAGTTTCCAGTAGGGGCTCCCGAGTGGTGCAGTGGTCTAAGGCACTGTATCGCAGTGCTAGCTGTGCCTCTAGAGATTCTGGGTTCGAGTCCAGGCTCTGTCGCAGCCGGCCGCGACCGGGAGATCCATGGGGTGGCGCACAATTGGCCCAGCGTTCTCCGGGTTTGTCCGGCAGGGATGTCCTTGTCCCATCGTGCGCTAGCGACTTCTGTGGCAGGCGGGCGCAGTGCACGCTGACATGGTCGCCAGGTGTACGGTGTTTCCTCCGACACATTGGTGTGGCTGACTTCCGGGTTAAGTTGGCATTGTGTCAAGAAGCAGTGCGGCTTGGTTGGGTTGTGTTTCGGGGGACGCATGGCTCTCGACCTTCGCCTCTACCGAGTCCATACGGGAGTTGCAGCGATGAGACAAGACTGTAACTACCAATTGGATACAACGAATTGTGGAGAATTTTATTTATTTATTCCAGTATATACCCTCCCTTTGCAACCCTAGTGTAGCAATCACTTTGGTAGTTATCAATTGAAGGTTGAAAGCCATTATTCAAAACCAACAATACAAAATGAGAAACTATGCAGCTATGCATAGCCAAATGCACCATATATAGACAGAAACACATCACTCACCGTCCACTGTGGTCACAATGCTCTGAGTGACATGGTGTGAAAGCTGCATGTTCATCAGCTTGGGTGTCCATACCAAGAGAACATTGCAGCAGAAAGCCACAGGCTACAAAAGCTGTCAGTATCATCTGAAGGATAAAGAAGATGCGGAGAAAACGCACAAAGAATTAGACCTGACATCAATCCATATTGATGGAAGTTTGAAACATATTTTTGTAATGTAAAATAGACATGTTTAGATGGAAAGAACTTCCTATTGAACAGCACTCTGCATCACTCACCTTCTTTACAAATGAGTCTTCGTTCCTCTCAGCTTCTTGTCAAGATGGGGTTGACTCTCCACAGTAACTCACAGCTTTTATAGTATATTGTTGGGTTAATGATTTGCTGTTTCATTGTTTTGTTATCTAGGTTAGGGAAAAAACTCAGTTTGAATGAAGTCACTTGAGTCCAGCCTTGATTTGTTTTTAAAACTGATAGACATCACTAGGATTACGTTATCTGAATTTAATTCCAGAGTTTCCTTGTTGATTATTTACACTGATAAACTGACATGACACCCAGCCTAAATGTACATCTGTAGCATAACAATGCACACTGTTCCTGTCATACTCATATGGTTAATCTGAGATGAATACATACATTTGATTAATTTTAAATTAATGGTTTATAACCATTTATGCTTGAGAAATATACTTAGAAATGCTTTAGTTTAACAGTCTTACTCCAAAACCCAATATAATTGTGACTAACTGTCACGATCGTCTTGACTTGGAAGAGAGGACCAAAACGCAGCGTGTGAAAAATACATTCTCCTTTATTAGAGAGACGAACAACGAACGAAACAAAACAACAAACTGACGACCGTGAAGCTATATAAACAAATGGTGCTGACACTGACCACTACACAATGACATAGACAATTACCCACAAACGCATAATGCCTATGGCTGCCTTAAATATGGCTCCCAATCAGAGACAAATGAAAGAAGCTGTCTCTGATTGAGAACCACTCAGGCAACCATAGACATACTAGACACATTCACTAAACACAACCCCATACACTAAACCCAACACCCCCTTTTCCATATAACCACCCAAGACGAGACAAAACACAAACATTCCCATGTCACACCCTGACCTAACTAAAATAATAAAGAAAACAAAGAATACTAAGGCCAGGGCGTGACAGTACCCCCCCCCAAAGGTGCGGACTCCGGCCGCAAAACCTAACACAGAAGGGGAGGGTCCGGGGTGGGCCTTCCTATGGCGGCGGCTCGGGTGCGGGACGTGACCCCCACTCCACCATTGTCAATACCAGCTTTGGTGTCTCTGGTAGATCCTGGCTGACTGGCGGCTCTGGCAGATCCTGGCTGGCTGGCGGCTCTGGCAGATCCTGGTGGCTGGCGGCTCTGGCAGATCCTGGCTGGCTGGCGGCTCTGGCAGATCCTGGCTGGCTGGCGCTCTGGCAGATCCTGGCTGGCTGGCGCTCTGGCAGATCCTGGCTGGCTGGCGGCTCTGGCAGATCCTGGCTGGCTGGCGGCTCTGGCAGATCCTGGCTGGCTGGGCGACTCTGGCTGCTCCTGGCTGGCTGGCGACTCTGGCTGCTCCTGGCTGGCTGGCGACTCTGGCTGCTCCTGGCTGGCTGCGACTCTGGCTGTGCTGGCTGGCTGGCGACTCTGGCTGCTCATGGCTGGCTGGCGACTCTGCTGCTCATGGCTGGCTGGCGACTCTGGCTGCTCATGGCTGGCTGGCGATCTGGCTGCTCATGGCTGCTGGCGACTCTGGCTGCTCATGGCTGGCTGGCGACTCTGGCTGCTCATGGCTGGCTGGCGACTCTGGCTGCTCATGGCTGGCTGGCGACTCTGGCTGCCTCATGGTGGCTGGCGACTCTGGCTGCTCATGGCTGGCTGGCGACTCTGGCTGCTCATGGCTGGCTGGCGACTCTGAAGCTCAGGACAGACGGCGGCTCTGAAGGCTCAGGACAGACGGGCGGCTCTGAAGGCTCAGGGCAGACGGGCGCTCAGAAGGCTCAGGACAGACGGGGCTCAGAAGGCTCAGGGCAGACGGGCGGCTCAGAAGGCTCAGGGCAGACGGGCGGCTCAGAAGGCTCAGGGCAGACGGGCGGCTCAGACGGCGTGGTGGCAGACGGGCGGCTCAGACGGCGTTGGCAGACGGCAGACTCTGGCCGCTGAGACGCACTGTAGGCCTGGTGCGTGGTGCCGGAACTGGTGGTACGGGCTGGGACACGCATCTCAGGGCTAGTGCGGGGAGAAAGGACAGGGCATACTGGACCCTGGAGACGCACATAGGCCTAGTGCGTGGTGCCGGAACTGGTGGTACCGGGCTGGGGACACGCATCTCAGGGCTAGTGCGGGGAGAAGGAACAGGCATACTGGACCCTGGAGACGCACATTAGGCCTAGTGCGTGGTGCCGGAACTGGTGGTACCGGGCTGGGGACACGCATCTCAGGGCTAGTGCGGGGAGAAGGAACAGGGCATACTGGACCCTGGAGACGCACATTAGGCCTAGTGCGTGGTCCGGAACTGGTGTACCGGGCTGGGGACACGCACCTGAAGGCTAGTGCGGGGAAGCAGGAACAGGCGCACAGGCTCTGAAGACGCACAGGAGGCTTGTACGTGGTGCCGGAACTGGAGGACTGGTACGAGTGGCTGCCACAGGAGAGTTAGTACGTGGGGGCTGCTACAGGAGG
>NC_036867.1:9202683-9325879 GCF_002910315.2 Salvelinus sp. IW2-2015 | reverse complement strand
TGACAATAACCAATTACCCACAAACGCATAATGCCTATGCTGCCTTAAATATGGCTCCCAATCAGAGACAAATGAAAGACAGCTGTCTCTGATTGACCACTCAGGCAACCATAGACATACCTAGACACATTCACTAAACACAAACCCCATACACTAAACCCAACACCCCCTTTTCCATATAACCACCCAAGACGAGACAAAACACAAACATTCCCATGTCACACCCTGACCTAACTAAAATAATAAAGAAAACAAAGAATACTAAGGCCAGGGCGTGACAGTACCCCCCCCCCCAAAGGTGCGGACTCCGGCCGCAAAACCTAACACAGAAGGAGGGTCCGGGTGGGCCTTCCTATGGCGGCGGCTCGGGTGCGGGACGTGACCCCCACTCCACCATTGTCAATACCAGCTTTGGTGTCTCTGGTAGATCCTGGCTGACTGCGGTCTGGCAGCTGGCGGCTGCGGCTCTGGCAGATCCTGGCTGGCTGGCGGCTCTGGCAGATCCTGGCTGGCTGGCGCTCTGGCAGATCCTGGCTGGCTGGCGGCTCTGGCAGATCCTGGCTGGCTGGCGCGCTCTGGCAGATCCTGGCTGGCTGGCGGCTCTGGCAGATCCTGGCTGGCTGGCGGCTCTGGCAGATCCTGGCTGGCTGGCGACTCTGGCTGCTCCTGGCTGGCTGGCGACTCTGGCTGCTCCTGGCTGGCTGGCGACTCTGGCTGCTCCTGGCTGGCTGGCGACTCTGGCTGCTCCTGGCTGGCTGGCGACTCTGGTGGCTCATGGCGGCTGCGACTCTGGCTGCTCATGGCTGGCTGCATCTGGCTGCTCATGGCTGGCTGGCGACTCTGGCTGCTCATGGCTGGCTGGCGACTCTGGTGCTCATGGCTGGCTGGCGACTCTGCTGCTCATGCTGGCTGGCGACTCTGGCTGCTCATGGCTGGCTGGCGACTCTGGCTGCTCATGGCTGGCTGGCGACTCTGGCTGCTCATGGCTGGCTGGCGACTCTGGCTGCTCATGGCTTGGCGTGGCAGCTCTGAAGGCTCAGGACGAGACGGGCGGCTCTGAAGGCTCAGGACAGACGGGCGGCTCTGAAGGCTCAGGCAGACGGGCGGGCTCAGAAGGCTCAGGAGCAGACGGGCGGCTCAGAAGGCTCAGGGCAGACGGGCGGCTCAGAAGGCTCAGGGCAGACGGGAGGTCAAGGCTCAGGGTCAGCACGGTGCCGGCTCACGACTGGCGTGGTGGGCAACGGGCGCGGTACAGACTAGGCGGTTGGAGCGTAAGACGGCAGCACTCTGGCCCGCTGAGACGCACTGTAGGCCTGGTGTGCGTGTGGTGGCCGAGAACATGGTGAAGGTGAGGGCTCGGCGACACTCATCTCAGGCGGCGAATTGAGTGGCGGGAGAGGAAAACAGGGCATACTGGACCCGTGGATACCGCACAATAAGGCTAGGCGTACCTGGGTGCCGGAACTGGGTATTGGTATCAGCGTGGACCTGTGGGTAACACGCATCTCAGGGCTAGTGCGGGAGAAGGAACCAGGACCATACCTGGACCCTGGAAGACTCCCATTAGTGGCCTAGTTGCGTGTGCGTGAATCACTGGTGCGCTCGGACCAACTTGGTTTGTGTGCAGGACTAGGGAGGCGTACAGGAGGCCTGGTTCGTGGGACTGTCATTCCCAGACGGTTAGCACGCACCTCAGGACGAGCATGGAGAGCTGACTCAGGTAACATCACTTCCCGCACACGCTCTGTCGGGTGGATTTTGTGCCTCACGCACCAACATAGCAGCTCCCTCATTTCACTCTCCTCCAAACTCCCCAATAAATCCTTAACAGTCTCTGTATCATTCCCATTGCTCACCTCCAAWATCAGCCCGACTGGCTCAGGTTCTTTCTTAGGGTCCTCACGGGTAGCACGGGAAGTTGACGCAGATCTCCTATCTGAACTCGCCACACTCCCCATGAGCCCCTCCCCAAGAAATTTTTGGCGTTTCCTCGAGGGCTTCCTACCGCGCCGTCGTGCTCCTTTCTCCAACTCCATAATCCTGTAACCCTCCTCGCACTGCWCCAGCGAATCCCAYGCAGGCTCCGGCACTTTCTCTGGATCGCACGCCCACCTGTCTATCTCTTCCCAGGTTGTTCTCCACTCATCCTTTTCCCGGGTCCATTCCTCCACAAATCGCTGTTCCCTCCTTTCACGCTGCTTGGTCCTGGTTTGGTGGGTAATTCTGTCACGATCGTCTTGACTTGGAAGAGAGGACCAAAACGCAGCGTGTGAAAAATACATTCTCCTTTATTAGAGAGACGAACAACGAACGAAACAAAACAACAAACTGACGACCGTGAAGCTATATAAACAAATGGTGCTGACACTGACCACTACACAATGACATAGACAATTACCCACAAACGCATAATGCCTATGGCTGCCTTAAATATGGCTCCCAATCAGAGACAAATGAAAGACAGCTGTCTCTGATTGAGAACCACTCAGGCAACCATAGACATACCTAGACACATTCACTAAACACAACCCCATACACTAAACCCAACACCCCCTTTTCGATATAACCACCCAGGACGAGACAAAACACAAACATTCCCTATGTCACACCCTGACCTAACTAAAATAATAAAGAAAACAAAGAATACTAAGGCCAGGGCGTGACACTAACATTGCATAGCTTCAAAGCATGGTGGTTAAAACTAATTTTTATCAAGGATGGTCAGTCCTTGCAACCACAGGTCTGTCTATGAATAAGCCTATTAGAGTCATCACATTTCTACAGAAAGCTGTTTACCAAAAAAGTGGTTGGTTATTGTTTGAATCACAGATTGCATTTCAATCAACTGTGGAAGTGAGCCAGAACATTTATCAGTTGTGTGCTTTCACGACTTCATACACACCCTGCCACTCCTAGGTAATCTGACTTCCTTGTTGCTCAATCTATTTTCCAGTGAATTCGTAAAATATTAACCATTGATAATAAAACCCAGCTTTCCAATGAACACAAGTGACACCCAGGCAGCGTTTAGACACCCAGCCCAATTCTCATCTTTTATTCACTAATTGGTCTTTTCATGAATTACATCAATTATTTTTCAGAGCTGATCTGATTGGCCAAAATACCAATAAGTGAAAAAAAAGATCAGAATTGGGCTGCTTGTCTAAACGCAGCCATAATGCTCCTTTCAAAATGCATTATTACATCGTGAAGTGAGCCAGAACTACATCACATCAATCTATTTTCCAGTGAGGTCATACAATGTTAATCATTGATTGGGAGAGTATCACTCTCCTCAGGCAACAATATTTTTTTCATTTTGAGTTGGAAAATTAAAATATGCTTTAACTGAACAACTTTATATATAAGGGTGTTTTCACACAAGTTTGTTTGCTATACAGTAGTTCGAATCAGAGTTGGATTATTTGTCACGTATTTTTTTCATTTGGTCTGGTTGGCTTCACGTTGTCAAATGTCAAACAAATTAAATGCCTAAACAATACCACGTATTTTAATGTGAGTAATTTATTTATTGGACAAAAATGCTCACGTTAAATCCATATTTGATCCGGAGGTGAGTATTACTTGTGTCCCAATCTTCATATTACTTCAGCAATAGCAGCTGTA
Organism: Salvelinus sp. IW2-2015; assembly: GCF_002910315.2. Lineage (NCBI taxonomy): Eukaryota > Metazoa > Chordata > Actinopteri > Salmoniformes > Salmonidae > Salvelinus > Salvelinus sp. IW2-2015. The sequence goes on along the minus strand of NC_036867.1, from coordinate 9,322,252 downwards.
ATAACTGCTATGTGCAGTGAATAGAGGAGACCCTTATCTGCATCAGATATCAAGTTATGGTACTGTGTGCTGCATTTCATGAAATACTCAGTCAAACGTCCAATAATACTGTGCGCCTTTGGTTATTTTCCTTAGTTTGGACTACGTTTTCCCCTGCAGCGAACTGCACCACCAACCTTTTTTTGCGCAAACCATGGTGCATGTTTGGCGCACACCTGAGTGTGGATAAAGTGTTCACACCTGTCCAAACAAACCTAATTTAAACTCCAAACAAACTAGGTGCAATGGCCGCCTAATTTAACAACATGATTGCATCAAAAGACATGTGCCATGAGTGGAAATGATCATTTCAGAGACATGTATAGATTGTTATTTCTGTAGTTGGCTCTTTGTAAGACCTTATAGTATTCATCTTTTGATGAACAAGAATCTCTTGGGTTGGGGGTTCTTGTTTGTGCTTCAATGTGATGAATTAAACAATTAGGCCTAAGCTGTGAGTTTTGCTGTGCTCATTGGGACATGACTTGCTACAACTAGAACTCTAAAGGTAATCAATACAGAACAAACTGAGTGGATTTGGTTCAATCTGGTGTATTGTGAAAGCTCAGCAGAGTGTGATTCTATTGCCTCCAGGAAGTACATGCAGTATATACTTCTTGATTATGCCGATGCTTCAGATTCCCTTCCTTCAAATGAAATCACAGCAAACCACTGATTGTGGCTCGTATAGAGCACCCTTGTCGTGCTGAGACACGATTTCCATTCAGAATAACTGTAAGCACCATTAAGAAACGCATGGTTTTATTGAAACATATAGTGCAGTATTGCATTTAAAGGGGCAATCTGCAGGTGCATTATCCATTTTTGGACTTCTGAATTCATTAAATGTACCCTGAATTCATTAAATGTAACTTATAAATGCCTCATGAGCTTAGTTCAACTGTCGTACCCCATCAGATCCCAAATTATAAGCTTGTTTCACTCCAATATTTGTAAACAATGTTTGCCTTCAGAAAGTATTCAAACCCTTTGATGTTTCTTTGTTGTGTTACAGCCTGAATTTAAAATTGATTACATTGAGATTTTATGTCACTGGCCTATACACAATTAATACATTTTAAGCTGAAATGTCTTGAGTCAATAAGTATTCAATTTCAACCACTTTCTTATGGCAAGCCTAAATAAGTTCAGGATAAAAAATGTGCTTAATCGAAATTCTATCAAATTCTAAATGAAAATGAAACAAACCTAAAAAGTAAGTTCTGTTGCCATTGTCAACCCTGTAAAAATAGCCTACATAAAGCCAACAAATAAAAACAATGCAGCATGCAGGTAGAAAATATCCTGCTGAAATAAATATCCTATAAATCACATTGGCTACGCATGGCCTGTCTGCAACGAACATGAATCAACTCCAGCTAGAAAACCTGCAACATTGTATAGAATATTCTGGACCCTCAGAGTTTCCAGGGCCTGTGAGCTCAAGACAGACACAGCTATAGGCTATTTGCACAAGGGATAAGGGCATCAGGTAGGTCTATTTTATGACGTTTCCACTGGATCAGAGCATGACATTTTTCCCTATCATGCTGAATGGTTATCAGAAGGGAGAGAGCTGGAAAGATTTTCAAATACATTGAGGAACAATTGTCATTCTCAATGGATGTAAAAACATTTTGTCAATCAGGAAGATCCAATGTCATCTTGGTAAGCAACTCCAGTGTAGATTTGGCCCTGTGCTTTAGGTTATTGTCCTGCTGAATGGTGAATTCGTCTCCCAGTGTCTGTTGGAAAGCAGACTGAAACAGCTTCTCATCTAGGCTTTTGCCTATGCTTAGCTCTATTCCCTTTTTTTATCCTAAAAAACTCCCTAGTCCTTGCTGATGACAAACATACCCACAACATGATGCAGCCACCACCATGCTTGAAAAAAAATTGTGTTATTCAGTGATGTGTTGGATTTGCCCGAAACATAACGTTTTTGTTTCAGGACAAAGCTAATTTCATTTTTTGCAGTTTTACTCTAGTACTGTATTTTTAACAGGATGCATGTTTAAAAAAAAAAAAAATCTTCTGTATAGGCTTCCTTCTTTTCACTCTGTCATTTAGGTTAGTGTTGTGGAGTAACTACAATGTTGATTCATCCTGTAACTGTTCCATCCTCTCCTATTATAGCCATTAAACTCTGTAAATGTTTTAAAAAGTCACCATTGGCCTCATGGTAAAATCCTTGAGCGGTTTCCTTCCTCTCCGGCAACTTAGTTAGAAAGGACGCCTTTATCTTTGTAGTGACTGGGTGTATTGATGCACCATTCAAAGTGTATTTCATAACTTCACCATGCTCAAAGGGATATTCAATGTCTGCAATAGGTGCCCTTCTTTGCTAGACATTGGAAAACCTCCCTGGTCTTTGTGGTTGAATCGGTGTTTGAAATTCAGTGCTCGACTTAGGGACCTTACAGATCATTGTATGTGTGGGGTACAGAGATGAGGTAGTCATTTAAAAAAAATCATGTTAAACACAGAGTGAGGCCATGCAACTTATGTGACTTGAAAAGATCTAACCCTTTTTTTCAATTTTTGCCTAAAATGACATACCCAAATCTAACTGCCTGTATCAAGGATATGCATATTCTTGATATCATTTTAAAGGAAACACTGAAGTTAGATCTGGTAAAATATAATACAAACAAAAAAGCATGTGTTTTCAAATGTGTTTTTTTTAATCATCTTTGAAATGCAAGAGAAAGGCCATAATATAATATTGCAGTTTAGGCACACTTTAGATTTTGGCCACTAGATAGCAGCAGTGTGTGTGCAAAGTTTCAGATTGATCCAATGAAACATACCCATACTGTACAATATTTTGTATCAAGTCTGCCCAAATGTGCCAAATTGGTCAATTGATACATAACTATAGGAGAACATACGAAGATTATATGGTAATACAACATTTTAAGAATGTCATACATGATGGATCATTAGCTTATACACTAACTTTCACACATCTACTGTAGATGGCCGGATGGGGTGGGTGTGGAGCCATAGACAGCAGGAGTTCAAACAAAGTTCCTACATTTGAATATAAAAATGGATTTTATCAAACAAAACTATGCTGCATTTTGATCTCTGGGACCCTCAGGATAACAAATCAGAGCAAGATTACTGAATGTAAGTACATTATTTACCTGATAATTGTTTTGTTGTTTCACTGTAATAGCTACTGAAAATTGAACAGTACAGTTAGATTAACAAGAATTTAAGCTTTCTGCCCAAATAAGACATGTCTATGTCCCGGGAAATGTTCTTGTTACTTACAATGTCATGCTAATCACATTAGCCCACGTTAGCTCAACCGTCCCGGTATAGGAACACTGATCACGTAGAGGTTAACCACATGACAACTAACTAATTTGACATATGAAGACATTATTATAAATTAAATGAAACTGTGCCATGAAAATGTGCATATGAAAACCATAACTGGCATGCAGATCGGTATAAATTGTAAGATAAATTGCCATTCCACACTAGAATGGTTGCCGACTCCTCGTGTAGCCTATACCAGCAACTTCCGGAGAGTAACGGCAGAATCTGCAAAAGCCAGCAGGAGCGAGAGGAGGATGGTCAGGTCAGGTTAAGCTTTTTTCTTCTGGTTTTCATTATTTCTGGCTTCCTCTTGAGTCAATTGTCTTATTTCATCAAACAGTGTGCTTAAATCATCAGACTCTCAATACCTAAACAGTACCAGTCAAACGTTTGGACACACCTACTCATTCATTATTTTTACTGTTTTCTACATTGTAGAATAATAGTGAAGATATCAAAACTATGAAATAACACATACGGAACCATGTAGTAACCAAAGGAGTGTTAAACAAATCAATATATATTTTAGATTCTTAAAAGTATCCACCCTTTGCCTTGATGACAGCTTTACACACTCTTGGCATTCTCTCAAACAGCTTCATGAGGAATGCTTTACTAACAATCTTGAAGGAGTTCCCACATATGCTGAGCACTTGTTTGCTCCAACTCATCCCAAACCATCTCAATTGGGTTGAGGTGTCACGCCCTGGCCTTAGTATTCTTTGTTTTCTTAATTATTTTGGTTAGGTCAGGGTGTGACATGGGGAATGTATGTGGTTTTTGTAGTGTCTAGGGTGGTTGTAAGGTTTAGGGCACAGGTGTCAAACTCATTCCACGGAGGGCCGAGTGTCTGCGGGTTTTCGCTCCTCCCTTGTACTTGATTGATGAATTAACATCACTAATTAGTTAGGAACTCCCCACACCTGGTTGTCTAGGGCTTTATTGAAAGGAAAAACCAAAAACCTGCAGACACTAGGCCCTCCGTGGAATGAGTTTGACACCCCTGGTTTAGGGGGTTTATTAGAGTAGTTGGGTTTATGTTTAGTATAGTAGTCTAGCTGTGTCTATGGTTGAGTGTAGGTATCTAGGAAAGTCTATGGTTGCCTGAATTGGGTCTCAATTAGAGACAGCTGGTTATTGTTGCCTCTGATTGGGAGCCATATTTAAGGCAACCATAGGCTTTAGCTGGTTGTGGGGAATTGTCTATGTTGAACGTTTGTAGCCTGTGTGTGTGCACTACGTTTTTAGCTTCACGGTCGTTTGTTGGTTTTGTATAGTTTGTAATAGTGTTTCGTTTCATGTTCATCTTCGTAGTAAAAAATAAAAGAAGATGGCTTATTTTCCACATGCTGCGTTTTGGTCCGTCTCTCCTCCACACGATCGTGACAGAATTCCCCACCAACATCGGATCAAGCAGCGTGTGCAACAACAACAGGACCCACCTACACAGGACTATTGGAATTGGGAGGAAATTCTGGACCGCGAAGTACCAGGAGAATATAACCGCCCCAAAGCTGAGCTGGAGGCAGCGAAAGCAGAGAGGCGGAGATATGAGGAGGCACCAAGGAAACAAGGCTGGAAGCCCGTAAGTCAAACCCAAAAATTTCTTGGGGGGGGGCTCTCGGGTAGTTTAGTTGGGTCAGTCGGGAGACGTGAGCCAACTCCTCCTGCTTACCGTAAGGAGCCGGTGAGGGCGGATTTGGAGGAGAGTGACGCAGAGACAGTAAAGGAGTTAATGGAGAAATTGGAGGAGAGAGTTATGAGGGATGTATTGGTTTGGTGCATGAGCCACGGCATCCGTCCGAATGAACGTGTTGGTGATTTAATGTCACCGGGAACAGCTCTCCATACTCGTCCTGAGGTGCGTGCTAGCCGTCTGGTTAAGACAGTGCCTACAGCACGCACAAAGCCTCCTGTGCGTCTCCAGAGTGCTGTGCGTCCTGTTACTGCTCCTCGCACTAGCCCTGTGGTGTGTGTTCCCAGCCCAGTACCACCAGTGCTGACACCACGCACCAGGCTTCCAGTGCGTATCCAGAGCCCTGTTCCTCCTCCACGCACTCTCCCTGTGGTGCGTGTCTCCAGCCCAGTGCCTCCAGTCCCGGCACCACGCACCAAGCCTCCTGTGCGTCTCCAGAGCCCTATACGCACTGATCCTTCTCCCCGCACTCGTCCTGAGGTGCGTGCCCTCAGCCCGGTACCACCAGTTCTGGTACCACGCACCAGTCCTATAGTGCGCCTTGAGAACTCAGTGTGCCCTGTTGTTGTTCCCCGCACTAGCCTGAAGGTGCGTGTCCTTAGCCCGGTACCTCCAGTTCCGGCACCACGCACCAGGCCTACAGTGCGTCTCAGCCGGCCAGAGTCTGCCGTCTGCCAAGCGGCGCCTGAACTGCCCGTCTGCCAAGCGGCGCCTGAACTGCCCGTCTGCCAAGCGGCGCCTGAACTGCCCGTCTGCCAAGCGGCCGCCTGAAACTGCCCGTCTGCCACAACGGCGCCTGAACTGCCCGTCTGCCCAACGCCGTCTGAACTGTCCGTCTGCCAAGCGCCGCATAAACTGCCCGTCTGTATTGAGCCTTCAAAGCCGCCCGTCCTGCATGAGCCTGCAAAGCCGCCCGTCTGCCAATGAAAGCCTACCAGAGCCGATTCCGCCAGACCGGGATCAGCCAGAGCTTCCGCAGACCGGATCAGCCAGAGCTTCCGCCAGAGCCGGATCAGCCAGAGCCTTCCGCCAGAACCGGATCAGCCAGAGCCTTCCGCCAGACCGGATCAGCCAGAGCCTTCCGCCAGACGCGGATCAGCCAGAGCCTTCCGCCAGACCGGATCAGCCAGAGCCTTCCGCCAGACCGGATCAGCCAGAGCCTTCCGCCAGACGGATCAGCCAGAGCCGTCGCCGCATGACCAGCCAGAGCCGTCAGCGAGCCATGACCAGCCAGAGCCGTCAGCGAGCCATGACGCAGCCAAGGCCGTCAGCGAGCCATGACCAGCCAGAGCCGTCAGCGAGCCATGACCAGCCAGAGCCGTCAGCGAGCCATGACAGCCAGAGCCGCCAACCAGACAGGATCTGCCCAGAGCCGCCAACCAGACAGGATCTGCCAGAGCCCGCCAACCAGACAGGATCTGCCAGACCGCCACCAGACATGAGCGTCCAGAGCCGTCAGCCAGCCATGAGCAGCCAGATCCGTCAGCCGCCATGAGCAGCCAGATCCGTCAGCCAGCCATGAGCAGCCAGATCCGTCAGCCAGCCATGAGCAGCCAGCTCCGTCAGCCAGCCATGAGCAGCCAGCTCCGTCAGCCAGCCATGAGCAGCCAGATCCGTCAGCCAAGCCATGAGCAGCCAGATCCGTCAGCCAGCCATGAGCAGCCAGATCCGGTCAGCCAGCCATGAGCAGCCAGATCCGTCAGCCAGCCATGAGCAGCCAGATCCGTCAGCCAGCCATGAGCCGTCCAGCCAGGATCCGCCAGAGCCAGTCCAGCCAGGATCCGCCAGAAGCCGTCATCCAGCCAGGATCCGTCCTCAAGTCCGGAGCTGCCGTCCCTCAGTCCGGAGCTGCCCCTTATCCTGGTCTGCCCCATTATCCTGGTGCTGCCCTTATCCTGGGTGCTGCCGCCTTATCCTGTGCTGCCCCTTATCCTGGTGCTGCCCCTTAGTCTGTTGCTGCCAGCGGTGCTGCCTAGTCCGGTGCTGCCCCTTAGTCCGGTGCTGCCCCTTAGTCCGGTGCTGCCCCTTAGTCCGTGCCGCCCCTTAGTCGGTGCTGCCCCTTAATCCAGTGGGGTTAATGTGGAGGGTGGCCATTTTGGAGGAGGCTACGAAAGCGGGTAGTGACTATGGTGGGGTGGGGACCACGACCAGTGCCGGAGCCGCCGCCGTGGACGGACAGCCCACCCAGACCCTCCCCTAGACTTTGTGCTGGTGCGCCCGGAGTTCGCACCTTAAGGGGGGGTTATGTCACGCCCTGCCTTAGTATTCTTTGTTTTAAATTATTTTTGTTAGGTTCAGGGTGTGACATGGGGAATGTATGTGGTTTTTGTAGTGTCTAGGGTGGTTGTAAGGTTTAGGGGGTTTATTAGAGTAGTTGGGTTTATGTTTAGTATAGTAGTCTAGCTGTGTCTATGGTTGAGTGTAGGTATCTAGGAAAGTCTATGGTTGCCTGAATTGGGTCTCAATTAGAGACAGCTGGTTATTGTTGRCTCTGATTGGGAGCCATATTTAAGGCAACCATAGGCTTTAGCTGMTTGTGGGGAATTGTCTATGTTGAACGTTTGTAGCCTGTGTGTGTGCACTACGTTTWTAGCTTCACGGTCGTTTGTTGGTTTTGTATAGTTTGTAATAGTGTTTCGTTTCATGTTCATCTTCGTAGTAAAAAATAAAAGAAGATGGCTTATTTTCCACATGCTGCGTTTTGGTCCGTCTCTCCTCCACACGATCGTGACATGAGGTTGGGTGATTGTGGAGGCCAGGTCATCTTATGCAGCACTCCATCACTCTCCTTCTTGGTCAAATAGCCCTTACACAGCCTGGAGGTGTGTTTTGGGTCATTGTCCTGTTGAAAAACAAATTATAGTCCCACTAAGTGCAAACCAGATGGAATGGCATATCGCTGCAGAATGCTGTGGTAGCCATGCTGGTTAAGTGTGACTTGAATTCTAAATAAATCACCCGACAATGTCACCAGCAAAGCACCATCACACCTCCTCCTTTGCTTCACGGTGGGAACCACACATGCGGAGATCATCCGTTCACCTACTCTGCGTCTCACAAAGACACCATTTTTGAAACCAGAAATCTCAAATTTGAACTCATCAGAACAAAGGAGAGATTTCCACCAGTCTAATGTCCATTGCTCGTGTTTTTTGGCCCAAGGAAGTCTCTTCTTCTTATTGATGTCCTTTAGTAGTGGTTTCTTTGCAGCAATTCCACAATGAAGGCCTGATTCATGCAGTCTCCTCTGAACAGTTTGATGTTGAGATGTGTCTATTACTTGAACTCTGTGAAGCACTTATTTGGGGTGCAATTTCTGAGGTGCAATTAACTCTTAATGAATTTATCCTCTGCAGCAGAGGTCATTCTGGGTCTTCCTTTCTTGTGGTGGTCCTCATGAGAGTCAGTTTCATCATAGCGCTTGATGGTTTTTGCAACTGCACTTGAAGAAACTTTTAAAGTTCTTGAAATTTTCCCGGTTAGACTGCATGAATCAGGCCTTCATGGTGGAATTGCTGCGAAGAAACCACTAATAAAGGACACCAATAAGAAGAAGATGTCTTCACTATTATTCCACAATGTAGAAAATAGTCAAAACAAAGAAACCCTTGAATGAGTAGGTGTGTCTAAACTTTTGACTGGTACTGTGTTGTATGTGTGTGTGCAATATATACAGTTGAAGTCGGAAATTTACATACACTTAGGTTGGAGTCATTAAAACTCGTTTTACAACCACTCCACAAATTTCTTGTTAACAAACTATAGTTTTGGAAAGTCGGTTAGGACATCTACTTTGTGCATGGCACAAGTAAAATTTCAAAAAACAATGTCATGGCTTTAGAAGCTTCTGATAGGCTAATTTATATAATTTGAGGCAATTGGAGGTGTACCTGTGGATGTATTAGTGCCTCTTTGCTTGACATGGGAAAATCAAAAGAAATCAGTCAAGACCAATTTCCAAATGCCTGAAAGTACCGCGTTCATCTGTACAAACAATAGTACGCAAGTATAAACACCATGGGACCACGCAGCCGTCAAACCGCTCAGGAAGGAGACGCGTTCTGTCTCCTAGAGATGAACTTACTTTGGTGCGAAAAGTGCAAATCAATCCCAGAACAACAGCAACGGACCTTGTGAAGATTCTGGAGGAAACAGGTACAAAAGTATCTATATCCACAGTAAAACGAGTACTATATCGACATAACCTGATAGGCCGCTCAGCAAGGAAGAAGCCACTGCTCCAAATACGCCATAAAAAAAGCCAGAATACGCTTTGCAACTGCACATGGGGACAAAGATCATACTTTTTGGAGAAATGTCCTCTGGTCTGATGAAACAAAAATAGAACTGTTTGGCCATGATGACCATAGTTATGTTTGGAGGAAAAATGGGGAGGTTTGCAAGCCGAAGAACACCATCCCAACCATGAAGCACGGGGGTGGCAGCATCATGTTGTGGGGGTGCTTCACAAAATAGATGGCATCATGAGGGAGGAGCATTATGTGGATATATTGAAGCAACATCTCAAGACATCAGTCAGGGAGTTAAAGCTTGGTCGCAAATGGGTCTTCCAAATGGACAATGACCCCAAGCATACTTCCAAAGTTGTGGCAAAATGGCTTAAGGACAACAAAGTCAAGGTATTGGACTGGCCATCACAAAGCCTTGACCTCAATCCCATAGAAAATGTGTGGGCAGAACTGAAAAAACGTGTGCGAGCAAGGAGGCCTTCAAACCTGACTCAGTTACACCAGCTCTGTCAGGAGGAATGGGCCAAAATTCACCCAACTTACCGTGGGAAGCTTGTGGAAGGCTACCCGAAATTTGCCCTAAGTTAAACAATTTAAAGGCAATGCTACCAAATACTAATTGACTTGTATGTAAACTTCTGACCCACTGGGAATGTGATGAAAGAAAGAAAAGCTGAAATAAATAATTCTCTCTACTATCATTCTGACATTTCACATTCTTAAAATCAAGTGGTGATCCTAACTGACCTAAAACAGGGGATTTTTACTAGGATTAAATGTCAAGAATTGTGAAAACTGAATTTAAATGTATTTGGCTAAAGTGTATGTAAACTTCCGACTTCAACTGTGTATTGTGTGTGTGTTAATGGAACTATTTCTTGAGTTTGAGTTGGTTTTGTTAGGGTTCGTTCCTTACGTCCTTCTTTGTCAATCATTGGTTCATTGGTGAAATTAGCATTATGACAATATCTTTAATTAATTAAATCAATCAAAAATCTTTATTAATCCAATTGCAGACGGAAGTTGACAAACAGGAACATAGCACACATGTTTCTGAGTAAGTTCTGCATCAAACAAAAGGTCTCAAGTTGTATTATTAAACCGAAGTCCCGCCTTAGTGATGTCACTAACTAGTCATTACCTTTGTACTCCTGAGACCAAAACCCTATATAAACAATGGCTTTTAGTGTTATCTTAAATTTAGCAGTAAACGTCCGCTCCCCAAAGCTGATTTCTTGTGGAATGTTTGACTAGCCTTATCTCCTCCACTCCCCTGCAGAGCTCCTTCTTCACAGTCACACATTACTCAGAGGGGCCTCTTCATAATGAAATAGAGAGAGAACTAAAAACAATTGTGGAATACTAAACCTCTACAATGAATTTGTATTGTTAATCTGTAGTCTATGACCCTATACATGTAAGGAGGGAGGGGTCTTATAACCCCTCCCCTTCTATTTATATAACATAAGCATAATCAATTATTCTAATACATCAAACATTTGTACAGCCCCACTCATGACCCCTAGATGAATCCTGACAGTATCCTGTCGGAAGGAAGCAGGATGTTTTGACTATTCCTGATATCATGTATAGTGCCCCGTCTACTCAGATTCCTCAAATGTATATTACACACGTGTAATTGCACATTTTCCCTAATCATGTCTTTTTTACCCTTTTTCAGATGGAGGTTTTAGGGATATGTGATGTACTTGGTGTAATCACAGGCATAATTCCGCTGCTGAAACACGCTCCTACTTTGCCGTTTTGTCTGATCAGCTGTATGGCTGCGGCGTTGACAAGTCATTTAAATCTTCAAGATTGATGGTGATACGTGGTTTACAATTCATCTGCACTGCCTCAATATCCTCTCTCTCAATTGAGAAGTTACAGTAGCTCCTAACTAAGCTGCTAAAGTGAGTAATTCATAGGGTCTTTTAGTGCAGTCTAAGTAGATTACTGCTGGACTGTTTGGGATGCTCGTCACCTTCCCTCCCCTTTCTGTTCTGGGATTTAAACCTCTGGCTGGCCCACTATAATCCCAATGAAAATAGGTGGGCAAACTCTCATTGCCGGTCGCAGTGAAAAAAGTTACATTGAAAAATGCATTTTCTGCAAAAGGTGCAAAATATAAAAGGGAGTACAGTGTTTACGTTTATTCACCCTCCACTGCTCCCGCCCTCACAGCTGATCGGTGGCTCCAATTGGTTCAGCAGCGGTGTCTGTTAGGGATGTTACTGTATGACCTTACGACCTCAGACACTTTGGTCAGTGGAGGTCACAGTGCATCCAGGATCTGTGCTTATCAAAAGACCTTGAACTAACTCTCTCTCGCCAGGCTGATGCTGATGATGGGGGTGCTGTTCTGCTGCGGAGCGGGCTTCTTCATCCGTAGGCGCATGTACCCCTTGCCCCTCAGTGACGAGCCCGCCTTCAACGTCTCCTTCACCAGGCATCCCGTATCCACGCCAGGTCAGTAGACTAAGAGACACACGTGCCAACATCACACTGCACTTTATTTTCAAAAGTAATTTACACTTGCACTTTTGTTTTGGGGGTTTTATCCCTTAGATATTTGGGTTATAAATGGATTTAGTCTTAAGCCCTTAATGTGTACTTGTATGTGCAACTTTGTGCAATGTTGTTTTGTTGGTGGAATATGCTGATAGTAAGCCTGTTGTTTTGCCATGTCGAACAAGACAAATAGATCGATCAGCATTGGAATATCAGTTTTCTCAAATCCAATGAGGTTTCATTCTGATGAAGATGTCACTGAAGGAGACCGATTCGTAGTGCCAATTACCCCACTGAGCTATCTGCAGTGACAGCTTTACTGGCTTTCACAGTGCTACAGGTGATAATATACCTGTGTGCGTGCGCGTGACGTAGAGTAGGCCAGAAGGCTAAACTGAAAAACCTAACATCTATCAAATAAAAAGATGGCGGAGCCACAAGGGTGTTTATTTACATAGTGAATCCGGAAGAAAACCAACAGTACTGCCATCCAAAGTATACATTATGTGGACATCTTAAAAACAATGCTGCCCCATCAACAGCTCAATCCAAAATGGTCCCCCCCTGATTACCGTAGCGCTGGTCCTTACCCCAGCATACCCGGCGGAGATGGAGAGAGAGGAACAGAAACAAACAACAACACACTCATCTTGCTGTTGCTAGCTAATTTGTCCTGGGATAGAAACATTGAGTTGTTATTTTACCTGAAATGCACAAGGTCCTCTACTCTGACAATTAATCCACACATAAAACGGTCAACCTAATCGTTTCTAGTGATCTCTCCTCCTTCCAGGCTTTTTCTTCTCTTGACTTTATATTGCGATTGGCAACTTTCATAAATTAGGTACATTACCGCCACTGACCTCGTTCGTCTTTCAGTCACCCACGTGGGTATAACCAATGAGGACCTGCTTCTATACACCAATGAGGAGATGGGAGAGGCAGGACTTCCAGCGCGATCTTCTATTTTAGCCCTTGGCAACGCAGACGTTTGTTGGCGCGCGCGAGCAGTGTGGGTGAAATAATTGAATAACATAGATTTCTAAATGTATTTTGCAACGCTTGCGCACACGACGCGAGCAGTGTAGTCAGCCTGTAAGAGTACAAGGCCATTAAGGCCAGATCGTTCTTCAAGATGTTCATGGACGAGAGAGACAGAGAGAGAGACACAGAGAGACGGAGAGAGAGAGACACAGAGAGACGGAGAGAGAGAGACACAGAGAGACGGAGAGAGAGAGACACAGAGAGACGGAGAGAGAGACACAGAGAGACGGAGAGAGAGAGACAGATGGCTCCGAAAGCCTTTTGGAGTAGGTCTGTGGACTTTTCCATGTGAATATGGAAGTCATCAAAAATGTGAATGTTATCTGCCATGACTACAAGGTCCGATAGGAATTCAGGGAAGGCCTGTAAACAGTAGCTCTAAAAAGTGATTGAGAATGCTGCATAGATTTCATGACTAGAAGCTCAAAAGACAAAAATGCATTAAGTTTCATTTTTTACATTTTATTGAAATTTGCTGTTGTCAATGGAATGCGTGGGGGATATGGTCACTATTGTAACCAGGAGGAGGTGCCTCATTTAACACAGTAAATGTATCAGGCTTGAGCCATGTTTGTCAGACCAATCACATCAAAGTTATGATCAGTGATTTGTTTATGACTGCCTTGGAAGTGAGGGATCTAACATTAAATAGTCCTAACATTAAGCAGGCAAGGCTTTGTCCTGTTTGTGGGGGAGTCCCAGAAAGAGGGACAGTTTTCTACAAATTCTATCTTTTGGGAGGGGCAGAAACCGTTTTCAACCAGCGATTGAGTTGTGCGAGTCTGCTGTAGAGCTCATCACTCCCCCTAACTGGGAGGAGGCCAGAGAAAATGTGTCGATACCAACCATTCTTTCTAGATAAGTTACATGCTGAAGTTATGTTGCGCTTGGTGACCTTTGACTGTTTCATCCTAACATTGTTGGTGTCAACGTGGATACCATCTACACTCATCAGTTTTAGCCTCAGCCAGCACCATCTTCAGATTAGAATTTACGTCGGTAGCCCTGCCCCCTCGTAAACAATGTATGATTGCTGGATGATTCTTTTTAAGTCTAATATATAGCAATGGAGATGCCAATGTCTAGGGTTTTCAATTTGTTAGACCTAATGGTGGGGGAGGCTCCAGCGGCTCATACTCTTTAACGGGTGGAGGAGAGACCTGCGAAGGCTCTGGCTTTGAGTCCGACACTGCTTAGTGGGGAAAACCGGTTGAAAGTTTCTATCGGCTGAATGAGCGACTCCGGTTGAGCATACCGAAAGCATTCCTTTCCAGAAGCCATGAGAAAGTTGTCCGGCTGCGGGGACTGTGCAGGGGGTTTAACACTACTACCTGTATTTACTGGTGGCACAGACGCTGTATCATCCTTTCCTACTCTTAAATTGCCCTTGTCTAACGATTGCGTCTGAAGCCGAGCTTGCATCTCGGCTATCCTCACCATAAGGTGATAGTTCTCCTGTATATTATGTGTACAGCGATTGCAATGAGAGGGCATAATGTAACTTAGCGTTCTTTTTTCCGGCCGGAGGAGGTCCTGCAGACCTATGTCCAGATAACGTGTCAGGGGTTTAAAAGGAGAATAAAAAATGTAGTGAGGACAAAACTAAGACCTTGGTAAACTTCTTAAAAAACGTTATTAAGAGTAAAAAGAAAACCTTTGGCAGGTAGCCAAGTAGCAACAAAAAATACAGCAGTACAGAGACAACACAGAAGTGTGTTGTGTCACCAGTTGTGTTTGTGTTCATTTAATCAGGCATAATTATGTTCATTTCATGTGCAGTGAAATAATTAAAATGGCTGCTGCTGAGATTATGTGCTGGATAACCAACAGAGATACACACACACACACACACACACACACCAGATACAACCACAACACACCACACACACACAAACACACAACACACACACACCACACACACACACACACACACACACACACACACACTTCACAGCACACACACACTCTAAATCCATGTAATGTATTTAGGCTAAATTAATGTGTATGGTTTTAGTTTCCAAGGCTGCTGATTGCGAACTCTGCAGCATGGGTTGGAGACAGACTGTTATTTTCGCCTAGTACTTCATTTCAATTCCCATGGCAACTTTACACATTGGTGTGTGTTCATGCTGCATAATGCATCGCAGAATGTTGCTGTTCACCAGGATACACACGCACATTTAAAATACTTTATTTGAATCCACCAATCAAATGTACATAAAAAAAGGATCTCAAGGGTACAGAAAGCACCTCCTCCTCCAAACAGCTAGGCTGCCCACGACAGCTGAAGCAGAGCAGTACCTAGACAACTGGTTTACCCTAGTCTTTGGCAGGCCCACAATCTGGAGACACGTGCACATGCGCACACACAAACACACACACACACACACTCTTAATTTACTAACCTTATGGGGACCAAACAATTGATTCACATTCAAAGTCCTATTTTCCCTTAAGCTAACCTTAACCCTGATTGTAACCCTAACCCATAAGCCTAAAATATACTTTTTCTTTGTGAGGACCGGTGAAAAGGCCCCACCTGTCTGAATTTTCCTTGTTTTACTATCCTTGTGAGTTCCTACATGGATAGTAAAAACTCCAAAAAACACACACTTGATGTCAGTGTTGTCTCTTAGTTGTGGGAACAGTGTGTTTGTCATGTGTTGCTTCCTGTGTCAGAATACAGTGGGGGCTGTGAGCTGTTTAGAAGGAGGCTGAAAGAGAAACTGCTGTCCTAGTGTCAGACCGTCTTTCTTTCAGAAGGCATTGTATATGATTGTGTATGTACCCTTGACTTATTCCACATTTTGTGTTATAGCCTGAATTAGAAATGGATTGAAGAGATTTTTCTCTCACCCATGTACACAAAATACCCCATAATGACAGTGAAAACATGTTTTTAGAAATGTTTGCTAATTTTATGAAATTAAATATAGAATATAAAATGTACATAAGGATTCACACCCCTGAGTCAATACATGTTAGAATCACCTTTGGCAGTGATTACAGCTGTGAGTCTTTCTGGGTAAGTCTCTAAGAGCGTTTCACACCTGGATTGTACAATATTTGCACATTATAAAAAAAAATCTTCAAGACCTGCCGTTTTCAAGTCTTGCCATAGATTTTCAAGCCGAATTTAAGTCAAAACTGTAACTAGGCCACTCAGGAACATTCAATGTCGTCTTGGTAAGCAACTACGGTGTCTATTTGGCCTCGTGGTTTAGGTTATTGTCCTGCTGAAAGGTGAATTTGTCTTCCAGTGTCTGTAGGAAAGCAAACCGAAGCATTTTATTTATTTTTTTGCCTGTGCTTAGCTCTATTCAGTTTATTTTCATCCTAAAAACTCCCAGTCCTTGCCAATGACAAGCATACTCATAACATGATGTAGATACCACCATGCTTGAAAATATGCAGTGGTACTCTGTGATGTGTTGTGTTAGATTTGCCCCAAACAACAATGTTTATTTAGGACATAAAGTTAATTTCTTTGCCACATTTTTAGAAGTTTTACTTTTAATGCCTTACTGCAAACAGGATCTGTGTTATGGTATATTTTTATTCTGTACAGGCTTCCTTTTCAGTCTGCCATTTAGGTTAAAACAGTTAGAGTTTAATGGCTGTGATAGGAGAAAACTGAGGATGGATCAACAACATTGTAGTTACTCCACAACACTGAAGTCACCATTGGCGTCATAGTGAAATCCCTGAGTGGTTTCCTTCCTCTCTGGGAACTGTGTTAGGAAGGACACCTGTATCTTTATAGTGACTTGGTGTATTGATACACCATCCAAAGTGTAATTATTAACTTCACCATGCTCAAAGAGATATACAATGTCTGCTTTTTTTATTACCCATCTACCAATAGGTTCCCTTTGCGAGACATTGGAAAACCTCCCTGGTCTTTGTGGTTGAATATGTGTTTCAAATGTACTGCTCAACTGAGAACCTTACAGATAATTGTATGTGTGGTGTACAGAGATGAGGTAGTCATTAAAAAATCATGTTAAATACTATTATTGCACATGGAGTGAGTCCATGCGATTTATTATGTGACCTGTTAAGCAAATGTTTTACTCCTGAACTTATTTAGGCTTGCCATAACAAAGGGGTTGAATACTTATTCACTCCAGACATTTCAGCTTTTAATTTTTAATGAATTTGTAAAAAATTCAAAAAATATAATCATTCCACTTTGACATTACAGGGTATTGTGTTAAGGCCAGTCACACACAATCTCAATTTAATCTATTTTAAATTCAGCCAGTAACACAACAAAACAAGTCAAGGGTTGTGAATTGTTAAAGGAATTTAATTCCTATATGTTTATCAATAAATTCAATTAAAACATTCTGCCCATACATAAGAATTTGTAAGATACTTATCAGCATTAAATGGACAGAAACCAGTCTCCAAATCAATCAATCAATAGCGTTTATTCTCGAGAGTACTGATCATAGTACAATTTACATCAGGTTATATAATAAAGATGATGTCATAGGTTTTAATGTCCTTCCTCCTCTCGGATACAATGGTAGTACAGTTAGCGTTCTCATCACTGTCTGCCACCTGTTAAATAATCTGCCACCAACCCAAGGTCTTTCCCCTCCCTGGGTAGACATATCATTCCAGCCTGTCTGAAGATAATTCCATTCTTTCTAACAAGGAACACATTACATTCAGCATTATGATTATAATAAGATTCATTCATACAGTAACATAGTAGTATTCTGTTTAGTTATAATTCTAAGTCAAATGTATACATATTTTAGTCATTTATTCATAAAAATCCCATAACATGAATACATTCTAAAGGCACATATACTGTAGGCAAAATGTCTTGGTAATGGTTTGTTTGTGTTGAATGTAGGCGTCTGTACTAAGAATTTAATTATCTAACACTTTTTGATAACAAAATGTGGAACAAGTTGAAGGGTGTGAATTGTCTCTGAAGGCACTGTATATTTGTTGTTATTCTCCATTACCCTCTTCTTCAATGATGACGGCCAATGATGCAATGCCCGCAGTGAAGTTGAAATAGAGCCAGGGTGGTGGATGTGTTTTTTCATGTCAGAAAAGTGTTTGGTGTGTTGTTGCTTCCTCGGTGTGAAGGGAGTGTTTAGAAGTGAGATCCAAACCTTCTGGTTCTGATGAGATTGTGTGCTGGATAACCAACGCACACACACACACACACACACACACACACACACACACACACACACACACACACACACACACACACACACACACACACATAGCCGCTCTAAATCCAAGTAATCTATTTAGGCTAAATTAATGTGTATAGTTTTGGTTTCCAAGACTGTTGATTGCAAACTTGGCAGCATGGATTGGAGACAGACTTGTATTTTTTCCTAGTACTTATTTTCAATTTCCATGGCAACTTTACAAATTGGTATGTATGCATGGACACTCAAAAGGTCAGAAGGCACTTTCTTTTCCAAACAGCTAGGCTGCCCATTACAGCTGAAACAGAGTAGTACCTAACCAACTGGTTTGCCCTAGACTTTGCCAGGCCCACAATCTGGAGGCCATGCACTGCAAACCTGTGCACGTGGCCGAGACACAAACACGCACGCACTCACATAGACGTTTGCTTAAGTAACCTTGTGGGGACCAAACAATTGATTCCCATTCAAAATCCTATTTCCCTCACCTTAACCCTAAACCTAACCCTAATTCTAACCTTAACCTTATTTGAAACCCTAACCCCTAAGCCTAAAATAGCCTTTTTCCTTGTGGGGACCTGCCAAATGTCCGAAGGATAGTAAAACCAAAAACACACATACTTGAGTGACCATTGAGAGCTTCAAGTTCCTTGGTGTCCACATCACCAACAAACTAGAATGTCTTGGTGTGTTTGGACCAGTCATGAAGAGTGCACGACAAAGCCTACTCCCCCTCAGGAAACTAAAAAGATTTGGCATGGGTCCTCAGATCCTCAAAAGGTTCTACAGCTGCAACATCGAGAGCATCCTGACTGGTTGCATCACTGCCTGGTACGGCAGTTGCTCGGCCTCCGACCGCAAGGCACTTCAGAGGGTAGTGCGTACGGCCCAGTACATCACTGGGGCAAAGCTGCCTGCCATCCAGGACCTCTACACCAGGCGGTGTAAAAGGAAGGCCTTAAAAATTGTCAAAGACCCCAGCCACCCCAGTCATAGACTGTTCTCTCTACTACCGCATGGCAAGCGGTACCGAAGTGCCAAGTCTAGGACAAAAAGGCTTCTCAACAGTTTTTACCCCCAAGCCATAAGATTCCTGAACAGGTAATCAAATGGCTACCCGGACTATTTGCATGTGTGGCCCCCCCCCCCCCCCCCCCCCCCCCCCCCCCCCCCCCCCCCCCCCTCTCTTACGCTGCTGCTACTCTCTGTTTATCATATATGCATAGTCAATTTAACTATACATTCATGTACATACTACTTCAATCAGCCCGACTAACCGGTGCCTGTATGTAGCCTCACTACTGTATATAGCCTCGCTACTGTTATTTTTTACTGTCTTTTTACTGTTGTTTTATTTATTTACTTACCTATTGTTCACCTAATACATTTTTTGCACTGTTGGTTAGAGCCTGTAAGTAAGCATTTATTTCACTGTAAGGTCGACACCTGTTGTATTCTTAGTTGTGGGGAAAGTGTGTGGGATGTTTGTCATAGATAGTTGATGTATTGCTTCCTGTGTCAGTGGAGGCTTTGAGCTGTTGAGAAGGAGGATGAAAGAGAAAATGCTGTCCTAGTGTCAGACCATCTTACAATCATGAATAGTTTGTGTTATTCTCCATTACCCTCCTCTTTAATGATGACAACCAATGATGCAGTTTAAATAGAGACAGGTGGGGGGTGGATCTGTTCTTTCATATCGGAGAAGTGTTCGGTTTGTTGTTTTCGCAGTGTGATGGGACTGTTTAGAAGTGAGATCCAAACCTTCCGCTTCATAAACCTTTCATCCGACCGATCGCACCCGGTCTCAAGACAACTGGGTCACAGTTGCCACCCTTATCCCACAAAGTAGTTGAATCAGTTGTCAACCAGGTAGAAAATCACCTCACACAACATCTCAGAAATAGTGTATAAATATCGCTGACTCTGGTCAACTTGAACAAATCATCATCACTATTATTTGGCCTTTTCCCCAGACTAAATCCTACTGATGGCAAAACTCCAGTCACAGCAGTGTCCTTCGCTTCTCTTTTTCTGCTTATTCAGAATGAAGTCGACTGTAAACAAATAGGATGCCAGCAATATGACCTCTCAACTTCCAGCTGTTGTAGAATGACCAGTAGGAAAGATATCTGGTGACATTTAATTTGCACATTCAAAATGAGCTAGCCACGCTTTACCCAGAGGGGGTCCAATCAACCTGCTTGTACTGTAGCTTGTCTATTTTACCACCACCTTTCCTTCCCTAGTTAACCACCTGGTATAGAAATGAAAGAGCTAGAGATGGTGCTTTCGTAGGTGCTCTGTCATTGAAAGTGAGTTTATTGAGGCTGCTTCAAATCATGTACGATATTTATTTTACATTTTATTTCACCTTTATTGAAACAGGTAGGCCAGTTGAGAACAAGTTCTCATTTACAACTGCGACCTGGCCAAGATAAAGCAAAGCAGTGCGACAAAAAACAACAACACAGAGTTACACATGAGATAAACATGAAGAGGCGCATGGACCTTGTAGCTGTAAATCCTGATTGACCCAGATTAGAAAGGCCTCTAGGTTTCTCCTGGATCTATCCAGAGAGGAACAGAAGCCGTCCTCCACCTTGGCCTGCCGGTGTAGCAGCACGATGTGTTGCTCGTTGTTATCGGTGCCCCCTCAGGAGTCACTGAGAGTAGGAGAACCGCACACTCTTTCGTTACCGTGAAACGTTTTATGCTGAGACCCCTCTATCTGCTTTACACAGAAGATTTGAGGAGGGAGGATGAGTAGAAGAGTGGATGAAGTTAATGAAAGAGAGATGTTTCCAGAATTCAGGGCTTTGTTGAGTTGAGACGTTTAGTAGAAATGTTAAGCGAATCAGCGAGCTCCACAGTCACTGGCCTTTTGACTCCCAAACTTTTCCAACAGACTTCAAACTGCTATTCGGACTGAAAAGTAGGGCACCTAATCATACTGCCAGCTTTCCCAACGAAAGCTATTTGAAAGGACAAAAATAAATGGGATCGTTCATTATATCATTCAGTCATGCAGAAAATTGTATTCAGTGCTCCAATAATATATGGACGTTTAATTTCATTCTTGAGTTCGATGGCTATGGAGTTCCAGACACTGGAGAAATGAACATGAGGGAGAACACTGTCATTTCTTTTGTTTTGCTCTCACTGGGTTGTTGTGCGTCACAAAGCATCAATAAAGCTATTAACGTGGCTTATTCCTTTCATGTTTATATCAGGGAACATGGAAAACAAATTTTGAGTGTTCATTCAGAATGGGTTTCCAAATTGAATCCTGTGTTATTTTCAATCAGTTCAAAAATAGACTTTCAAGTAGTGGTACAGATGATTGGGCTGCCAAGTGTATTATGCTTCATCTCCATTTTGAAAACAATCAAAAGATAGCATTTTGTACAGCAAAGTTTGATTGTAATGGCAATGATTATATTTCCAGTTTTTTAAGGAAACAGGAAATGCAAATGAGCATGCAATCACCAGACCCACACACATTAAGTAGTTCCACAAATCACATTACACACACACACACTCTTTTGTTCACAGAATGTATATTTGTACCACATATTTGTAAAAAGATGATTAACAGTGGTCTCGCTCTGTGTCTTCCCCATGCAGTATCCCAGCAACCTGGCATGGTGGGCTACGGCGACCCTGGCGTCATGACATCACCCCTTACCCCCACCTACCCCATCCAGCCCGGCCCTGCTCACATGAGCGCCTACCCTCCACCGCCCTCGTACTGCAACCACCCACCCCCGCCCTACGAACAGGTGTTCCGGACACCAGAGAAGAGGTAAAGGCTGCCGGTCACGGCGTCATTGACGGAGACCATTGGCGTCCCCTCCGTTTCTTCTCCTTCATGGTGACCTCATCGCGAGCAGAACTGACAGGACAAGGAGAGGAGGGGACATCTACAATCTGTCTGCCACTGTTATACCTTCACCATCAGACCAAGTCCTAGGGACAAGATACAGACAACCACCTTTAGAGACAAACTGGCTTCTGGGGACCTGTGCTGCAGGCGGTGGTCTTGTGGGGACCTGTGCTGCAGGCGGTGGTCTTCTGGGGACCTGTGCTGCAGGCGGTGGTCTTCTGGGGACCTGTGCTGCAGGCGGTGGTCTTCTGGACAAAGACGGGCTGAATTTATCTCCGGATCTCCATGGCTTGGATTTCACTGTCATTCACCCTTCCTCTATCTTGCCCACTTTTTTCACAAAAGCATAACTATCCACCTCAGTCTTTTCTGCTGGCAATGCCATCTTGATGGGCATGGTCTTGCCTGTGACTGTGATATGTACTGAGTCGCTCACAGACTCCTGTAGATGGGTGTTCATGCCACAGACACCAA
This sequence comes from Salvelinus sp. IW2-2015, assembly GCF_002910315.2. Classification (NCBI taxonomy): domain Eukaryota; kingdom Metazoa; phylum Chordata; class Actinopteri; order Salmoniformes; family Salmonidae; genus Salvelinus; species Salvelinus sp. IW2-2015. Next base: position 9,299,842 of record NC_036867.1, on the reverse strand, counting down.
ACTGTGGAAGTCGATGACGAAAGCTTACCCAAGATCAGCACCTTGCTTTTAGATTCATATCGATTCAAGTAAACATTAGGGTAGAGAAGCTGATCCAGGACCGAGGGCATAAGACCAACCACTATCTAAACTGTACAGGAGCAATAGCAAATTTGAGTTGAAAGACACCTTGGAGAAGTTGAAAACAAAAGGCGTTTAAATGGCTTAAAAGGTTCAAAGACTTTCCTATTATGAGGCTGAATAATTGGGCTTCTCTCTGTAGCTGCCTGTGTTCGCCTAACACTGAGAAAATGTTAAATAGACAATAAACACTTGTCAGGATGCGTTGTGCAAATTGTGCCCATTTGCTGTGAAGGGAAAGGAAACCGACCTGGATTTATCGGACCTATTATGTGCGCTGGAGAGAGCGGTAATTATGAGAGGCCGATTTGTTTGCAACGTTTCATTCACATTATGGATGCGTGTGTGTATTCCTGTGGTGCTGACCGTGGCGATTCGGCGCTCTGGATCGGGACACCACAAACTGGCAGGGAATGTGTAGTTCAGTTGGTTGAGCATGGCGCTTGCAACACCAGGGTTGTGGGTTCGATTCTTATGGGGGACCAGTACAAAAAATGTCAGAAACTGTATGCGCTCCCTACTGTAAGTCACTCTGGATAATCACATCAATCAGACGGACCCCCAATTGAGACCAAGTCACGTGGTTTCAAATGACAATTTGTCAGTGACTGCATGGGTATGGTGAAACCTACCACAACTCTACCTACGCCATATTCTCTAAGCATCCATTTCCACTCGAAGCGAGATGTGATCCCCATAGAAGTTCAGCCATGGTTCTCAGATAGACTTCAGTTTGTACAGTAAGGAGCTCAACCAGAATGAGGATTAACCCAAAACTATATGTTTGTTTCACACACGCACGCAGGTTGCAACTGGATTACATTTTCCATATGGGAAGCTTTTCTGACTGATGGCCCATCCCAGTGAAACTGCTTACTTACCTGATTCTCAATATCTGTGCTGCAATAATCTCTAGACAAAGTCGTGGTAGTCACAAAAGCTAGCTGCACTCCTTCAGTAGCCTAGTTCGTCAAACACGATGTACCATCTGTTCGCCATTTAAACATCTCACGTCAGAATGGTGACGACCAACTGGTTCTGCGTAGGTAGGTACAGCGCTGTACACCTTTACTGTGGTAAAAATGGTTTTCATGTATGAATCTGAAACCCTTTCTGCATTTCAGAGAGTAAAAAAATGGTTTGCTTTCACATAAACAAGCTATCAAGCTCACATGTAGAATGTGTATGTGTACTAGAGGGCCCATGTCCCAATGATTGACCAGGTCCTCAAGCTGGCACTGACCATTTGGGTGAAAGTACCAGGATGTGTTCTTCTGTTTACACTTATTTGTCAGAGTGGATCAGGCACTCAACCCCTCCACAAAGGCAATCATGTGGAAATGTCCTAAGATAGGGCGTTGACTCTTTTCTGGGCAGGATATGGGACATTACCATCTGTTAAAACAGATCGAACTAACCACCCAGTGTTAACGATACAACTGTCATTGACTTGGAATGTCCTTCAGGATGTTGCTCCATTTGTAGATGTTAGCCGGCAAACTGGGTACGTAGACCCTATTAGAGCAGAACCAAGGAGGGAGATGTAATTTATGGTAAGTGTTACTATTGGATGATGTGTATACGTTTGGCTAATATGACATGTCTCTATTTGATAATTTAACTATGCAACCAAGGTTTAAAATGTAATTTGTAGAGCTAGAGTTAGGATTTGCTTTTACTGTTGTACCAGACGGTTGGTTTTCGCCATTTTACTTTACAAAAAAATCGAAATGATCCATCCATGATATGGTTAATAAAGTTTCCTTCCGATAGAAGTTAGTGTTCATTTATTCACTTTAAAGTTGTCCGTGACTGCCTTCTCACTGTTCAGTCGTGCTTTGAGATTGAAGGTTTTATACTTGGATGTCATTTTTGTTTCATGAAAATATGATCATCTGGATGGAAAACTGTTCCCCTCAGATACAATGTAGACCAAATGAATGAGACACTCCCTAAACATTCTATAGAATGGTATCCTCCTCTCTTGCTTGTATTCTTACAGAAAATCAGCCAGAAGCCACATTTCTCCTCATTAACTTGTATTGTACCGTTTTAGTAATGTAGTTCAATACCACTGCAGTTAAATACTCAAACACCGAGTCATCCCAGAATGTTAGCTTTGGGTGATTTAACAGTACAGATAACTCCAGGCAATGGCAGTCCTAACTTGGAAGTGATAGGTGGGCGTAATTCATGCTTATGTAACACTCACATTGGCCTGAGGTGGCTTTCTAAAGAACACTAATTGGCCAAACCCCGTTAGACTTCCTCCTACTCATATGTTAAATAAAGCCATCTGTTCGGTACCTCATATTGAGATGCACCACTTTGACTATTGACCAATGTTTTCCACCCCCAAAACCAAACGGTCAGTCCTCTAAAGGCAGGTAAGAATGCATTTTATTTAAGACATTGTACTGTAATCACTCGGTAAGTCAACAATCGAAGCCCGGTTTATTGTACACATTCACAATGTAACGCTGTTCGCCTGAAGGGAAACAATATCCACGGGAAAAGGTCAAAGCACAGTGACATACAAAAAGCCACGCCAATTTACTGTTAGACATTAACATTTGACTGACACGCACATTCCAAGGCTAATACATGTTTTCTGATGTCCCCATGCAAAGATGATTAGTCTCTAGGGAAGAGGGAGTAGCACTAAAAACTGGTGTGGGACAAGGATTAGAGATCGCATACAGAGAAGGAGATCTGGATAGGCATGCAGAGGCAAAGATCCACGAACAAAACAGCATTTTCTTCCCATTCACAACAAAACCCCAACACACATAGCGTTTACAGAGTTAAAGGCCCAGGGCTTTGGGGTGTTTTTCCTCCGTCCATGTGTCTGAAAAACCGGAGCGGGGAACAACATCCCTCCCCAGGTTGCAGTTCAGGGCTGACGGTTCCCTTCGTCAAGACGCCGGGGGTCCATCACACCCCAAACCCCCTCATCCAAGAGCCCTGCTCATCGCACTCTCCCAAATGTTCAGAATGGAAGGGGGGTGAGGTCCGTCTACGACGCAAAGGTTAAAGTTCAAATGCAGGGAAGCAGGAAGACTCAGGCTGGGTTAAATCTGACAGGTAGTGGATAGCCCCGGCCATACCTGGATAAGAGAGAATGGTTCATTTCAAATTCAATAAGGCGACATTACATGGCATCAACAGCAGCTAATGCTGAATTATTTCACAATTTACAACAGTCAAATACACAAGAAATCAATTAGCAAAATCTATAACTTTAAAACACATATTTGCTGTGAGTAAGGATGGAGAAAGAAACCAGGGTTTCATTACAAGCAGAGACAGTACAACCTAGGGTTGGGCCGTATACTGTATGCCAGGGTATTCTGAATTACCCGCTGATTTTCCAATACAGTTTAATAAATTAAAATGTGAACATTTTAAATAAATACCTGCAGTCAACGTGTGCATTAGATAATAGATAAAGCAGATCGCGTTAATCACGTCGCCTGTTAGATTATTTTTCATTCGTGAGGTGAGTCACTCCTGCAGCGCAATTTAAGTGAGGTGATCAAGTTACACTTGTAAAAATACAAAACTGAAATACCACATTTACATAAGTATTCAGACCCTTTACTCAGTACTTCGTTGAAGCACCTTTGGCAGAGATTAGAGCCTCGAGTCTTCTTGGGTAGGAGGCTACAAGCTTGGTGCACCTGTATTTGGAGAGTTTCTCCCATTCTTCTTTGCAGATCCTCTCAAGCTCTGTCAGGTTGGATGGGGAGCGTCACTGCACAGCTATTTTCAGGTCTCTCCAGAAATGTTCAATCAAGTCCGTGCTCTAGCTGGGCCACTCAAGGACATTCAGAGACTTGTCCCGAAGCCACTCCTGCGGTGTCCTAGCGGTGTGCTTAGGTTCGCTGTCCTGTTGGAAGGTGAACCAGTCTGAGGTCCTGAGCTCTCTGGAGCAGGTTTTCATCAAGGATCTCTGTGTACTTTGCTCTTTCCCTCAATCAAGACTAGTCTCCCAGTCCCTGCCACTGAAAAACATCCCCGCAGCATGATGCTGCCACCACCATGCTTCACCGTAGGGATGGTGCCAGGTTTCCTCCAGACGTGATGCTTGGGATTCAGGCCAAAGAGTTCAATCATATTTTTATCAGACCGTGGTCTGAGAGTTCTTTAGGTGCCTTTTGGCAAAATCCAAGCGGGCTGTCATGTGCCTTTTACTGGAGGAGTGAATTCCATCTGGCCACTGTTCCATAAAGGCCTGATTGGTGGAGTGCTGCTGAGATGGTTGCCCTTCTGGAAGGTTCTCCCATCGCCCCAGAGGAACTCTGGAGCTCTGTCAGAGTGACCATCCTGTTCTTGGTCACCTCCCTGACCAAGGCCCTTTTCCCCAGATTGCTCAGTTTGGCTGGGCGGGCAGCTCAAGGAAGAGCCTTGGTGGTTCCAAACTTCTTCCATTTAAGAATGATGGAGGCCACTGTTCTCTTGGGGACCTTCAAATGTGCAGAAATGTTTTGGTACCTTCCCCAGATCTGTGCCTCGACACAATCCTGTCTCGGAGCTCTACGGACAATTCCTTCGACCTCATGGCTTGTTTTTTTTGCTCTGACATGCACTGTCAACTGTGGGACCTTATATAGACAGGTATGCGCCTTAGTAAATTCAATTGATTGGATATGATTTACAACAGGTGGACTCCAATCAAGTTGTAGAAACATCAAGGATGATCAATAGAAATAACCTGAGCTAAATTTTTATTCTTATAGCAAAGGGTCTGAATACTTATTTACATAAGGTACAATTTTTTTAAATATACATTTGTAATGGGGAATTGTGTATAGACTTACAAATGTGTTATTTAAACCATTTTAGAATAAGGCTGTAAGGTAACAAAATGTGGGAAAAGGAAAAGGGTCTGAATACTTTCCGAATACACTGTATATAACTACTAGGTTAACTATCTAAGATGTGCCAAATAAATCTCTCCAGCTGGGTTTTTTCTCAACTTCCTAACATTAGTGGCTAATGTTCGCTTGCAATATCAAGCTTCTTGGTAACAGCAGAGACAATCCCCTCCTGCTGTGTAATATTTATTTTGTGCGTTATACAAACAGAGTTCCCCATGAAGCTGGTTGAGAGAATGCAAAGAGCTGTCAAGGTGGCTACTTTCAAGAATGTCAAATATATATAATATAACACTTTTTTTGGTTACTACATGATTCCATATGTGTTGTTGCATAGTTTTGATGTCTTCACTAATATTCTACAATGTAGAAAATAGTACAAATAAAGAAAAACCCTTGAATGAGGCGTGTCCAAACTTTTGACTGGTACTGTACTTGCATAACCTCATGAGCTGGGTTGTCTGTCTTGGTAGTTAATTTTTCATGCACTCGTTAGCATTTACCTAGCATCCACTATGGGGCTTCCTTAGTACTTGTTAGCATTCTGGTAGATGTTTACATGCTAATTTCTTTTGGCGCCCCCTGTCTGCACTACCGGTAATACTGTCTATCCCAGGATGGCACAGGCACGGTATGATGGCACGGAAATCAGGATACGGCACGGAAATCAGGATACAGCCCAACCATACAAGCTTGGCTTACAAATCACTCACCACTCGTCATGGAGTTATTTATCATTGTGAATGAACAAAACCTTCTCAAATCTCTTTGAAATATTTCAAAGAGCTGAACATGGACTTGTAACACTGTGGGTACAACAGTAATGTGAAATATTACATGTATTCTGTTATTACATACAAGACATGAACATTCAATATTGTAGGTTGTAGAGTCAACATGGGCCCATATATTACTAATAAAATTAAGCTGCTGCAATATTTTTTACCAGACTGTATCAGTGGAAGATTAATTCAGGCAGGGATGGGAAAAGGGAGCGTACGTGTTTGTGTGTGTGTGTGTGTGAGAGAGAGAGAGGGAGACGAAGGGGGTCAAGACCAACCAATCACAGCCCACAAATCTACTCGGACGTGGGCAGCAACTGGTTGCCATGGAGATGTGGCGGTAAAACGTCAGGCAAGACGTTTCATGTGGCTGCACACAACACGTGGAGGGGATGGGGGGGGACAAAGCTGGCATAGGGAAACCTCACCAGTGGACCAATGGCAGAACCAAACAGAGGCCAATCATTGCCAAATTGAAGGTAACCTACAGTGCCTTTGGAAAGTATTCAGACCCTTTGACCTTTTCCATATTTTGTTACGTTACAGCATTATTCTAAAATTGAGAATTGTTTTAAGGATGATCAATGGAAACAGAATGCACCTGAGCTTGAGTCTCATAGCAAAGGGTCTGAATACTTATGTAAATAAAGTTTTTTTGTATAAAAACTTGTTTTCGCTTTGTCATTATGGGGTATTTGTGTGTAGATTGCTGAGGATTTGTATTTATTTAATCCATTTTAGAATAAGGCTGTAATGTAACGAAATGTGGAAAAAGTCAAGGGGTCTAACGTCTGAATACTTACCGAAGGCACTGTAATTGCCACTCTCAGAATATTTGGACTGTGCCCGTTGACAGGTTTTATGATGTAAGATCAGCCTTTCCTGACCAGCTGCTAAAGTTATCAAAGTTGACTTCACACCCTCACACAACATTTAACAGATTATAATTATAGAAAAAAAAATGATTAAAATATTAAGTCAGTTATCACCCTGTCATAGTGAGGCAGAGAGCTTTAAGTCTCAGGAAGGTTCAGAGAGGTAAGAGCAAAAGCCTCACTAGCTCATTAAACATGACTTCGTGCAGAAGTCGTTGAGTGCACTTCTTTTCCTAAATACATTGTTATCAAATAATTTCACATGCCATGGAACATTAGAATTGCTAACTGAATATGTTAATCGTGTGTGAAATTTCCAGTAGTGGGTCAATCTCTCAGTTGTATTAGCAGACACTATGTGTGACAACTCTCAGTTCAGTTACAATGAGAGAGCAGGGCTCCTCAAATCTCATTAACAGAGGTACAGAGGCTCCTCTCTTATCTCCCTCTTTTACTACACTGAATGAGGGATGAGTCTAGTGGTGGAAAAAGTACACAATTGTCATACTTGAATAAAAGTAAAAAGTGAAAGTATATGTAATAAATCAAATTCCTTATATTAAGCAAACCAGATGGCACGATTTTATTTTTAAATTTACTGACACAGAGGGGCACACTCCCACTCTCACGCAAGGCTGCCCGTCATTACGCACACCTGTCACCGCCATTACGCGCAGCTGAGCTATATCGGACTCCCCTGGACGCCATTATCTTGTTGATTACCCCCTCTATATCTGTGTGCTCCTCCGTTTATTCCCTGTGTCAGCATTGACATCGGTATTGTTCCCCTGTCCAAACACTGTTCCTGTTCTGTTTCATGTCCGTTGTTTCATTAAAATGTTCACTCCCTGTACCTGCTTCTCGTCTCCAGCGTCGGTCTTTACAGAATGCTGACACCACTAAAAGAAGCATCAGGGAGTTTTGGTTTTTGTTTTGGTTGGTGATGTCGGGTCTGGGTGCCGTCGCCGATGGAACCAGGGGTACCTCAGCTAGCTCGTCGGGCTTCCGCGCCTTAGCTAGCACGAGAGGTCTTCTTGCCTTGGTGGGCTCGGCAGGCACCCACCCCACGTCATGCTTCAGCCGTTCCAACAGTCTTGAAGGAGTTCCCACATATGCTGAGCACTTGTTGGCTGTTTAACACTTTTTTGGTTACTACACGTCTCCATATGTGTTATTTCATAGTTTTGATGTCTTAGCTATTATTCTACAATGTAGAACATAGTACAATTAAAGAAAAACCCTTGAATGAGTAGGAGTGTCCAAACTTTTGACTGGTACCGTACATATGTAAAGCAAATTCAGTCTGCATTTTCTCGGAAATTACAGAGTGGTTATTACATTGATTGAATGGGAAGAAGAGAAGGCAGGAAAATGTCACGTATTTTGGGGATGTTTCTGTCTGCTTAAGGGGTGTAAATAAAAGTTTCACCTTCAAACAGAGAGTACGGTCTGTCTGGGATTCTGCAGCCGTGGGTTCCGTAGTCCAGACACCACTCAGCAAACTGGGAAAAAATGAGGACCAATGTGATTACTGGAACATAAGGTTGAACATGAAAAACAATAGATTATGCTGTATGTTACCATACTTGGAAAAATGAATAAATAAATATGTGAACCATGCATGCAGTAATTCAAAAAATCCTGAGGATCGGATAAATGAATGCACAAATTAATTTATCAAAATTTATTGAGTCATTCACTGACAACCGGATTTCACACCGAGACAATACATATCGATGCAAGCAAGCGACAACGCAGACATAACACCATAACATAGGCTATATTATAAAAGCAAGAAAGCAATGAATGAAATCCGACTGAATGACTCATCATACACTGACTTTTTGTCAGTAAGAAGAATGGCCTTCAATATTGGCCAATGGTACAATACATGTCACGATAAAGAATTCTGTGTCACAGAGTGTAGTCGTGTCTTTAGCAGGCTTGTTTAGGGCAGGCTGCCTACGCTGTACTGCATGTGTGGGCCAATCCTTCCTTCCCATCTCATTCAAACAGAGGAAGAAGATCTGAAGGAGCTCCACAGCCCCTCATCACACACACACACACGTGTTGTGTTACCTTGCAGGCGCGGTAGAGGTACTTCTTCTCCTGGGTGAGCTGGTAGAGGGTGAGGAAGGAGTAGGCGTTGCCCGCCGTGCCGTGACAGATACCGTAACCTTTCCTCAGCAGGCCTCTCTGTCAGATCACCTCCCCCACACTCCACAGCATCCTTCAGGTACTTCTCATCCTTAAACACCTGGAGGGAGGGAGGAAAGGGGAGACATGACATTAGACTCATGGCCAATTCCAAACCCCATCTGAAATCCAACCCCCAACCTACCACATACACGTGTGGGGATCGGAAAGGATTTGATGTAAGAAACATGGTATTAGAGTACTTTCCTCTTGCCCTGCTATTTAGACATCTGTAATGTTCTTCATGTACACCTAATCAATGGCCCTTACATTACATAGTGAGACTGAAATAGCCAGAGATACAGTATCAAATCAATTAACTGTGTTTCAGAAAGCACATTTTACCTCATCATTTGTAACAGCGCTTTACAGATACCAAGCCTAAAACCCCAAAGAGAAAGCAATGCAGATGCAAATTGGTTAGGAAAAACTCCCTAGAAGGCAGGTGATACGCACATTGTATTCCTTCATGAAGTTAATGGACCAAAGAGACATGAAATGACCCTGCACCGCACGTGTGTGTGTGTGTGTGTGTGTGTGTGTGTGTGTGTACCCCCCTGAACGTGAGTGTGTGTATTCATGCCACACTACGACTGATGAAATACATGTTGTGTGTCAAGAGATGAAGCGTTTATCCGGGGAAATCTCCTCTCCTCACACAACACATGCTCAAAATGCTCACCACATGATCTCCATTCCTTCTTTCGCTCCTTCTATTAGTCATTTCAAAGGGAGAGTGTGCGTTTTCAGACCTGCTGTGAGAGTCAGCTTGTAAGAGGCCATGCTGAGCACAGCAGAAAAACAGCCCATTACTCAATAAGACCTCTTGAAATTGACTGTGGTATTAAACCAGCAGACTAGCATGTCAAAGCTGGGATGTAGTGCTTGTTTAAATTCAGTCGGTAATCAAAGTGTGACACCGGGGCCCGTAGTGATCCTAGTGCTGATCTGGGATCAGGCCTCCACTGTCCGTATAATATCATGCATCCTACTGTGAGTCGCTTTGTGAAAAGGGGCCTTGGTCCTACAGTGCACCTGATATCCACTAGGGGTCACTGTGGGTTGTGTATTTGTCCTAGGCGACGAGCCACGGCGCCGGAGCATTGAGATGCAGCAGGAGCTGTTAAGTTCGTTACCTCCAGCTATAGATTTAATTCTCTTTCCTGGGTGATTCCATGCAATTATTTGAGAGTGGCAGAGCTGGAGGCATTAGAGGAGAGGGCCTGGTTCACTGCTATCTCTCAGTCCTCTGTATGAGAGAGTAGCTGAGTGCTATAATGGAACTCATGGGGTTAGTTAACGTGATATTGATATTAGGAAAACAAACGAGCCCTAATATCGTGAGAGTGTAGTCATGAGGTTTAGAGAGCCGTGCTAGAGAGGAGAGAGAGAGGTGTTCGAGTGTTTCAATCCAAAATCCTTTCAGATCTACTTGAAGAGACATTACTACCGTGTGTGTCCCTCACCTTGTGTGCCATGATGAGCATGTGCACCACTCCTGGCGCCCCGTGGCACCAGTGCACCAGCCGGTCCGTCTCGTTGCTTAGCGACGATGGGTAGTTCCCAGAGCGGAACTTTTTGTGGCGGACGTAGTCCACACTGGGCCGCACCAACTCAGATAGGACTTCCTGGTTCACTTTAGCACTGGGCTGAGAGAGGTCGAGCAAGGGAGAGAGACAGAGAAAGAAAAAAGACCAAGAGAAAGAGATAGGGGGAGGGAGGAAAAAAAGAGGGAATGAAAGAGAGAGAGAACGAGAGAGATAACGAAAGAGAGAGAGAGAGAGAGAAAGGGAGAGACCGAGAGAGAGAGGAGAGGGGAGAGAGATATAGGTACCAATTAAATAAAATCCATATCCACATCCTTTGTAGAAATATCATGGTAACAATATGGAGGCACAAGTTCAGGGGACATGAAGACAGGTGGTGTAACTATTGTGGAATACTGACATCTAATAACACAGTATGCTGAAATCTGATGATATGCATATCACAATCATCCTTATCGCGATGAACAATTAATACCCAACATATCACCTGGTCTGAAACATCCCAAGCCTTACACTTCAGCTTTAAATGCAGCAGGTTTGTCAGATGTTACATTTATGAGAGAACGTCAGGCATTTTAAAATGCGGGCCATTTTAACTGGGTTTCATTAAGAGACTAACTAAATCCAGTCAAATCAAAGAGAAATCCATTATCCCAAATAGCACTCAGCAGTGTTCAATATGCACTTGATGGGTTTTTACTGCACAGAGAGAGATGAATTAGAGGCAAGTGACAGAGAGAATTTATGACAAGGACAATCTTTTGATTTGGCTCGAGAGAAAGAAAAGAAAGACCATGCTGAGAAACATGGCCTACGGGAGAGAAGACTGCTGTTAGATAATAACACAGCCAGAGACAGGGAGGGAGGGAGCTGTTGGATATGAATACTGTCAGAGAGGAGGAGAGGAGGAGGAAGGAAGGAGAGAGGACTGCTATTAACGAAAATTACAGCCAGAAAGAGAGGAAGAGGGAGAGAACTGCTGTTGAAGAATATTACAGTCAGAAAGAGAGGAAGAGGGAGAGGACTGCTGTTAAAGAATATTACAGCCAGAAAGAGAGGAAGAGAACTGCTGTGAAAGAATATTACAGCCAGAAAGAGAGGAAGAGGAGGGAGAGGACTGCTGTTAAAGAATATTACAGCCAGAGAAGGAAGGATGGAGGAGAGAAGACTACCGTTAGAGAATGTTAGAGCGAGGGAGATCAGACAGAAAGGAGAGAGCGTCTGTTAGACATTAGACAGAAAGGAGAGGAGGAAAAAGGATGAAGCAGGAGAGAGGGAAGAGAGAGAGCTACTGTTACTAATCGGAGAGAAGAGAAAGAAAGGAAGGATGGATGGTTGGAAGATGGGTGTGTGTGTGTGTTACGTCTGAGTATAGGTGTAGCAGAGCATGTCCACGTGCGTCACAATGACGCACCGCACTTATTCTCACACATGCTCACACACATGCACGCACGCACACACACACTGCATTGCTCTAACACACAGGGAAGATAATGCATATACACAATCTATTTACTCAAAGCAGCTGGGCACACACACACACACACACAGAGAGCAAATGGTAGTGGTTATCATCGAACACAAAAAGGAATCAAGTTGTTAACATTGATAACTGTGTGCCCTGAGAGTGAGTTGGCAAAAACATTTTGAAATTGAGCCTTTTAGAGCGAGAAACACAGGCCTAAATGGAGGTAGTCCAACAGCTTGGGGATTACTAAATAATTCATTTCCTGTTGGGTTCGGTCCAGGCCGCTATCAGGGACATTTGCAGGGCAGTGTTCTCGTGGTTACGGGTACGCCAATGCCAGATTGGAGTTGTTACAAGGCAAAATCTATATGAGCTTTCAGTTGTGCAACAGGGGACAACAATGCATCACAGGTAGTGGCAGAGATGCTCTGGTCCCTCGTTCACATATGAGGGCGGGAGGGTTTATCAGGGAGTGCTGCAGCACCCTCAACACCCCTACTTCCCACGGCTATGTTTCACATTTCAAAGAGTGATCGATAGATAGATGGAAACAAACTTTCATAAGTTCCAAATAAGACGTGTCCAATTTTGGATTGGGAGCCCCTTGTAAATGCTCGGGGGAGAAATACTCACACGAACGGGCGTACTAGCGTACGCCTACACACACATCTTTGTAATTTAGCTCTTATCGAGCGACTCACAGTTAGATGCATTGATCTTAAGGTAGCTAAGAGAGACAACCGCAGTCATAGTAAGCCAATATCTTCCTCATTAAGAATCTATCAGCAAAGTCAGTGCTAGTACATACTGTACACACACACACACACACACACACAATTCCCAGGCCTGCGGTTGTTTACATGCATTTCCTAGTTTGGCTGGTGGCAGTCCTTCCTCTGTTCATGTTTTAATGAGGGTCGTGTGGGTCTCAAATATTTGCAAAGCTGTAAACACCTACGGTGTGTGTGTGTGTGTGTGTGTGTGTGTGTGTGTGTGTGCCATAGCCCTATAGAGTTTGAAAGGGGGAAGAGGTGGGGGTACAGAGCCCTGTGGCTCCAGTCATCGGGAGCATTTCAATAGTCTAACGTGGCTTCCTCTCCTCGCTTCCTTCCCTTCTACTGATAGTTGAAAGCAACATGGCAGGTCCATTGCTAGTTAATGATTACCAGTAGAGCCGTCCTGTATGGCTCAGTTGGTAGAGCATGACGCTCGCAACTTGGATTGCCATCCATCTTTAAAATGGACGCACATGACTGTAGGTGGCGTTGGATAAAAGGGTCTGCTAAATGCCATATATTATATTACAGATCTAAAAAAGTCCCCAGTGCAACCTGGGAACTCGTTTTGGGCGGCATCATTACTCCCAATCACCGCCCTCCTCCCCAGGGGCAGATGATGCATGGCCAGCCAATCCCAAGAGAGGAGAGGCATGCTGATAGTGCCAGCACTACAGGAGGATCATGGAAACATTTCTAAAAGAGAAGCACATGGCCCAGCACAGATAGAACGCTGACTACTCTCCACTGGGGATCAAAGATCAGCTACTTTCCTCCACTCTGGCCTTTAAAAACTCTGAGAGGCAGATTACATATCCAACACATGGTCCCATGGCCTCTGACAGCCTCTGGAAGCCTCCAATACTAATGGGTGAAGATAGGGATTAGGACTAGCTAGCCTCCATAGGTGGCTGGTGTCATCATGGAATCTTCTATGGTGGCTTGTAAGCCGTCCTGGCCTTACTTTTTGTCATAGATACCATTGAGTTACATGGACTTTTAATTTATTGGTTGTGTAATTACATTGTAAATACACAGTAATTAGGCTATTTTGTATATATCTTTCATTGTACAACTGAGCAAAGATATTCTAGTTACCAAATAGCTGCAGATAAACTAGATAAAAAGTTAGGCTAATGTAAGGGGTTCCCTTAACCTACATAGTTACTCTGCATGTGCAGAGCCGTGGTGTAGTGGGAACACCTACATTATATACACAGAGTGCACAAAACATTAGGAACGCTTTCTTAACATTGAGTTGCACCCCCTTTGGCCCTCAGAACAGCCTCAATTCATCGGGGCTTGGACTCTACAGGGTGTCGAAAGCGTTCCACAGGGATGCTGGCCCATGTTGACTCCAATGCTTCCCACAGTTGTGTCAAGTTCGCTGGATGTCCTTTGGGTGGTGGATCATTCTTGATACGCACGGGAAACTGTTGAGCGTGAGAAACCCAGCAGCGTTGCAGTTCTTGACACACTCAAACCGGTGCGCCTGGCACCATACCCCTTTCAAAGACACAGAAATAATTTTGTCTTGCCCATTCACTCTCTGAATGGCACACATACACAATCCATGTCTCAATTGTCTCAAGGCTTAAAAATCCTTCTTTAACCGGTCTCCTTCATCTACAATGATTGAGGTGGATTTAACAAGCAACATCAATAAGGGATAATAGCTTTCACCTGGATTCACCTGGTCAGTCTATGTCATGGAAAGAGCAGGTGTCCTAATGTTTTGTGCACGTATAACGAAATCTTGTGCAGAAATATATTTCTTAAATCCATCATAAAACTTCTCCTCCCTGACTAATTTAACTAATGGAGGCACATCAGTGTTACAAGCACCATGGGGGAACAAAACAACTCACAAATGATTTTAAATAGGTTATTTTTCCCTAAAATATAAAAATGTATCGAGGTACACCCGCCCCTGCCATAAAATCCAAGAACATTGATCATTAAAAAAGCATATTAATCCATATAAAAAGCGAATGAATCCATATTAATCCACCGTGGTAATGGGAGCGTAGGAGGTTGATGCCACTCTAGGATCTCATTATGGGATGTTGTTGTTCGGATCCTGAATAATTGATCTTTTTTTTTTTTTTTCCTGTGATAAATGATTAATCAATTCAGGTGAGGGCTAATCCATCTCCTGGGTGAATTTAGATTACACATCATGATCATAAACAGCATCTCGCTGAAACAAAACATGGATATAAGCCAACCAGGAACCAGCGGTTTTAGCATGAGTCCCAAATCCCCAGGAGATACTATGAAAACCTGCAGACTTACAGATAGGGAAATAGGGATACCTAGTCAGTTGTACAACTGAATGCATTCAACTGAAATGTGTCTTCCGCATTTCGGAGCATCAGAATGAAAAGATCTGGTATCGGATTAGGAGCAACTCCCTTAAGGAAAAGCGGTAAATAAATTATATTATTAGAAACATGAAATAAGAGACTTACTACAGTGCCTTTGTATGCTATACTGTAATACCTTGTAATATGCATTAATGAGACAGCAGTCAAATCTACTCACTGATTGATATCATATGCTAAAGATAATGTTTAAAGATAATGTGTTCAACTCACCTGCATCAGCATACAGTAGATGCCCGCCAGACCATGGGCGGCGCCAACGTACTGCTTCTTGTGCCACTCGTAGAGCAGTGGGCACTTCTCCGCCTTCTTCTCCTCTTTGGCCATGTTCTTCCCCGACTCCAAGATGGCCGTCACAACCTGCAAAGACACCAACAGGAAGTGGGTTAGCCTCCCTCCCGTCTGTTTCAATAGGTTTGGAAGAGATACTGTACTTGCATGTGAGACCCCGTCCAAAGACACTAACTACCGTAACTAACAAACAGCAAAGTTCAACGGGTCAATTCTCATTTGCATTCCTGTCAGTTGACTTGAACGCGACAGTTTCTCCATGGGAGTGCAATTAAACCCCTGAATTGATTGATATCTCCAAGAGAGAGACGGAGAAACAGAATGGAAATGTGATTTGACAGATCTCTGCTGCTGCTCCCTCTACCCTGCTGTTAGTATGCAGACTAGAGGTTGAGAAAGAGAGAAAGAAAGAAAAGGTGCATGCGTCTGAACACACATGTGCACGCGCGTTGGTATGCACTAGTACCCGTTGAGAGGCAGATTGAACAGAACAGGAGGGACGCAGGCAGGCAGCAGACAGACATGTCCTGGTGTTTTACACACACACACGTCCAAGAAGTCTAAACTCTGTCTGTAGAGCACTTTACAATCACTTCCTCCCTCACATTCTGGGCTGAGGACACACACATCCTGGGCTGAAGCCCTCTCCCCCCAGAGCCAGACACCTAATGCCAGCACCCCCCTATCCACATCGATGGGACCGCAGTGGAGAAGGTGGAAAGCTTCAAGTTCCTCGGCGTACACATCACTGACAAACTGAAATGGTCCACCCACACAGACAGTGTGGTGAAGAAGGAGCAACATCGCATCTTCAACCTCACTAGGCTGAAGAAATTTGGCTTGGCCCCTAAAACCCACAAACTTTTACAGAAGCACAATTGAGAGCATCCTGTCGGGCTGTATCACCGCCTGGTACGGCAACTGCACCGCCCACAACCACAGGGCTCTCCAGAGGGTGGTGCGGTCTACCCAACGCATCACCGGGGGCAAACTACCTGCCCTCCAGAACACCTACAGCACCCGATGCCATTGTCTGTTCACCCCACTATCATCCAGAAGGCGAGGTCAGTACAGGTGCATCAAAGCTGGGACAGAGAGACTGAAAAACAGCTTCTATCTCAAGGCCATCAAACTGTTAAATAGCCATCCCTAGCACCTTAGAGGCTGCTGCCATATACACAGACTTGAAATCCCTGGCCCCTTTAATAATGGAACACTAGTCACTTTAATAATGTTTACATATTTTGCATTACTCATCTCATATGTATATACTGTATCTTAGTCTATGCCGCTCCAACATTGCTCGTCCAAATATTTATATATTCTTAATTCCATTCCTTAACTTTAGATTTGTATGTATTGTTGTGAAATTGTTAGATATTACCTCACTGTTGGAGCTAGAAACACAAGCATTTCACTACACCCGCAATAACATCTGTTAAACACGTGTATGTGACCAATAAAATGTGATTTGTACTCCATACTGATCAGGGTGGGGATTTCATGATGATGACTAATGATTGTAAAGCAGATAAAAGACATGGCTTTGCATAATAACTGATTCATATCATTATATGTTTAATGAACTTGCAGCTGCAGTATTTACGTCTCTTTGCCAGGTGGCTTGGCGTATTAGACACTTAACTGACAGGGGGAGAAAATGGTTTAATACACCATATCATTTTGGAGGGGTTCTGTAAAAAAGTAGAATAAAAAGGTAGCCTGGCATTTACACAAGCGTGTTAAAATGCTTTCCCCACACACACACACATCAAATTGTACTTGTCACAATCGCCCGAATACAACTGGTAGACTTTACCGTAAAATGCTTGCTTACAAGCCCTTCCCAACAATGCAGAGTTAAAAAAATGTAAATACAAGAGATATAAAATAAAAAACACAAGAGAAATATATACACATGCAGCACCAGATCAATGTGCAGAGGTACGAGGTATTTGAGGTAGATACTGTATGTACATGAAGGCAGGGTAAAGTGACCAGGCATCAAGACAGATAATAATTAGAGAAAAAATAAAGAACAGAGCAGGAAATGAGTGTAAAAGTGTGTGTGTGTAATGTATGTGTGTGTGTGTGTTTTGTGTGGGAGTGTCAATTTCGTGTGAGTAAATGGTTTGTGTATATATATATATATATATATATATATATATATATATATATATATATATATATATATATAGTTTCGTGAGTGTGCATAGGGTTGTGCAAGACAGAGTCAGTGCAGGTAGTTTGGGTACCATTAATTGACTATTTAGCAGTTTTATGGCTTGGGGGTAGAAGCTGTCTCGGAGCCTGTTGGTCCAAGAGCCGATGCTCTGGTACCGTTTGCCGGTTGGTAGCAGAGTGAACAGTCTACGGCTTGAGTGGCTGGAGTCGGGCAATTTTTCGGGCCTTCTTCTGACACCGCCTGATATAGCGGTACTGGATGGGAGGGAGCTCGGCTGTCGTGATGTACTAGGCTGTCCGCACTACCCTCTGTAGCTCTTTACGGTCAAGGGCGGTGCATTTGCCACACCAAGTGGTGATGCAGCCAGTTAAGATACTCTCGATGGTGCAGCTGTATAACTTTGAGGATCTGAGGGCCCATGCCAAATCTTTTCAGCCTGCTGAGGGGAAAGAGGCGCTTGCCGTGCCCTCTTCACAACTGTGCGGGTGTGTGTGGACCATGTTAGGTCCTTAGTGATGTGGACGCCAGGGAACTTGAAGCTCTCAATCCGCTCCACAACAGCCCCTTTGACATGGGGGTGTGTGCTCCCCTCTTTCTCCTATAGTCCACGATCAGCTCCGTGGTCTTACTGATGTTGAGGGAGAGGTTGTTGTCCTGGCACCACACTTAAGTCTCTGACGTACTCCCTGTAAGCTGACTCATCGCAGACTGATCAGGCCTACCACCATTGCGTCGTCAGCAAACTTGATTGTGTTGGAGTCGTGCATGGCCACGCAGTCGTGAGTGAACAGGGAGTACAAGAGAGGACTAAGTACACACCCCTGAGGAGCCCCCGTGTTGAGGGTCAGCGTGGCAGAGGTGATGTTGCCTACCCTCACCACCTGGGGCCTGGAGGGGACTATGGTGTTAAATGCTAGGATGGTGTTGGTGTGTGCCATGACCAGCCTTTCAAAGCACTTCATAATTACAGATTGCAGAGTGCTACAGGGGGATAGTTATTTAGGCAGGTTACCATGGATGTCTTGGGAACGGGGACAATAGTGGTCAACTTGAAACCTGTTGGAATTACAGACTGGGACAAGGATAGATTTAAAATGTCTGAAGACACTTGCACGCTGGTCTGCGCATGCTTTGAGAAAGTGCCCTGGTATTCCATGCGGCCTTGTGATTGTAAACCTGTTCAAATGTTTTGCTCACATGGGCCCAGAGAGCGAGATCCCAGTCATTTGGAAAAACAGAGGCTTTCACGCAAGGCACAGTGTTATATTCCTCGAAAGCGAGCAAAAAAATGCATTTAACTCGTTTGAGAGTTCTGCGTCGCTGGGCAACTCATGCCTGGGTTTCCCTTTGTAATCTGTTATCGTCCTAAAGCCCTGCTATATACGACAAGCATACGCCGCCGGTGCAATAGGATTCCACCTCCTATATTGTCTTTTTGCATGTTTGATGTCTCGGAGGTCATAGCGAGCTTGCTTGTATGCGTCCATGTCCGTGTCCCGTTCCTTGTAAACAGTAACTCTAGCCTTTGGTCCAGCGCGGATATTCCCTGTTTTTGGTTTGGATACGCTCTTATAGTCACTGTGGTGACAACATTGTCTATGCATTTATTGATGAAGCCGATGACTCGGGGTAAACTCCTCAATGCTATTGAATTAATCCCAGAGCATATCCCAGTCTGTACTAGCAAAACAGTCTTGTAGCCTCGCGTCTGCTTCATCCGACCACTTCCGTATTGAGCGCATCACTGGTGCTTCCTGTTTGAGATCTTGTTTGTAAGCAGAAAGCAGAAGAATGGAGTCCTGGTCAGATTTGCCGAAGGGAGGATGAGGGAGGGCCTTGTGTGCTTTTCTCTGGGTAGAATAAAAGTGGTGTAGAGTTTCTGCCCCCCTAGTGGCGCAGAAGACGTGTTGGTGGAAGTGAGATAGGACGGTTTTAAGTCTCTGCCTACCAGAAATGCTGCCTCTGGGTGAGCATACAGTTTATTGGGTGCCAGTGTGGTGTAGGCTTGGGGCGGGATGTAGACAGACGTGATAATTACAGATAAGAACTCTCTTGGTAGATAAAAGGGTCTGCAGCTTACCATGAGGTATTCTATATCAGGAGTACAAACGCTCGAGATTTCCTTCACACTTGAAGCAGCACACCAGATGCTATTTATGAAAAGAAAACACTCCACCTCCTTTCGACTTCTCCAAAGCCGCTGTACGATCCTGACGCTGCATGGAGAATCCACCAAATAGTACGTGCATAGCGTCATCATCCAGCCACGTTTCAGTAAGACATAATATTGCAGCTTTTCAAATCTCTTGCCTCTCGAACAAAGCTCATCCATCTTCTTCGCGAGTCACTGGACACACACACACCCACCTCCTCTACACACACAGCAGAATGACAGACAAGTGCAACCCCCCCCCCCCCCCCACACACTCTTATTCAAATGAGGTTCTGTCTTCTTTTGAAAGGAGAAAACGGGTGTGATATGGATTTCCTTTAAGTGAACTGGAGTTGTTGGCCAGGGAGCTGCTGAGCTATGGATAAGCTGCTGTATAGATCTGTTTCTATAGAGGGAGGGATGTGCTGAGAGAGCACTGTGGTGGCAGTATGGATCTATGGGAGTGTAGGGCCTTATAAAATCTGCGTTGCGGAAAACCTAGATGGCGTCACGGAATCCAGACATTAAAAGCGGAATTCAACAATATAATTTTTTTTTTATTGAAATGAGTAGGAAATCAACTAACACTGCTAACCAAACAACGGTCTCTGGCTCGTGCCTAGTTGAATTTAAGGGTAACTACACCCAGACCTCAAAAGTGGTCTCCTGATGTGGTTTAACCATTGTTGTGGACAAGCATTGTTGTTTTCCAATAAAATAATATTTTGAGAGCAAAAACCTGAAGAAAACAGAAACCTGGGGGGGAAAAAACGAAGAAAAGGGCAAAACAAAACGAAGAAAAGGGCAAAACAAAACGAAGAAAAGGGCAAAACAAAACGAAGAAAAGGGCAAAACAAAACGAAGAAAAGGGCATTGGGGAAAAAGGCAACAACAAAACATACCAATATTATAGGGCCTAGGAGTAGGCAAGTGTGTGTGTGTGTGTGCGCGCGCGCTCTCATCGTAAATCCACCTTGTCATAAAGGGAAGGGCTGCTGCAGTACTCTCTCTCTCTCCCGACTCCCTCCCGCACAGTCGTATCCCTGGAGACGGTGAACTGGGGGCTGCACAGGGGGAAACTGCAGACTCAGGGCCATTTCTGCTCTGTGGCAACCACACTCAGCACTCTGATCTCCCCCTAGGTCCCCTGGGAAGGGCTGTGTCAGTGAGGCAGGAGAGAGGCAGGCAGGGCAGGGCTACACTGGAGAGGAGGGACCGATAGCTCAACGGTCCTCACTAACCAAACTTAAAAAAGACAGAACTTCTAATAGGGTACTACACTGACCAGCAAATAGTGATGGCTATAATATAGCTCCAGCACCATCAGATTGTTCCATCAACGTAGAACAGTAGGAATAGGTCTGTTCAGGTCTGTCTCAAGAACGACCAGAGACGAGTGCTGTGCAATCACAGGTTCCTAGATCCACAATCATGGCATTACTGTCAACCATAGTCTCCCAAGCAACCTCCATTCATTACCATCCATAGTCTCCCAAGCAACCTCCATTCAATACCAATCTTAATGTGTTGTGAAAAGTGTTATGAAATGTTATTTTAAACTGTATATAACTGTCTTAATGTTGCTGGACCCCAGGAATCGTAGCTGCTGCCTTGGGAGCAGCTAATGGGGATTCTTCATAAATACAAACCTTACAGTCTCAACCAACCTCCATTCAATGCCAGCTTTTCTCTGGAGGCCAGGAATAAGCTGGTACGATGTACATTACAGGCGGTTTAAGATTTTAGTGATGTGTGTGTGTATATATATATATATATATATATATATATATATATATATATATATATATATATATATATATATATCTAATCTAATATTATATATACATACACACACACACACACCACACCACACACACACCAGTTGAAGTCGGAAGTTTGCATACACCTTAGTCAAATACTTTAAAACTCAGTTTTTCACAATTCCTGACTTTTAATCCTAGGAAAAATTCCCTGTCTTAGGTCAGTTACGATCACACTGTTTTAAGAATGTGAAATGTCAGAATAATAGTAGAGGAATGATTTATTTCAGCTTTTCTTTCTTTCATCACATTCCCAGTGGGTCAGAAGTTTACATACACTCAATTAGTATTTGGTAGCATGCCTTTAAATGGTTTAACTTGGGTCAAACGTTTCAGGTAGCCTTCCACAAGCTTCCCACAATAAGTTGGGTGAATTTTGGCCCATTCCTCCTGACAGAGCTGTGTGAACTGAGTCAGGTTTGTAGGCCTCCTTGCTCGCACACGCTTTTTTCAGTTCTGCCCACAAATTTTCTATAGGATTGATGTCAGGGCTTTGTGATGGCCACTCCAATACCTTGACTTTGTTGTCCTTAAGCCATTTTGCCACAACTTTGGAAGTATGCTTGGGGTCATTGTCCAATTGGAAGACCCATTTGCGACCAAGCTTTAACTTTCTGACTCTACAGCGCCGTTGGCTGGTCGTCATTGACCTTGCGTAGGCTTAAACACCGGTATACACTGATTTATAAAGGCCCTATTTGGGTAAAATACCACTTTCTCTGTTCTTTTTTAAAAATCAGGTCGGTAAATAAATATCAACTACGGTCCCATTCTCATTTGCTTTTAACAGTACCAAGAACTAGAACAGGTCACGGTAGAAATAGTTTTAGTTACTCAGCTCCGTGGTCCTGGAATTCTCTCCAAAACATTTAAAAATGTAATGAGTTTTAACACTTGATTGGTGTAAAAATCATAGAAGAGTGTAATTGTCTTTAGGACAGCTTTATTTTTGTTGTGACATTTGTGTTTTGTTTTAATGTAATTGTTGTATGTGTGTCTATAGTTTTGATTAGTGTTGTGTTGGTGTATGTAACTTGTTTTGTCTGAAACTTTGTTCCCCCTGCTGCTACTGGACCAGGTCTCTCTTGAAAAATAGATGTTATCTCAACGAGAAAAACCTGTATAAATAAAGGCAAAAAATGTTTTTGTCTCAATCAACCTCCATTCAATACCAACCTTAAAGTCCCTCAACCAATCTCCATCCATTCACAACTCCTCTCATTCACACCATTGTATCTCCTCTCCAAATCCCTCGTCTCTAAAACACACACAACACATTAATTCACAGGGCCTCATTCATAAGCCATCAAATTGTTTCACCCACAGGGAAGGCTATGTAATTTAGTGTGAATTAATTTGTTTATAGAACTAATTAAATCACAGCCTAGCACATCAAACAAACGCCCACAGCTGTTCGGAAAGACGTCAAAGGGAAGAACTGTTGTGACTAGATTGACACACTGCTCTAGTCTATGTGGTCTGAGATAGGAGCTGTGTCTGTCTGTGTGTTCATCTCGTGTT
Source organism: Salvelinus sp. IW2-2015 (assembly GCF_002910315.2). NCBI lineage: Eukaryota > Metazoa > Chordata > Actinopteri > Salmoniformes > Salmonidae > Salvelinus > Salvelinus sp. IW2-2015. The sequence goes on along the minus strand of NC_036867.1, from coordinate 9,276,848 downwards.
GCTGTACAGCTATGGCAAAATGAGATTAGTTAAGTAAGCTCTCGTTTGGCTAGAGGCAAAAAGTGAAGGCAAAAAACAGACCAGAACAATAGAGATAGAATAGAGATAGAGAGGGGGTGGCAGGTGTGCGTGCGTGTGACTCATGAACATTATCAAGTGTGTGTCTTCTTTCTAAGACGGGGTGGCGCCTTGGAAGCAAAGGAACTTTTCCACCTTTTCCCCTCATTCTGATGTTTTTCCAAAATAGATGTCACAAGAGTAGGTGTATGGCTATGTGCAAAGTGCAAAATAAAACGAACATTTGAAAAACACAAACGCTGCTCTCTTTCCCTGTAAGCTCAGACTCCCTCGCCACAAAGCTGTCAACTGCAGAATGAAATGAAGGAATGTTCAAACACAAGAAAAGGAGAGAGAGAAAACAACAAGAGGGAACTGGAGACACGTCGAGAACAGCCAGTCAGCAGATTGTATATTTGTCCTTTCATACTGCAGAAGAAAACCCATCTCATAATGATCTGCTGGTTCTGTTTCAGTTCATTTACACAAAGCACCATAAACTGAATAATAAAAAATTCAATTAAAAAATGTAAAGTGAAACAAGTAGTATTAACCCTCCAGAAGAACAGCTATCAAAGTCACAGTTTTGTAACCCATGAAGGGTGTGTGTCTCTGTATAAAACACACATTTTCCTTGACAGGCACCTCATCTAACCCCATGATGCTGTGACAAATTGCAGGGCTGTGCCTGCCCAAAAACATAAAATACTAATATTAAAACTAAATTGGTGACAACTTTATTCCTATATTTGTCCTAATAATATACCTGTCTGATCGTTGCCCCAGAAATGTGCAGGCCATTTGTCAACGGTGTACTGTAGCATTGCTTAGTTGGTATGCTGGAGATGACAGGTGCGGTAGTGGATAAATTCACTCTCCCAGTTGTGTTCTGCAGTGGGGATTCAGCTACTATACTGTATTTATAGGGCTGGAGGAAATCCATCATTTGGAGGATGCAAGGAAACCAACAGTATGACAAAGGACAGTGATGGGATGAGTGTGACTGTGTGCATGCAAGTGCAAGAAATCCACATAACATGTGCAAAACTGTGCAATAAGTAACGGTAGAACAAAAAATAGATATACCTGCTTCAGCTCATGCACAAGGGTGGAGGTTCTGAAATCTCTCGTGGGTTACAGTGCACTAACTGGTGAATTGATATACAGTACGTGGACACTAGGGCTGTCTCCTGCTGCAGCTACAACCGCAGAACATCAACGGTGTTTATCGCGCTGTCCGTGTTGCTGAAGCTGTAACATAATTACAGCCATTTCTGACTGAAAAGTTATGTTACCAAAATCCCTAATTTGTTTAGGGAAAACATTCCTTATTCCCTCAACCTTTGCTCTCTTTATGTGACAAATGTATGCATTGCATGCATGTAACCAATAGTGCCTGACCTATAGCGTAGTAATCACATCAATAAATTGGTTATAGCAAAACTACAAACACGAGACAGCAAAATGGATGCAGAGGACGTGACATATAAATTCGAAAATGGGGGGATGTTTACTGTTTGCTCAGGAGGTAAAGGGAATGTCAGATGTGTGGAATAAATTGGACTAGTTGCGGAAAATACTGGAGATCAAGAAAAAGAAGGTAAGGAGCAAGCACTGCATGCATATTATGTGTGCCAAACAGGTGCTGTTAGATTACGATATCATTTTTCTGAATGTTCGGAACAATGTACACAACACTAAATAAATCATAAGCGTACCAGAGTCTGCAATTCTATATATATATTTTTTGTAAAGCCTTTATTAATGCAAAGACTAAAAACAGTCGCATTCATTCCTGAATGCAATTTCAAGAAATGGAAAGGTTTATTTTTTGTTTAGACAAATTATTCACGGGTCCCTTTGTTAATTTAAAAACGAATATGCTTGGTTGCATTTCCAATCATGAATGACTTGTATGCTGTGTGATGACATTAACAAATTAATGACTGATTGATACAGTAGCCTATATAAGTATTGAAATATAGGTCGAAGTAAGATGCGGTATTAAGACTAAACTGGATGCGGTTGAGCCTACAGCTCGATGGTGGTTATACAAGGCTGCTATTCTAAGCCTACTAATGATAATGACATAACTTTTTATTAGAATGATGATCATAATTATAACAATAATGAGAAATTAAATTTTTGGGACCATTTGAAAGTGTAAACACTATATCAGTAATAAAAACATACCTGAGGCTGTTCTAACAACAACAACAAAAAAGTGTAAAGCCTTTATTACAGCATAGCAAAGATTAAAAACAGACGAATGTGAAATTGTTTCTCATGTTTTGGTTGCACGAGGCTTGGTGCACACAGTAGGCTATTAAAACAAACACTCCAACAGGCAACAGAAGCAGGATCTGTCTTATTTCTGTTGATATACAGTACCAGTCAAAAGTTTGGACGCCTACTCATTCAAGGGTTTTTCTTTAAATTTTTACTATTTGATACATTGTAGAAGTGAAAAAATTGTGAAAAACTATGAAATAACACATATGGAATCACGTGGTAACCAAAAAAAAGTTTTAAACAAATCAAAATAAAATGTTAGTCTTCAAAGTAGCCACCCTTTGCCTTGATGACAGCTTTGCATTCTCTCAACCAGCTTCATGAGGTACTCACCTGGAATGCTTTTCCAACCGTTTTGAGGGAGTTCCCACATATGCTGAGCACTTGTTGGCTGCTTTTCCTTCACTCTGCAGTCCAACTTACCCCAAACCATCTCAATTGGGTTGAGGTCGGGTGATTGTGGAGGCCAGGTCATCTGATGCATTACTCCATCACTCTCCTTCTTGGTCAAATAGCCCTTACACAGCCTGGAGGTGTGTTTTGGATCACTGTCCTGTTGAAAAACAAATGATAGTCCCACTAAGCACAAACCAGATGGGATGGCGTGTCGCTGCAGAACGCTGTGGTAGCCATGCTGGTTAAGTTTGCCTTGAATTCGAAATAAAATCACTGACAGCGTCACCAGCAAAGCACCCCCACACCACCTCCTCCATGTTTCACAGTGGGAACCACACATGCGAAGATCCGTTCACCTACTCTGCGTTTCACAAAGACACAGCGGTTGGAACCAAAAATCTCACATTTGGACTCATCAGACCAAAGGACAGATTTCCACCGGTCTAATGCCCACTGCTCGTGTTTCCAAGCAAGTCTCTTCTTATTGGTGTCCTTTAGTAGTGGTTATTTGCAGCAATTCGACCATGAAGGCCTGATTCACGCATTCTTCTCTGAACAGTTGATGTTGAGATGTGTCTGTTACTTGAACTCTGTGAGGTGCAATCTGAGGTGCAGTTATTTGCCAATTTCTGAGGCTGGTAACTCTAATGAACTTATCCTCTGCAGCAAAGGTAACTCTGGGTCTTCCTTTCCTGTGGCGGTCCTCATGAGAGCCAGTCACATCATAGAGCTTGATGGTTTTTGCGACTGCACTTATAGAAACTTTAAAAGTTCTTGAAATTTTCCGGATTGACTGACCTTCATGTCTTAAAGTAATGATGAACTGTCATTTCTCTTTGCTTATTTGAGCTGTTCTTGCCATAACATGCACTTGATCTTTTAACAAATAAGGCCATCTTCTGTATACCACCCCTACCTACCTTGTCACCACACAACTGATTGGCTCAAACGCATTAAGGAAAGAAATTCTACAAATCAACTTTTAACAAGGCACACCTGTTAATTGAAATGCATTCCAGGTGACTACCTCATGAAGCTGGTTGAGAGAATGGTTTTGGTTACTGGTTACTACATGATTCAATATGTGTTATTTCATAGTTTTGATGTCTTCACTATTATTCTACAACGCGGAAAATAGTAAAAAATAAAGAAAAACCCTTGAATGAGTTGGTGTGTCCAAACTTTTGACTGGTTCTGTATATCGATGATTTATAAAGCCAGGCACATTTAACAGTTAGGCTATTGATTATAGATCCAAGTAAAGATTTCCTCTCTCCTCACTTTTCTTAGACAATAAGGCAAGGGCTGTTTTCTCGTCTCCTAATGCTGCTGCTGCCTCCGCCGCATTGTTCTCAACACCAACATGCTGGTTAACGTTGCTATTATGCACATAGCAACATGGTCTAGGAAAAGATGCCAATTCAACCACTATTCAACTACTATCCAACGGGGGAGAAAGTGCATTTGTTATGAAATCATATAATTTTATTTTTGCACCATAGCTCTTACATAATTTAATCATATACAATTTCAGTAGCACACGCCTTAGTGACGGACTGTGCCATCTCCACAGCCTCCGCAATGGATTAGTGCACTCAGACAGGCACGAATCAGGCAGGTGTCTTGTACAATAAGTACACTGCTTGACTAAAGAAATCTTGGTCGACCAACTGCCTATCGACTAAATAGGGTCATCCCTAGAGGTCACACACTAACCAGTGAATTGATATAGGGGAATGACGTGGGCACAGTCAGACAGTAACTGGTGAATTGATGGGAGGGTGACGCAGGCAGTGGGCACAAGCTCAGGTGATCCATTCTTCCAGGCCTACCCTAAACCCTAAGGGCCTGGCCCTCGCATGAACCTTCACTCCCCATCCTGATGGAGCATGAAGGGGGCTGATGCCTACCCTCTAGCCTGCACTGGGGCTCTCTACCGGGGCTAAGAATAGCATCATCTTGAACCTGCACAGTGAGAGATCGATAGAGATGAAAAGGGGAAGAGAGAGAGAGAGAGAGAGAGAGAGAGAGAGAGAGAGAGAGAGATGAAAAGGGGAAAAGACAGAGAGAGAGAGAATTGAAAGAGAGAGATGAAAAGGGGAAAAGACAGAGAGAGACAGAGAGAGACAGAGAGAGAGGGAGAGAGAGAGAGAAGCAGCATACAGATCTTTCCTAATGAGCTGTTAATGTAGTGGAAGACAGAGGCATTGGAGCCCTAGAGGAACGGAACTTCTAAGGATTAGCAATTAAGGTTCAGATAAAAGAGGTGATATGATCCTCGAAAGGCAAACGGTACATTTAGGCCAATGGGATTAAATGGGGCCAATGTTTCCGAGTACAGTAGTATAGACGTAGTGGAAAAGTCCCAGCTGTAACCACTAAGGTTTTCCTCCAGAGGGAAGAGAATAGTTAAACTATGCTTTGACTGTGCATATTTTTGCGACTGGGGACATTTTTCTCCGTTACACCTCTGTGTGAAACAGCTCTACAGGGAAGGTGTTCCATCGCTGCTCCAATAACCATCTGTCTACCAGAAAGACAGGGGGACAGACTGGGGTTGGAGAATATCCACTCCTACGCTACACAGTACGCACGCGCACACACACACACACCACACGAGTACTGGACAGCAGCCAGAGAGTATGTTAGATACTGTCCCCTCTGTGCTTTGCAAATTAGTAAATTATGATTTGACTTTGTAGTTTTTTTTCCCGGTTGCTAACCAGAATGTTTACGCCGTGTTAGAGATGATGTGTGTTGTTGCACTATAATTGACATGGTGGTCCCGTCCACTGTGTGTACTGTACGTGCGGGCGGGCGTGCTTGTTGCTCTAACCCTGGCGATGGTGGTCTCATCCACAGTGTCTGGTCCTATCTCCTTGTTGACATAGAGCAGGGCGTACAGGTAGCCGGCCCGTCCGTACAGCAGCTCATCCGGCATATCAGAGTCCGCAGACACCACTCCACGCTGCAGCTGGAGCAACCTGGGGGAGGGGAGACGCATGTTAACACAGATTTAGACAGGCACACACACACACAATACTCAGGAAAAACATGTACTAACAGAACTATTTCCGTAATAAATGCACAAAAGAAAATTAAACACATTAGAAAAACAGCCAAAACAGAGGTGGATTGAGTCACAGTCCCTAATTATATTAAATTGGATCCCATGTACAGTGAATTCGGAAAGTATTCCAAATGCAATCTACACACAGTAGCCTATAATGACAAAGCGAAAACAGGTTTAGACATTTTTGCAAATGTATTACATTTTTTAAACAGAAATACCTTATTCGCATAAGTTTTCAGACCCTTTGCTGTGAGACTCAAAATTGAGCTCAAATGCATCCTGTTTCCATTGATCACCCTTGAGATGTTTCTACAACTTGGAGTCCACCTGTGGTAAATTCAATTGATTGGACATGATTTGGAAAGGCACACACCTGTCTATACAAGGTCCCACAGTTGACAGTTTAGGTCAGAGCAAAAACCAAGCCATGAGGTCGAAAGAATTGTCCGTACAGCTCCGGCACAGGATTGTGTCGAGGCACAGATCTGGGGAAAGGCACCAAACATTTTCGGCAGCATTGAAGGTCCCCAAGAACACAGTGGCCGCCGTCATTCTTAAATGGAAGAAGTTTGGAACCAAGAACCCGATGGTCACTCTGACAGAGCTCCAGAGTTAATCTGTGGAGATGGGAGAACCTTCCAGAAGGACAACCATCTCTGCAGACTCCACCAATCAGGCCTTTCTGATTGAGTGGCCAACTGAATGCCTTCAACTGAAATGTGTCTTCCGCATTTAACCCAACCCCTCTGAATCAGAGAGGTGCGGGGGGGCTGCCTTAATCGACATCCACGTCTTCAGCACTCAGGGAACAGTGGGTTAACTGCCTTGCTCAGGGGCAGAACGACAGACTTTTACCGTGTCAGCTCGGGGATTCGATCCAGCAATCTTTCGGTTACTGGCCCAACGCTCTAACCACTAGGCTACCTGCCGCTCCCCGAAAGCCACGCCTTAGTAAAAAAGGCACATGACAACCTGCTTGGAGTTCTGCCAAAAGGCACCTAAAGAATCTCAAACCATGAGAAATAAGATTCTCTGGTCTGATGAAACCAAGATTGAAATCTTTGTCCGGAATGCCAAGCATCACATCTGGAGGAAACCTGGCCGCATCCCTACAGTGAAGCAGAGCCCAGACTTGAACCCGATATAACATCTCTGGAGAGACCTGAAAATAGCTGTGCAGTGATGCTCCCAATCCAACCTGACAGAGCTTTAGAGGATCTGGGAGAAACTCCCCAAATACAAATAATTTGTCACATACACGTGTTTAGCAGATGTTATTGCAGGTGTAGCGAAATACAGGTTTGCCAAGCGCATACCCTAGATGACTCGAGGCCGTAATCGCTGCCAAAGGTGCTTCAACAAAATACTGAGTAAATGGTCTGAATACTTATGTATATGTGATAGCAAATGTATTGAAAATAAAAAATTAAAAAATAATAAAAACCTGTTTTTGCTGTTTGCTGTTAACAAAATGTTGAAAAAGTCAAGGGGTCTGAATACTTTCCGAATGCATTTGATGTAAAAACATGTAGGCTCAGACTGCTTTGATGACAGCAAGAGGGCCTTTGCTGGGGCCTTTGTGAGTAGTAGGGAGTGTGTGCGTGTGTGTGTGTGTAATGAGGTTCAGACATTTAATCAGCCCCTTGCTGTGAGCTCCAGTGTTAGTTCCATCAGCGTGCTAACAGAACCAGATAGAGTACTAGAGGCAGGCAGGGCCAATAGGTTTAGCTACAACCTCTCACGCCACTCAACATTACACACACCACTCCAGCCCCAGACCATGGGAGAGACATTTGTCCGTGATAAGCAGAGATTTGCGACTGAAAAGAATTTAAGGACAATTGACATGTTGGATAGTGTAGGGATTAACTGAATGGTTCTTGATGAAGAACACAGTGCACCTGAGGAAAAAGAGTGGAGAGTAAAAATGACCAAGTGAGAAACTGGTAGAGAGAGGAAAAGGAGAGAAAACAAAGATTGTGAAAAAAGGTAAAGACAGTAAAAGAGTATTGGAGAGAGAAAGTCAGTGTGAGAAGGTTGGAGAGCGTGAAGAAAATGAAGGAGGAGGTAGGGAGAATGAGGTCAGCAAGTTAACACTAGAACCGCCATAGGTCAACGGTCACGGACTTTTGACTTTGTCAAAAAATATAAGCCATGTCCTGCTCCTTCCCTGACTTTTCCTAAATGTTTGTATTTTACACTGCTCATTTGTCAGAATTTTGAAATCACAAACAAAAAAGTATTTAGAGCCTTTTAACCTGCTTTTTTTTCACACCTACTCCCAACCTAACCCGCTAAGACAATGTGCTGTAGGACGTTGGTACCCAGTCAGGTACTAATATATATATATATATTTATATATATTGACCTGGTTCTAAACCGAAACCCTTCATTATACTGCGTCTCCTTAGCCAATCTCCTGACATCATTTCACACCTCTCACCATTGGTTAGAAACCAAAAGTCCATATATATTTCTTGATTAATCACATTTGTGATTATGGACTTTTGGATTCTAACCAATAGTGAGAGGTGTGAAGTGAAATAAATAAATTCTCTCTCTCTCTCTCTCTCTCTCTCTCTCTCTCTCTCTCTCTCTCTCTCTCTCTCTCGTCTCTTCTCTTCTCTCTCTCTCTTCTCTCTTCTTCTCTCTTCTCTCTCTCGTCTCTCTCCTCCTCTCTCTCTCCCTCTCTCTCTCTCTCCTCTCTTCTCTCTCTCCCATCGTCTCTCTCTCTCTCTCTCTCTCTCTCTCTCTCTCTCTCTCTCTCTCTCTCTCTCTCTCTCTCTCTCTCTCTCTCTCTCTCTCTCTCTCTCTCTCTCTCTCTCTCTCTCTCTCTCTCTCTCTCTCTCTCTCTCTACTCTCTCTCTCTCTCCTCTCCTCTCTCTCTCTCTCTCTCTCTCTCTCTCTCTCTCTCTCTCTCTCTCTCTCTCTCTCTCTTCTCTCTCTCCTTCTTCTCTCCTCTCTCTCTCTCTCTTCTCTCTCTCTCTCTCATTCTATAATTTGTGCACTTAATTTCCACATTATTTACAATTAGGCCTAACTGAAGGATAAGGAGGGTGAAGAGGTTGATTTAAATTTAGAAAGACAATAGTGGAATGATGAGTTAGTGTTATGCCTATTTATCAGCAGCAAATAATTTGACCATGCGCCTTACAGGTTGATACCATCATCTTTGACGTTTTATTTTGTAAAAAGAAGCTGTTATGGGGCTGTTTTACTTACTATAACGCTATTACTAATGACATTTATTGTAAGGGAAACAAAAACATTCTGTCGGCCTTTAGAATAATGCAAAACATATCCTTGCCTCGGAGTTGATGAGCGGGGGGGGGAGATGATGCCCGTCAGCTTGCAAAGTCGGCCCATCGAAACTACACCTAAACTAATTTCACACATAATAGGAGTTAGCCTTTTGACAAGATTAAATTGACAATAATCTCCTGAGTGCCAATATTAGGCTTATCAGTTGTCAAATTGTACATGAAGAAATGGGCACATCTTGTAATTGACAGATGCAAGGAAATTTATATTTCTTCATGCATTTAATCCTTTATAGTAGTTGATGCACTATTTATCAAGTGGTGGTGCTTATGTTTGCGCACCTTGCGGGTTGATATGCATCGGATGCATATGCTAAAGGTGCGCCCGGCAACGTTCTCTAGCGGGTACTTATAGGCTGAAAGGCCAGGAGGTTCTGGTGTTAAAGCCAACAACAAATCCAGTATTAAAGAAAGGAGCTTTAAAAAGAACAACAATATTTCTACTGCAGTCAGAGAGTTTTTAAAAGTTCCCTACTTGGTGAGGCACTCCTGACTCTCTGTCTGGTTTTTGAGGCGGTGGTGCACCACAGCAGCCACGGCCAGTGGCCCTGCATCCCCACACAGGAAGGTGACCTTGCGACCGTTCAGGATCCTCAGGGTCCTCTTCACATAGTCCAGCGCCCTCTGGAGGTGGGAGGCCTCGCAGGTCACCCGGTGCAACTGCAGGTAGAGAAGGGCGATACCTATAGACGGGGAAAATGAATCTCGTTCATAACTGGCATATTTTCTAAACCGATTTCATAAATCGGTGCTAATTTTCTCTAATCGGTTTAGAGGTTGATGCAGAAGCTATCTGAACATAGTTGTGGACAAATTCCAAACACGATCATAATAGGACACGTTTTAGTAGCAGGAGTGCTAAACAGGGTAAGGGAAGGCATGGGGTATTTCTGTGCTGAGAATTTAACTTTCAACTACAGTTCACTTTGGCTCGTCAAATTGTGTTCCGTTAGCCATGAAATATGTAGGTCTAAAGAGGCATTCTGACAGTCCACTTAATCAAAATATCTCACTCACTGGAGCAATAAATACATCTTAGGCTAGATACAAAACAAAAATTCACAGGGATAGCACTATGGACGAGTACCCAGCCAGTATCACTTCCCCTAGACCTAAGGCTTAGGTAAAATGGTCACAACAACGCATACACACCAGCTGTCACATCTGTCTTATGTCATTACCGTAACCGTACATTTGCCATGTCATTACCGTAACAATGTCATTACTGTAACCCTCAAGATGGACTGTTCATGTTAAGTGGAACGGCCCAGGACTGACATCATCCATGGTCAACCAGGTCATGCACCCAGAGGCTATGGTCCACAAATGCCTGCTTCCAATATTTAGCAATAATAGCAGTGCACTGAGAGTCCTGTGTTTATGAACATTTCGACATTCAAGCCTCTCCATGTCAACATCCTTCACCCTTAGATCAAACAGTGGGTTATAGCCCTAAATCAAATCAAATTGTATTTGTCACATGCGCAGAATACAACAGGTGTAGACCTTACCGTGAAATGCTTACTTACAAGCCCTTAACTAACAATGCAGTTCAACAAATAGTTAGGAAAATATTTACTAAATAAACTAAAGTAAAAAAATTATGTAATAAAAAGTAACAATACCGAGACTATATATAGGGAGCACCAGTCCCGAGTCAATGTGCATTGGTACAGGTTAGTCGAGGTAATTTGTACATGTAGGTAGGGGTAAAGTAACTATGCATAGATAATAAACAGCGAGTAGCAGCAGTGTAAAATCAAAGGGGGGTGGGGGTGGGTCAATGTAAATAGTGCGGGTGGCCATTTGATTAATTGTTCAGCAGTCTTATGGCTTGAGGATAGAAGCTGTTAAGGAGCCTTTTGGATCTAGACTTGGCGCTCCGGTACCGCTTGCCGTGCGATTTCAGAGAGAACTGTCTATGACTTGGGTGACTGGAGTCTGACAAGGAGTCAGAGATGACTGAGTAGGAGTCAGAGGTTAGTTTTTCTACCCTTGAGACATGATTAACCGTCTCTCACCTTCAATCCCATCGAGGTCTCGAAATCATAACTGAAGATCAGTCTACGCAACACTGACCTGTGGTCTGGGTCACTGACCTGTCCAGCCCGTATAGGTGGAGAAGTCGTGGGGGTCGGCCGTCTTCAGGCCCTCCTCCATCTGCTGCAGCAGGTCCTTGATCTTGTTCTGCACCTTCTTCTGGAACGCCTCGCTGATCTGTGGCGGGATAGAGGAGGAGGGTACGAGAACACATGACCACACCATATCTTCCTTGTGTCTTCCAGTTCCAGTCCATGAAACCGTGTACAAGGGAGACAATGGTACACAAATGGTACGGACAGCCCTTTTAAAACACAAACCGCTCGGAGGAGACCAGACCTAAAATGACTCAACTAAATCCAGGTAGGTCTACGTTAAAATCACATCAAGGGCTAGGGTTAGGCTAGGGTGTGGGAAGGGGGTTTAAAGTCAAACTGGAGTTTTGAAAAGAGCTTGCGAGCCAGAGCCAGTGTTATAGTCTTGAAAGGAAGTCGAGAGCCATGGAATTGTGAAGAGACATGCACCTTTGCACTTAGAGCTTTCCACAAGTGATCCCCAATACAGAGCACTCAGGTGGGCAAGTTGCTGACTTACAAGCCCTTAACCAACAATGCAGTTCAAGAAATAGTTAAGAAAATATTTACTAAATAAACTAAAGTTAAAGTAACACAATAAATAACAATACTGAGGCTATAGACAGGGGGTACCGGTACAGAGTCAATGTGGAGGCAAAATACAGGGGGTACCGGTACAGAGTCACTGTGGAGGCTATATACAGGGGGTACCGGTACAGAGTCAATGTGGAGGCTATATACAGGGGGTACCGGTACAGAGTCAATGTGGAGGCTATAATCATGGGGGGTACCCGGTTATCAATTGGAGTAATGGGAGGCTATATAAGGGGTACCGGTCAAAAGAGTGGAGGGTGTAGGCTGCGTGACATTCTGTAACACCTGCAAATAGCAGAGAGACAGAGGCATTCAACTCTTACCCTACGAGGTCTGGAGCCTGCTGTTTTTCTGTTCCAACTGCTAATTAAATTGCACCCACCTGGTGTCCTAGGTCTAAAATCAGTCCCTGATTAGAGGGGAACAATGAAAAGACACTGAGGTCCAGAGTTGAGTTCACTGAGGTCCAGAGTTGAGTTTGAGGAGCATAGGCCATAAAGCCCTATGAGAAGACTGGGTTCAGACAGTTCCGCTTTGTCAAAGCCAAAGAGCCAAAGCAGTGAGATCCCATGGTGATTACGATCTTCTGTGGCAGTACTGTGTGTGTGGGGAATGCTGATGAGACGCACACCTCTGCTCTGAGCCAGAATGTGCGCGCACCAAAGCACACACGTACACACCTAGGCTTACACCGTACAGCGCTGTTCTGCTCTATTGAACAGGGGCTTTAGGGTGGGAGACGTGCACAGACTCGGCACACAGGCAGCTGCTCACTTACACACACACACACACACAGTTGAAGTCGGAAGTTCACATAACTAGTTTTAGTGACTCCAACCTAAGTGTTTCAACCACTCCACAAATTTCTTGTTAACAAACTATAGTTTTGGCAAGTCGGTTAGGACATCTACTTTGTGCATGGCAAGCAATTTTTCCAACAATTGTTTACAGACAGATTATTTCACTATATCACAATTCCAGTGGGTCAGAAGTTTACACACTAAGTTGACTGTGCCTTTAAACAGCTTGGGAAATTCCAGAAAAAGTTGTCATGGCTTTAGAAGCTTCTGATAGGCAAATTGACATCATTAGAGTCAATTAGAGGTGTACCTGTGGATGTATTTCAAGGCCTACCTTCAAACTCAGTTCCTCTTTGCTTGACATCATGGGAAAATCAAAAGAAATCAGCCAAGACCTCAGAAAAACATTGTAGACCTCCACAAGTCTGGTTCATCCTTGGGAGCAATTTACAAATGCCTGAAGGTACCACATTCATCTGTACAAACAGTACGCAAATATAAACACCATGGGACCACGCAGCCGTCATACCGCTCAGGAAGGAGACGCGTTCTGTCTCATAGAAATGAACTTACTTGCGAAAAGTTGCAAATCAATCCCAGAACAACAGCATAGGACCTTGTTAAGATGCTGCGAAGAAACGGGTACAAAATTTCTATATCCACAGTAAAACAAGTCCTATATCACATAACCTGAAAGGCCGCTCAGCAAGGAAGAAGCCACTGCTCCAAAAACCGCCATAAAAAAGCCAGAATACGGTTTGCAACTGCACATGAACAAAAGAGCTTTACTTTTGAAATGTCCTCTGTCTGATGAAACAAAAAATGAACTGTTTGGCCATGATGACCATCGTTATGTTTGAGGAAAAAGGGGAGGCTTGCAAGCCGAAGAACACCATACCCAACCCGTGAAGCACCGGCGTGGCAGCATCATGTTGTGGGGGTGCTTTGCTGCAGGGAGACTGTGCACTTCACAAAATAGATGCATCATGAGAGAAAATTATGCGATATATTGAAGCAAACATCTCAAGACATCAGTCAGGAAGTTAAAGCTTGTCGCAAAATGTCTTCCAAAATGGACAATGACCCCAACAGCATACTTCCAAAGTTGTTCGGTTAAAATGGCTTAAGGACAACAAATCAAGTATTGGATGGCCATCAACAAAGCCCTGACCTCAATCCCATGAAAATTTTGGGCAGAACTGAAAAAGTGTTGCAGCAAGGAGGCCTACAAACCTGACTCAGTTACACCAGCTCTGTCAGGAGGAATGGGCCAAAACTTTGACCCAAGCTTGTGGAAGGCTACCGGAAACGTTTGACCCAAGTTAAACAATTTAAAAGGCAATGCTAACAAATACTAATTGAGTGTATGTAAACTTCTGACCCACTGGGAATGTGATGAAAGAAATAAAAGATGAATAAATCTCTACTATCATTCTAACATTTCACATTCTTAAAACAAAGTGGTGATCCTAACTGACCTAAGACAGGGAATTTTTACTCTGACTAAATGTCAGGAATTGTGAAAAACTGAGTTTAAATGTATTTGGCTAAGGTGTATGTAAACTTCCGACTTCAACTGTATATGCTCTGTCACACAATCCATTGGTTGGAAGTAAGGAACGGAGGAGCACACCTTCAATTCACAAAACAACACACAAACACCAAAAGACTGACACAAACCAGCTCCCTTTCCCAGGCCAAAATAACAGAGTGACAGCTTGGGTAACTCCGATGGCCTCCATCCAGCACCCCAGAGCTACAATCTGCCTTAGCGGGTCGTCTGTGTCTTTGAACGATATGATTTAAAAAATAAATAAATAGGCCACCTCAGCAATTCTCTTGTGATGCATATCCAGAATGCATTTTCAATTTCACTGCTCCACTGGTTTGAGACGGTAAAAGAACAGCTCAGCATCAACAGCTAAGTCAATACAGACTTTCTTGGACTGTCACAATGCAAATGCCATTAGAGGCTACAACAGTGCAATCTCTCGTTGACAGACTACGTAGACAAAGTGGTACACAAATTTCTGACCAAATTACAGAAGATTTTTGTTCTGGGTTAACGGAGATTGAAAGAAAAATAGAGTAGTCTACATAGGCCTATATACAGTACCAGTCAAAAGTGTGGACACACCTACTCAGTTTTTTAAAACATTTTTACTATTTTCTACATTGTAGAATAATAGTGAAGACATCAAAACTATGAAATAACACATGGAATCATGTAGTAAGCAAAAAAATTATAATAATAAAGTGTTAAACAATAAAAAAATATTGTAAATTTGAGGTTCTTCAAAGTAGACACCCTTTGCCTTGATGACAGCTTTGCACAATCTTGGCATTCTCTCAACCAGCTTCCAGTCACCTGGAATGCATGTCAATTAACAGGTGTGCCTTGTTAAAAGTTAATTTGTGGAATTTCTTTCCTTCTTAATGCTTTTGAGCTAATCAGTTGTGTTGTGACAAGGTAGAGGTGGCAAACAGAAGATAGCTCTATTTGGTTAAAGACCAAGTCCATATTATGGCAAGAACTGATCAAATAAGCAAAGAGAAATTACAGTCCATCATTACTTTAAGACATGAAGGTCAGTCAATCTGGAAAATTTGAAGAACTTTGAAAGTTTCTTCAAGTGCAGTCACAAAAACCATCAGGCGCTATGATAAAACTGGCTAAGTTCATTAGAGTTACCAGCCTCAGAAATTGCAGCCCAAATAAATGCTTCACAGAGCTCAAGTAACAGACACATCTCAACATCAACTGTTCAGAGGAGACTGTGTGGATCAGGCCTTCATGGTCGAATTGAAGCAAAGAAAGCACTAATAAAGGACACCAATAATAAGAAAATACTTGCTTGGTCCAAGAAACACAAGCAATGGACTTTAGACCGGTGGAAATCTGTCCTTTGGTCTGATGAGTCCAAATGTGAGATATTTGGTTCCAACCATGCTGACGTGGTTGACGTGTGGTTCCCACCATGAAGCATAGAGGAGGTTTGATGGTGTGGGGGGGGGATTTACTGGTGACACTGTCTGATTCATTTAGAATTCAAGGCACAATTAACCACCGTGGCTACCACAGCATTCTGCAGCGATACACCTTCCCATATGGTTTTTGGGAATATCATTTATTTTTCAACAGGACAATGACCCCAAACACACTTCCAGGCTGTGTAATGGCTATTTGACCAAGAAGGAAAGTGATGGAGTGCTGCATCAGATGACATGGCCTCCACAATCACCCGACCTCAACCCAATTAAGTTGGATCGCATGAGTTGGACCCCAGAGTGAAGGAAAAGCAGCCAAAAATTGCTCAGCATACGTGGGAACTCCTTCAAGACTGTTGGAAAGCATTCCTCATGAAGCTGGTTGAGAGAATGCCAAAAGTGTGCAAAGCTGTCATCAAGGAAAAGGGTGGCTACTTTGAAGAATGTAAAATAAAAAAATGTATTTACATTTATTTAACACTTTTAGTTACTACATGATTCCATATGTGTTATTTCATAGTTTTGATGTCTTCACTAATATTCTACAATGTAGAAAATAGTAAAAATAAAGAAAGCCCTTGAATGAGTAGGTGTCAGAACTTTTGACTGGTACTGTATTTCAATCATATTGGAATCAATTTCATGTTCAATTGAGTTCTATTTAGCTAGGCTGCTACCCGAAATTAGTCTCAATTTCATGATGTGTAGGCCTAATGATGTGTGCAAGGATGTGCCAAGTAATTGATTTAGTGCATAGCCTAAGCATTATAACAAGCTGCCTCAATATTTACAACCATAGGTGTTAATTTCCCTCTAGGAGTTGATCCGTTATCAGGCTCTAACATTAAGGTAAGATTTTAAATGGAAAATGTTGATCCGAGAGCAGCGCTGCCTTTCGGTCCTATCAGTATCGACACATGCTCTAGCGACTCACTTATTGAAAGTTCTCCCTACGTGTTGTTTTGTAAAATGCATGTGTCGTTAAAACACTTGTAAAAAGTTCCATCGCTATTGAGAAACTGGGCCCTGGCTATTAATTCATAGACGTGGATATTTGCATTTATGCAAAACATATGGATTCTCCCTTTAAAGAGTGGAGGGGGTGAATATCAACAGCTGCTTTACATTAAGCACATAGAAGTTGTGACTATCAAAGTCCTGAATAAATTGTCAGAGTGAGCATTTAGAAAAAAATCCCCCCAGATGCACCTTTTTAACTTGTTGATGGCTACCGGACCGGCCTTGATTTCAATGTCCACGGATGGGACTCCCTAAAGAAAACACACTACTTCTATGCAAGTGACTTCTTCTACGAAAAGGTCATAGCTGCATTGAAGTGGCGTATTTTTAGGGAATCTCATAAGATTGAATCATACTACACTGGCTCCGACACTCGTCTTATGTGGCAGGGCTTGCAAACTATTACAGACTACAAAAGGGAAGCACAGCCGCGAGCTGCCCAGTGACACGAGCCTACCAGACGAGCTAAATCACATCTATGCTCACTTCGAGACAAACCCTAGACCCACAGATGATGCAATCTCTATTGCACTCCACACTGCCCTTTCCCACCTGGACTAAAGGAACACTTATGTGAGAATGCTATTCATTGACTACAGCTCAGCGTTCAACACCATAGTACCCTCAAAGCTCATCACTAAGCTAAGGATCCTGGGACTAAACACCTCCTTCTGCAACTGGATCCTGGACTTCCTGACGGGCCGCCCCCCAGGTGGTGAAGGTAGGTAGCAACACATCTGCCACGCTGATCCTCAATACTGGAGCTCCCCAGGGGTGCGTGCTCAGTCCCCTCCTGTACTCCCTGTTGACCCACGACTGCATGGCCAGGCACGACTCCAACACCACCATTAAGTTTGCAGACGACACAACAGTGGTAGGCCTGATCACCGACAACGACGAGACAGCCTATAGGGAGGAGGTCAGAGACCTGGCCGTGTGGTGCCACAATAACAACCTATCCCTCAACGTAACCAAGAATAAGGAGATGCTTATGGACTACAGGAAAAGGAGGACCGAGCACGCCCCCATTCTCATCAACGCGGCTGTAGTGGAGCAGGTTGAGAGCTTCAAGTTCCTCGGTGTCCACATCAACAACAAACTAGAATGGTCCAAACACACCAAGACAGTCGTGAAGAGMGCACAACAAAGCCTATTCCCCCTCAGGAAACTAAAAAGATTTGGCATGGGTCCTGAGATCCTCAAAAGGTTCTACAGCTGCAACATCGAGAGCATCCTGACTTGTTGCGTCACTGCCTGGTACGGCAATTGCTCGGCCTCTGACCGAAAGGCACTACAGAGGGTAGTGCGTACGGCTCAGTACATCACCGGGGTTAAGCTGCCTGCCATCCAGGACCTCTAAACCAGGCAGTGTCAGAGGAAGGCCCTAAAAATCTTCAAAGACCCCAGCCACCCCAGTCATAGACTGTTCTCTCTACTACCGCATGGCAAGCGGTACCGGAGTGCCAAGTCTAGGACAAAAAGGCTTCTCAACAGTTTTTACCCCCAAGCCATAAGACTCCTGAACAGGTAATCAAATGGCTACCCGGACTATTTGCATTGTGTGCCCCCCCAACTAGAGGTCGAACGATTAATCGGAATGGCCGATAACTTGAAATCGGACCTAACTTTTCATAACAATCGGTAATCGGCATTTTTGGACACCGATTATGGCCGATTACATTGCACTCCACAAGGAGACTGAGTGGCAGGCTGACTACCCGTTATGCGAGTGCAGCAAATAGCCAAGGTAAGGTGCTAGCTAGCATTAAACGTATCTTATAAAAAACAATCAATCTTAACATAATCACTAGTTAACTTCTTATGGCTGGGGGCAGTATTGAGTAGCTTGGATGAATAAGGTGCCCAGAGTAAACTGCCTACTACTCAGGCCCAGAAGCTAAGATATGCATATAATTAGTAGATTTGGATAGAAAACACCTGTATGGCTTGTTTTTGTGTCTGAGCGCTGTACTCAGATTATTGCATGGTGTGCTTTTTCCGTAAAGTTTTTTTTAAATCTGACACAGTGGTTGCATTAAGGAGAAGTTTATCTAAAGTTCCATGTAAAACACTTATATCTTTTATCAATGTTTATTATGAGTATTTCTGTAAATCGATGTGACTCTGCAAAATCACTGGATGTTTTGGAGGCAAAACATTACATTGGCGCGTTAACTAAGATTTTTGGATATAAATATGAACTTTATCGAACAAAACATACATGTATTGTGTAACATGAAGTCCTATGAGTAACATCTGATGAAGATCATCAAAGGTTAGTGATTAATTTTATCTCTATTTCTGCTTTTTGTGACTCCTCTCTTTGGCTGGAAAAATGGCTGTGATTTTCTGTGACTAGGTACTGACCTAACATAATCAGATGGTGTGCTTTCGTCGTAAAGCCTTTTTGAAATCGGACACTGTGGTGGGATTAACAACAAGTTTATCTTTAAAATGGTCTAAAATACTTGTATGTTTGAGGAATTTTTATTATGAGATTTCTGTTATTTGAATTTGGCGCCCTGCACTTTCACTGGCTGTTGTCAAGTCGATCCCGTTAACGGGATATCAGCCGATCTCAGCAGTAAGAAGTTAACTACACATGGTTGATTATATTACTAGTTTATCTAGCTTGTCCTGCGTTGCATATAATCAATGCGGTGCCTGTTAATTTATCATTGAATCACAGCCTACTTCGCCAAACGGGTGATTTAACAAGCGCATTCACGAAAAAAGCACTGTCGTTGCACCAATGTCTACCTAACCATAAACATCAATGCATTTCTTAAAATCAATACACAAGTACATATTTTTAAACCTGCATATTTAGTTAATATTGCCTGCTAATATGAATCGATTTTATCTAGGGAAATTGTGTCACTTCTCTTGCGTTCTGTGCAAGCAGAGTCAGTTTGGGCCGCCTGGCTCGTTGCGAACTGTGTGAAGACCATTTCTTCCTAACAAAGACCGTAATTAATTTGCTAGAATTGTACATAATGACATAATATTGAAGGTTGTGCAATGTAAGAGAAATATTTAGACTTAGGGATGCCACCCGTTAGATAAAATACCGAACGGTTCCGTATTTCACTGAAAAATAAACGTTTTGTTTTCGAAATGATAGTTTCCGGATTTGACCATATTAATAACCTAAGGCTCGTATTTCTGTGTGTTATTATATTATAATTAAGTCTATGATTTGATAAAGCAGTCTGACTGAGCGGTGGTAGGCAGCAACAGGCTCGTAAGCATTCATTCAAACAGCACTTTCCTGCATTTGCCAGCAGCTCTTTGCTGTGCTTCAAGCATTGCGCCGTTTATGACTTCAAGCCTATCAACTCCCGAGATTAGGCTGACAATACTAAAGTACCTATTAGAACATCCAATAGTCAAAGGTATATGAAATACAAATGGTATAGAAAGAAATAGTCCTATAATAACTACAATCTAAAACTTCTTACCTGGGAATATTGAAGACTCATGTTAAAAGGAACCACCAGCTTTCATATGTTCTGAGTAAGGAACTTAAACGTTAACTTTTTAACATGGCACATATTGCACTTTTACTTTCTTCTCCAACACTTTGTTTTTGCATTATTTATTTGAGACTAAATAGAACGTTTCATTATTTATTTGAGACTAAATAGATTTTATTTATGTATTATAGTAAGTTAAAATAAGTGTTCATTCAGTATTGTTGTAATTGTCATTATTAGAAATATATAAAATAAAAAAATAAAAAATTATTTGTATTTAAAAAAATAAATTCGGCCAATTAATAGGTATCGGCTTTTTTTGGTCCTCCAATAATCGGTATCGGTGTTGAAAAATCATAATCGGTCGACCTCTGTATATAGCCTGTTTTATTTCTTTAAATTACCTATTGTTCACCTAACACCTTTTTTGCACTATTGGTAAGTAAGCATTTCACTGTAAGGTCTACACCTGTTGTATTCGGCGCACGTGACAAATAAACTTTGATTTGATTTGACAATATCCGCAACCACTGCCCTGGGGCATTGGGATATTTTTTTTTAGACCAGAGGAAAGAGTGCTTCCTACTGGCCCTCCAACACCACTTCCAGTAGCATCTGGTCTCTTATCCAGGGACCAACCCATACTTTTCTTCAGAGGAAAGCCAGCAGTGGGATGCAGGCTGGTATGCAGCTGGCTTGTTTGGTTTAGATTTGGTCCGGTCCCCGTTCCATGTAATCCATCTATTCCAGAGCTAGCACACCTGATTTAACTTGTCAACTCATCCTCAAGCTTTTGAATCTCAACAACCTATTATAAAGATGAATGCACTAACTGTAAGTTGCTCTGGAAAATACATGTTCTGTATTTAATACATTTGCTAAAATTTCTAAAAACATGTTTTCACTTTGTCATTATGGGGTATTGTGTGTAGATTTGTGAGGGAAAAAAATCTATTTAATCCATCTTGAATTTAGGCTGTAAAAAAACAAAATGTGGAATAAGTAAACGGATATGAATGCTTCTGAAGGCACTGTAGATATGTAGGGAGAATTTAATTTAACATTGACCGGCACGACTGTAATTAACAGTATTGTACTTTTCATGTAGCCTACTTTTGTCCAGCTAATAGCCTAACCACCGATCATGCAACATTACGGACTAATCCTGTTGTGAAATTTAAATAGTAGTTTATTTTGCTAGAGGTAAGCTATTTCACAGGAGTCTTCACCCAATGTAGGCCATCCTGCCTTTCCCTCCATATTCAGCCTTCATTGATTTAATTTGGGCTTAGCGTATAGCCTAGCCTAAGCCCCTATAAAATGTGTTTACTCTGATGAATCAGGATCAGTCAAGATTTACTCTTTATCTTGTGTTTATTTAGAGCGTGTCTGCTAGATTTGACTCAAGCCCATGAACAACATCAGTATTATGCTAACGAACGCCTCAAATAGGCCGTCACTTTGACATGCTTGGCTTTGTGCAAGACACTGTAATAAATAGCTTTTCTCTTAAACAAGCTTATTATGTTACTGTTCATTATTTTAGATGTCAAATAATGAGTTGACAACTTTATTTTAAATGATTTACAGTATAAAAATAACCCTAAAGCGTCAATATTGAGGTGAAAGACAGGGAGAAGCTTAGAGCCCGAGGCACCAAACCCCAACCTTGATGAATAGATAAATATAAGAGCGATATCCAGGTCTAAAGATCTGAATGAAGGGAATCCTGTATGAACTGAAGCTTGAGGCAGAGAAAACAAAACATCAAGCAAGCGTCAATACTACCTCAATCAAAATGGCTGGAGGCCGCTGCTGACACAACACCAACGACTAGGTCAAACTGTGATATCAACAGAGCTTGAGAAGATGGGGAAGCAGGAAAAGGGTTGGTTCTAGAAGCAGACATGTCTGTGTGAAAGATGGTTCCATCTCTGAGAGGATATAGGGGAGAGACAGATGGATGAGGGTGAGGCCTTGAAGAAGCCCCAGGAGCCAGGAGGACTGAGCCAGAAATGGACAGACACACACAGTAGGCTTGGGCGTTATCCAGATTTTCATACCGTCCTTCTCTCATATCAGGATTTACGGTATGACAATCAAAGCACACAAGGTGGCGCCATAAACGCAAGAAAAGCTCATTGGGCCTCTATTACCAGAATGCTAACAAGATTAGCACAAACTAATAGTGATATCACATAGACTCTGTTAGCTAAATGCTAAAAAAATTGTTTACAGACAGATTATTTCACAATACCAGTGGGTTAGAAATGTACATACAGTAAGTTGACTGTGCCTTTAAACGGCTTGGAAAATTCCAGAAAATTATGTAATGTCTTTAGAAGCTTCTGATAGGCTAATTGACATAATTTGAGTCAATTGGAGGTGTACCTGTGGATGCATTTCAAGGTCTACCTTCAAACTCAGTTCCTCTTTGCTTGACATCATGGGAAAACCAAAAGAAAGCAGCCAAGACATCAGAAAAAACATTGTAGACCTCCGCAAGTCTGGCTCATCCGTGGGAGCAATTTACAAACGCCTGAAGGTACCACGTTCATCTGTAAAAACAATAGTACGCAAGTATATACACCATGGGACCATGCAGCCGTCATACCACTCAGGAAGGAGACGCGTTCTGTCTCCTAGAGATGAACATTCTTTGGTGCGAAAAGTGCAAATCAATCGCAGAACAACAGCAAAGGACATTGTGAAGAGGGGAAAAAGCCACGGGAGGGGACAAAGAGTGTACTTTTTGGAGAATGTCATCTGGTCTGATGAAACAAAAATAGAACTGTTTGGCCATGATGACCATCGTTATGTTTGGAGGAAAAATGGGGAAGCTTGCAAGCCGAAGAACACCATCCCAACCGTAAAGCACGGGGGGTGGCAGCATCATGTTGTGGGGGTGCTTTGCTGCAGGAGGGACTGGTGCACTTCACAAAATAGATGGCATCATGAGGGAGGGAAATTATGTGGATATATTGAAGCAACATCTCAAGACATCAGTCAGGAAGTTAAAGCTTGGTCGCAAATGGGTCTTCCAAATGGACAATGACCCCAAGCATACTTCCAAAGTTGTGGTAAAATGGCTTAAGGATAAAGTCAAGGTATTAGAGTGGCCATCACAAAGCCCTGACCTCAATCCTATAGAAAATTTGTGGGCAGAACTGAAAAAGCGTGTGCGAGCAAGGAGGCCTACAAACCTGACTCATTTACACCAGCTCTGTCAGGAGGAATGGGCCAAAATTCACCCAACTTATTGTGGGAAGCTTGTGGAAGGCTACCCAAAACATTTGACCAATTTAAAAGGCAATGCTACCAAATACTAATTGAGTGTATGTAAACTTCTGACCCACTGGGAGTATGATGAGAAAAATACAAGCTGAAATAAATCACTCTACTATTATTCTGACATTTCACATTCTTAAAATAAAATGGTGATCCTAACTGATCTAAATCAAGGAATATTTACTAGGATTAAATGTCAGGAATTGGGAAAAACTGAGTTTAAATGTATCTGGCTAAGGTGTATGTAAACTTTCGACTTCAACTGTAGGTATTTGTAGTTGTCCACATATTCTAAGTCAGAACCATCCAGAGTAGTGATGCTAGTCGGGCGGGCGGGTGCGGGCAGCGATCGGTTGAAGAGCATGCATTTAGTTTTACTAGCATTTAAGAGCAGTTGGAGGCCACGGAAGGAGTGTTGTATGGCATTGAAGCTCGTTTGGAGGTTAGTTAACACAGTGTCTAAAGAAGAGCCAGATGTATACAGAATGGTGTCGTCTGCGTAGAGGTGGATCAGAGAATCACCAGCAGTAAGAGCGACATCATTGATATATGCAGAGAAAAGAGTCGGACGGAGAATTGAACCCTGTGGCAACCCCATAGAGACTGCCAGAGGTCCGGACAACAGTCCCTCCAATTTGACACACTGAACTCTATCAGAGAAGTAGTTGGTGAACCAGGCGAGGCAGTCATTTGAGAAACCAAGGCTATTGAGTCTCCCGATAAGAATACGGTGATTGACAGCGTCGAAAGCCTTGGCCAGGTTGATGAAGACGGCTGCACAGTACTGTCTTTTATCAATGGTGGTTATGATATGGTTTAGGACCTTGAGCATGGCTGAGGTGCACCCCTGACCAGCTCGGAAACCAGATTGCATAGTGGAGAAGGTACGGTGGGATTGAAAATGGTCGGTGATCTGTTTGTTAACTTGGTTTCGAAGACTTTAGAAAGGCAGGGCAGGATGGATATAGGTCTGTAACAGTTTGGGTCTAGAGTGTCTCCCCCTTTGAAGAGGGGGATGACCACGGCAGCTTTCCAATATTTAGGGATCTCAGACGATACGAAAGAGAGGTTGAACAGGATAGTAATAGGGGTTGCAACAATTCTGGCGGATAATTTTAGAAAGAGAGGTTGCAGATTGTCTAACCCAGCTGATTTG
This sequence comes from Salvelinus sp. IW2-2015, assembly GCF_002910315.2. Lineage (NCBI taxonomy): Eukaryota > Metazoa > Chordata > Actinopteri > Salmoniformes > Salmonidae > Salvelinus > Salvelinus sp. IW2-2015. Next base: position 9,252,274 of record NC_036867.1, on the reverse strand, counting down.
TAGGGGTCCAGATTTTGCAGCTCTTTCAGAAAATCAGCTATCTAGATTTGGGTGAAGGAGAAGCGGGGGGGCCTTGGGCAAGTAGCTGCGTGGGTGCAGAGCTGTTGGCCGGGGTAGGGGTAGCCAAGTGGAAAACATGGCCAGCCGTAGAAGAAATGCTTATTGAAATTCTCGATTATCGTAGATGTATCGGTGGTGACAGTGTTTCCTAACCTCAGTGCAGTGGGCTGCTGGAAGAGGAGGTGATCTTATTCACCATGAACTTTACAGTGTCCCAAAACTTTTTGGAATTAGTGCTACAGGATGCAAATTTGTTTGAAAAAGCTAGCCTTTGCTTTCCTAACTGACTGTGTATATTAGTTCCTGACTTCCCTGAAAAGTTTCATATCGCGGGGGCTATGCTGGTCAAGGGCAGTCAAGTCTGGAGTGAACCAAGGGCTATATCTGTTCTTAGTTCTACATTTTTTGAACGGGGCATGCTTATTTAATATGGTGAGGAAAGCACTTTTAAAGAACAACCATTTAGGGTTGTAGCTGGTAGATTCCTTGATAATTTGTGTGAGATTGAGGGCATCTAGTTTAGAATGTAGGACGGCCGGGGTGTTAAGCATATCCCAGTTTAGGTCACCTAACATTACGAACTCTGAAGATAGATGGGGGGGCAATCAATTCACATATGGTGTCCAGGGCACAGCTGGGGGATGAGGGGGGTCTATAACAAGCGGCAACAGTGAGAGACTTATTTCTGGAAAGGTGGATTTTTAAAAGTAGAAGCTCAAACTGTTTGGGCACAGACCTGGATAGCATGACAGATCTCTGCAGGCTCTCTGCAGTAGATTGCAACTCCGCCCCCTTTGGCAGTTCTATCTTGACGGGAAACTAATTGCAAAGGCAGGCAAATCCAGTTCAGAAAGTTAAACAAGCATAGCGAGTAGCTACCGAATGTCCTTTTCGGTGAGTGTGGACATTTACAAGCGAAAGTGAACGAGAGAAATTGGGCAAATCAACTAAGTTGACGCATGCTTTTCTGAAGGAAGAGCAGAATGTGTACATGGAGGAGAGAAGAACAGAGAAGGGGGGACAAAACGCTAGTAGGAAGCACAAGGAAAAGATGGCAACTCATCCAGAGCCCTGACTTCAGTCAGAAAGCCATTAGAAGAAATCTGATGGCAAACATTTAGTAGTAACATCATCCCCTCATGTGCACCGCACAACAGAGACTCGCCGATAGATATAGAACACTATGGACTCACCATCTCACTTTCTCCCGTTGTGCTATTTACAAACAAACACGTGACTGGCTCAACTGTTCTGGGGAACTATGGAAACTGCATAATTTAAAATAAATGTGACAGGTGAAATGAAGAACGCAACCTGCTTTATCTCCTAAGTTCACTGCAGGTAATAACTTAAAAGTAGCTACAAATATTCACATTTATAGAAAAACGTCAAAGAAATAGTTGACGATATTGAAGGTATTGAAAAACCCTCCCGTGGCTTTTTCCAAATACCCCACCCGGTATACCGCCCACGCCTAACGCACAGCCAGACAGACCACAGACACAGCCAAGAACTATCAGCACCCTTAGCTACTGTATTCTATTCAACGTCAATACCACATACAACCAAGACAATAGTAACCTGACTGTATGTGTAGCCTAAGACTACATAATCTAGCCTAATTCTGCTAGCACCATGGACAGTCACAACGAAGGCTAAACTAAGCCTGGGTTAAGTGTGTGCTGCAATGCTAAAGGCAGCGCTACCGTGTTTAAGCATCTTGGACAGTGACACACAACCTTGATGTAAGGTTAATCCAGGGATAACAAAAAACTAATCTATGAGGATTTAATTTTGACAACAACCAATCATATTCACAAAGAGTACTATTTGTCTGATCTAATGCAGGCCTTGTACATGGCCATTCTCTTGGGACCAATTTCCCATCAACAATATACACTGTAGGACAAGAGGGTACATGGCCTATGGAATGCAAAACAAACAATTGAGATCAATTTAAAGAACCTGCTCATATTACTGAAAGCATAGGCTTATGGAGCACAGCGGGCCTGACTACTAACCACTAGGAACATTGCGCTGGAGTTCACAAATCCCACTGCAGCCAGGCATGGAGAGGGAGTGCTCAACAGAGAAACAAACATTCACTGTTTAACATAACAATAGGAGGGAGAGGGGGGGGGGGGGCTGTGAGAAGTGCTACTGTATTGCATGCTGCAGTGTATTCTGCTGGAGAGCTGATGTGTTGTTAAAATGGATAGTTCACCTCCAGAACGTCAATGTCTACCTACAGTAAGAAAAGATTGTCTAAGTAATATCGTCATTTGGATGACTATCTGCTTTAACACCAATTTGGCCTAGATTCAGATAATACAGCGCATTCGGGAAAGTATTCAGACCTTCCCTTTTCCCACAATTTGTTACACTACAGCCTTATTCTAAAATTGATTAAAAGTTATCCTCAATACCCCATGACAAAGCAAAAACAGGTTTAGTTATTTTTGCAAATGTATTAAAAATTAAAAACAACGGTACCTTGTATTCAGACCCGTTGCTAGGAGACTCGAAATTAAGCTCAGGTGCATTCTGTTTCCATTGATCATCCTTGAGATGTTTCTACAACTTGATTGTAGTCCACCTGTGGTAAATTCAATTGATTGGACATGATTTGGAACGGCACACATCTGTCTATATAAGGTGTCACAGTTGACAGTGCATGTCAGAGCAAAAACCAAGCCATGGCGTCGAAAGAATTGTTTGTAGAGCTCCGAGACAGGATTGTGTCGAGGCACAGATCTGGGGAAGGGTACCAAAAAATGTTTACAGCATTGAAGGTCCCCAAGAACACAGTGGCCTCCATCATTCTTAAATGGAAGAAGTTTGGAACCACAAAGACTCTGCCTAGAGCTGGCTGCCCGGCCAAACGGAGCAATCAGGGGAGAAGGGCCTTGGTCAGGGAGGTAAGCAAGAACCCAATGGTCTCTCTGACAGAGCTCCAGAGTTCCTCTGTGGAGATGGGAGAACCTTCCAGAAGGACAGCCATCTCTGCAGCACTCCACCAATCAGGATTTTATGGTAGAGTGGCCAGACGGAAGCCACTCAGTAAAAGGCATATGACAGTCCGCTTGGAGTTTGCCTAAACAAGATTCTCTGGTCTGTTGAAACAAAGATTGAAATCTTTGGTCTGAATGCCAAGCGTCAACGTCCGGAGGAAACCTGGCAACATCCCTACAGTGAAACATGGGGGTGGCAGCGTCATGCTGTGGGGATGTTTTTCAGCGGCAGGGACTGGGAGACTAGTCAGAAACGAGGAAAGGTGAACGAAGCAAAGTACAGAGAAATCCTTGATGAAAACCATCTCCAGAGCGCTCAGGACCTCATCAGACTGGGGTGAAGGTTAATCTTCCAACAAGACAACGAATCTAAACACACAGCCAATACAATGCAGGACTAGCTTCGGGACAAGTCTCTGAATGTCCTTGAATGGCCCAGCCAGAGCCCTGACTTGAACCCAATCAAACATTCCTGGAGAGACTTGAAAATAGCTGTGCAGCGACACTCCCCATCCAACCTGACAGAGCTTGAGAGGATCTGCAGAGAAGAATGGGAGAAACTTCCCAAATACAGGTGTGCCAAGCTTGTAGCATCATACCCAAGAAGACTTGAGGCTGTAATCGCTGCCAAAGGTCCTTCAACAAAGTACAGAATAAAGGGTCTGAATACTTATGTAAATGTGATATTTCCATTTTTATTTTATAAATTTGCTAAAATTTATAAAACCATTTTTGCTTTGTCATTATGGGGTATTGTGCGTAGCTTGATGGGGAAAAAACAATTTAATCAATTTTATAATAAGGCTGTAACGTAATAACATTTGGAAAAAGTCAAGGGGTCTGAATACTTTCCCGAAGGCACTGTATCCCCAGAAAACACTTGAGGTGAAGGATCAATCAGTTTACTTTATGGAGGGAAGGGAAAAATACAGCTGAGGAGAACCTATTTTGTCAAATTCTCCAAAAGAGTTATAGGAGGCAGGTAAGTTGCCCAGAATAAAGATTGATAGTAAGAGGGTTTTAGGTCATAAATCACGGCTAAAGATCTTCGCGTTTGGCCGCTGGATGATCATCCACTTTATAGCACACAACCTCCTTTGTGCTTTCCTCCTTTCAGACTTGCTTCCTAGCTGCAGCTTTTCTCAATGCAAAGCCTAACATTAAAAACTAGTAGCTACTCTTCCTGAATTTATCAAACTCAGTTTATAATGTATACTGAACTAAAATATAAAAACTCAACATGCAACAATTAAAGACTTTACTGAGTTACAGTTCATATAATGAAATGTACATAAATTCATGAGGCCCTAATCTATAGATTTCACATGACTGGGAATACAGATATGCATATGTTTGTCACAGATACCTTAAAAAAAAGTAGAGGTGTGGATCAGAAAACCAGTCAGTATTTGGTGTGACCACCATTTGCCTCATGCAGCTCAACCCACCTTCATCGCACAGAGTTGATTAGGCTGTTGGTCTCGTCACGCTATCTCTGTGCATTCAAATGGATTTATGCCTGCCCATACCATATCCGCCACCATGAGTCACTCTGTTCACAGCGTTGACATCAGCAAACCGCTCGCCCATACAACGCCATACAAACGGTCTGCCATCTGCCCGGTACAGTTGAAACTGGGATTCATCCGTAGAGGATAATTCGACAGCGTTCCAGTGGCCCTCAAAAGGTGAACATTTGCCCACTAAAGTCGGTTAAGACACCAAACTGCAGTCTGGTCAAGACCTTGGTGAAGACGACGAGCATGCAGATGAGCTTCCCTGAGACGGTTTCTGACAGGTTGTGCAGAAATTCTTCAATTGTGCAAACCCACAGTTTCATCAGCTGTCCAGGTGGCTGGTCTCAGACCATCACACAGTTGAAGAAGATGGATGTGGAGGTCCTGGATTGTGAGGCCGGTTGGACGCACTGCCAAATTCTCTAAAACGACATTGGAGGCGGATTATGGTAGCGAAATTAACATTAAAGTCTCTGGCAACAGCTCTGGAGGACATTCCTGCAGTTGGCATGCCAACTGCACACTGTCAAAACTTGAGACATCTGTGGCATTGTGTCGTGTGACAAAATTGCACATTTTAGAGGAGTGGCCTTTTATTGTCCCCAGCATAATGTGCACATGTGTAATGATCATGCTGTTTAATCAGCTTCTTGATATGCCCACCTGTCAGGTGGATGGATTATCTTGGCAAAGGAGAAATTCTCACTAACAGGGATGTAAACAAATGTGTGCACAAAATTGAGAGAAATAAACATTTTGTGCATATGGAACATTTCTGGGATCTTTAATTTCAGCTCATGAAACATGGGACCAACACTTTACATGTTGCGCTTATAGTTTTGTTCAGTATAGAAATACATTTTTCAAAGAAGCCACGTTGGCACCAAATGTTCCTTGACCTGAACACCTCAATTAGAATATAAAAAATGAGTTTCTCTAGGGCTGTGTGGGAACTTTCATTGCTCCCTGGTTGCCCCTTCAATCTCATCCAAACCACGACCCACTCTGGAGGTAGCCCTGGGCCAGACAAGTGAGTGAGTGAGAGAAAGAGAGCACCTAAGAGAGCTAAAGAGAGGAGGGGTGAAGTGTAATTCTGGTTTATTGGGTTATTTTATGGAGCCTTCTGCCTTTCTCTCCCCCGGGGTCTAGGTACTGTTGCTGACAGTGAGTAAACACACAACACCAACTCAGGAATTAAGTTAAGAACATAACTTATTTTAACTGCACAGGTGACTGACGATCCCTCTGGCTCTTTTGCCGTGTCCCCTGATATTTCCCTCTCTTTTTGATTGATGTAACCCAACAAAATGTTGGCCTGAGGACCAGACTACAGTAGCCAAGCCTCTCAGGAGCAGGAAAAGAGATATGATGTCAGGCCGGGTCTAAGTGTATTAGGGCAGGCTATCCACTCAAAGTGCAGAACCTATTTGTCAATCCCCATAACAGCATCAAGGTTGAGAGGTAAGGACTCAAACTCTATGAATCTAATGCATGAGCTGCTGAGCATGACATTATCCCTGGTATCTCCTGTCACACTTGTGAATGATCTCAATTCAGTCCAGGGCTCCAGACTAGCTAGCAGCAGCCTGAAGGCCAAGTCATTAGACAGGCAGGTTTAAGGCTGTGGAGGCTTATGACTGGGTGACCGTGGCAAGAAGCATTGTGCTGGACAGAGAGGACCAGAGGGAAATTCTAAAAGGCTTTAGGGGGGGGGGGGGGTCACAACACAAAATGGCTTGGGAAACCACTCGGTATTAATGAAAATAGCAAAAAGATGGAGACCAAATGGCCTACAGTCTCCTCTATTTCTGTCTTGTAAGTAAGTAGCCTTGGCTTGTGCGAGCCGGCACAACTTATAGGAGCAGGCACTCTCCTGTTTCTGTAGCTTGATGTACAAGTACACCCCCGAGTGCCAAGCATTGCCGCATCGGGTCCCAATTTTACAGTCTTTGGTATGACTCGGCAGGGGAACGAACTTCCAACCTTTCTCAGTGCGGACACATAACCACAAGGCCACCGAGTTGTAGTCTTGCATGACAGAATTATTTGTCTCCAAGGCTAGGTCACATGATGTGTTATGACCATTATGTCAAAGATTTCAAGGCTGTGACGATACCAGTATCGCAATATTTTTTCCATGGCAAAAATGAAAACACGAAGCAGATCAAACTCGTTGGTCCTTTAAAAACCTTCTGTATGTAAAATACTGTGTGCTATAGCTTGGAAAATAAATAAATGTGACTCCGTATGAAACATAATGAACTTTGTTTCCAACATTAGGGCTGTTTTCTAAAATGTAAAACGAGCTGTGTGTTTTGTTTCCTTGCCCCGATACTAATGAGTATAAAGGCTGAGAGGGCATTAAATGATTAGCGACAATACTGGCGGGAGCCGGCCGTTACAACAGTTTCTTGAGTCATAATTGTACCCCACTGCCAAAACAGATCCACACGAAGGTTCTCATTAGCAGTTAGATGCAATTACTTTTCCTAGGGGGAGCTGCAGTTCAATATGTCACAATTCAATCCATCACTGTATAAGGGCCATAGACCTCCTACACCAGCCGTGCTAATCGTCTAGATCATCTCTAAAAGCCCTTTTCTCCAGACCACTCTTTCCTCCACAGGACCAGGGATTTGCTGCATTGGTGTGAGAAGTGGGATGGCACTACCATGAGGCCATCTGTCATATTGGGAACGGCTAAAGGTAAAATGAAGACATCCCAAAAGGAGCCTGTGGTAACTGGAAGTTGTGCCATTAACACAGTGCACAAGTAAACAATGTTTCAGAAGCATGGACCATAGCACCATTAGCGCACGATAAAACAATTACAGCCGATCGCCAATTTCAGCACCAGAGCCTCTGAACAGTGCGACACCCAGGTCACAGCTCATAAATTACAAGATTCAGCACACTTGTCCATTGGCAAACCATCACACTGTTACCATGGTTACTCCATGAAAATCAGTCTAAACAAAGTCGCTGTAAAAAAAGATGCAAATGTCTCTAGCTACAAAGCAGAATGTTAAATAAAATGATATTTACTCTACAGCGTACACAATACTGTGGACACTGTTGGTCCTTTTGGTGGTAGGAGGTGGAGATTGTTCACCCAACTTTTTGCTACGCTAGTAAGTTCTGTCGCTTGTATTTTCAATCTGTTGACAAATTGCATGTGATGCACAAAATATGTAAACAATAGCCAAATGTAGTCGACCTAAGCATGTTTCCTCGCAATCAGCTGTAAGTGTTTGCTGTTAGACTCGACCATATTGTGCAAGGGTTTGTCACCTGGAATTGGAATTGCATCCGTGTTGAAAATAAAAAACGGAAATGCAAACGACATACAGACCAGCATACTGAAGGTCTGGTTGATAACACTACTCTGTGGATATTTTGTCTCACATTCATACCTGCAAAAAGACAAACCACACAGACAACCTGTCAAGTATATTTTATTTAGCATTCTGGCTTGTAGAGGTCTTGAGAGGAAACTTTCCTTATCGAAACGCTCATTTCTGCCCTACATAATATTCTAAGCAATTCAACGTCGTTGGGTCTTCAGGCTAATAATGTGTCAGAGTAGTGTGGGCTCTGTGCAGGAATGGTCTGAGTGACTGTTATTACTGAGTAATATGGTGTTTACTGACTAATAGCAGTCACAATGGGGCACTTTGTCTGAGTTAGAGCTCTTCAGAATGTCAAAGATGCGCTTGTGGCATGCGCAAGTGAATCATAACAGCTACGTTACAAGTTAGCCAGATACGGTAGCTACTTATGGCAAATAAATGTTAAACACAAGGGCTCTTACCTTTCCATTTTCGCCGAAAGGCTCGTTGCAGTCACTGTCCATTCCTGAATTGGAAGATGTGAAGACTCCTTGGTCCCAGTCGGGGTATGGGTTGATAAAAGATCTTTCCTCCATCTCCGCTTCCGTAGCCGACACTAATTTCAATCTTTTGGACATGTTGTCTCCCATTTTAACGGCAGCTCGTCAAGGCCAAAATGTATACGGACTCCCTGTTGGTAGACAGTAAAGCGCGTTTCAAAATGAGGAAATCTAATTTTCCAATAGATTTCGCTGGTGGACCGTGTCTCTGAATAAATCTGTCTAGTTTAATATTGGCCTCTGTAGTGAGATATAAGAGATAAGTATTCTCATATAAAAGAAATAGGCTACATTTGGAGTCCAGACACCTGTGGAAAATCGATGCTACTAAACTAATGGTGGCTATCCCTTATCGATTCACCTTGAATAGCTAGTTTATGATAAGGAATTTATTCTCAGAACTCAAATAGCAATAAAACGCCGTTCCTGAATCAAAAAGTTAAGTTAATCTGAATCAGCGCAAGTTTATAGGTTTACTTTATATAAAACATATTAATTTACTATCAAATAATTTGCTAGACTTCTAAAATGCATTTATAAAACTGGCGTATGTATATTGGCTAATGACAAACAAACACGTAGATATGAAAGCCTGAATACATAGCCTAGGCCTACTTTAACAAATGCAACGTGATCACACGTGTGGTTACATATGACATTATCCTAAATATAACAATGTCACTAGGTTTTGTATAACTGTCCGTTACTGCAGCAAAGTACATTCTCAATGGACAAAATCAAACCCACATTTCAACACAAATAGCCTATAATGAACATAAAAACGCGGCAGGCTCACCTATTTTTGATATCAAATAATGACCATGCAATTAATTTCGTTTGTCTTCGGCCGTTGCAAGCGCTTCATCGATGCAGGAGGATAGATGGACCACAGTCGTAGCAGCCTTCAAAGCATCCAGGATGATTTCAGCATTAACACATTAATGCAGTTTTGTGATAGGCTCTCCTCATCTAATTCAGTCCTGTAAAACGTTATCAATTCTCGGAAATTAAAGCAGTTATTGGATACAGATAAAAACATGTAAAATACTTTACTCTCAACGATATTAGTTCGCATCTTCTCTCGTCATCATGTTCGGGCTCCCGCTTTCGCAGTCGGTGAGAGTGGATTTTAAATTCAGAAATCCTACTGGTTGACGAGCTACGGGAGGCTACGGGAGACAGCCCACCAGTCCTGCAATAAGCAGCTGTCTCGCGCCGATCTGGACCAAATTTGAGTCCTAGCCTCTGAGGAAACAGATGGTGTTTCTGCTGTGTACTGATTTGCCGCACGCACACAGATTATACTACCACAAACAAATCTATAAACACCCCTGTGTGCCTCCATCCCTTCCCTCGCTCTCCCTTCCCCTTAATTAATGGCTTTAGTTGTCCCCCACGATTAAATCGGGGAGGGGATTGTGGATATGTCTCTGTTCCTCCGTTTGTACGTTAGTCACAGGCGATATCTCTGACAGCACTGGGCCGATTTTTACGAAACTTGGTTGAATAATGCGTCTTACCATAGAGATCCGGCATTTACAAAATTACACTAATTTGCCCAGGGCGGGAGCTATAGTAATTAACTGACGTGTTAGTCACAAGCGATATCTCAATTGGTCCAAAGGGGGCGCTGCATCATTCGTGTGGGACGACATGTTTACTGTTGTTTTCATTGACAGACACGTGATTCTGCTGAACAATACAATCCTATTCTCTTCTGCATTTCTCAGACAAAATAAGTTACTTTGTTTAGTTTTATGTATTAGACAAAAAGGAGCATGCTCAACTTTCTTGTGGGTCAGGTTATTTCCACTGATGGATGCTTTGACAAACTATTATCTGGGAACAGTGGTGGAAAAAGTACCCAATTGTCATACTTGAGTAAAAGTAAAGATACAGTAATAGAAAACGACTCAAGTAAAAGTAAAAGTCACCCAGTAAAATCCTACTTTAGTATAAGTCTTAAAGTCTTTGGTTTTAAATATACTTAAGTATCAAAAGTAAATGTAATTGCTAAAATATACTTAAATACCAAAAGTAAAAGAATAAAACATTTCAAATCACTTTATATTAAGCAAACCAGACAGCATGATTTTCTTGTTTTTTTTAATTTACAGTTAGCCAAGGGCACACTCCAACACTCAGAATTAATTTACAAATGAAGCATTTGTGTTTAGTGAGTCCTCCAGATCAGACGCAGTAGGGATGACCAGAGATTTTCTCTTTAAGAGCGTGAATTGGACAATTTTCATGTCCCTCTAAGCATTCAAAATGTAACAAGTACATTTGGGTGTCAGGGAAAATGTATGGAGTAGAAAGTACATTATTTTCTTTAGGAATGTAGTGAAATGAAAGTTCTCAAAAACATGAATACTAAAGTACAGATACCACAAAAAATGACTTAAGTAGTACTTTAAAGTATTTTTACTTAAGTAATTTACACCACTGTCTGGGAGTAATACACCTCTTCTTTAGTTAGGAAGCCTATGTCATCACCAAAGCCATAGCAGAAAGGATTAACATAAAACAAATTAAACAAGTCTGAACACACTAAAGGCATTTGATTCCGCCATTTTTCATCTCGACTTGCCCTTATCTCTGCGCTAGTGCTTAATGAGCATATTGATAACAGTGTGAAATACAATATTAGCAATTTGGCCACTCACACCTTCTACAAAAGCAATCAGTTAGTTTGTGCCTAGTTACAAAGTATTATATTTTGCTTTGTTCTACCAGCTATTGTTTCTTCCCCCTTCACATAGTTGTCAACCAGCAAAGAGGGATTGGAATGTCATGTATTAGGCCTATACATAGGCTACATGCGAGAGCAGGGATGTAGGTTAATACATTCAGCCAGGGGGCTTGTGAATGTATGCTTAATGTATGGCATATGTAGACGTGTGAATAATCAATAGAGTACAGCACGTGGGTGTCCAATACAGTGCATTCAGAACGTATTCAGACCCCTTGACTTTTTCCACATTTTGTTACGTGAGAGCCTTATTCTAAAATGGATTAATACAAAACAAAAACAATCAATCTACACACAATACCCCATAATGACTAAGCGAAAACAGGTTTGTAGAATTTTTGGCAAATGTATTAAAAATAAAAATCAGAAATACCTTATTTAAGTAAGTATTCAGACCCTTGACTATGAGACTCGAAATTGAGCTCAGGTCCATCCTGATTCCATTGACCATCCTTGAGATGTTTCTACAACTTGATTGGAGTCCACCTGTGGTAAATTCAATTGATTGGACATGATCTTGAAAAGGCACACACCTGTCTATATAAGGTCCCACAGTTGACAGTGCATGTCAGAGAAAAAGCCAAGCAATGAGGTCGAAGGAATTGTCTGTAGAGCTCTGAGATAGGATTGTGTTGATGCACAGATCTGGGGAAGGGTACCAAAACATTTCTGCTGCATTGAAGGTCCCCAAGAATACAGTGGCCTCCATCGTTCTTAAAATGGAAGAAGTTTGGAACCACCAAGACTCTTCCTAGACCTTCCTGAAGGACAACCATCTCTGCAGCACTCCACCAATCAGGCCTTTGTGGTAGAGTAGCCAGACGGAAGCCACTCCTCAGTAAAAGGCACACGACAGCCCGCTTGGAGTTTGCTAAGCGTCACCTAAAACACTCTCAGACCATGAGAAACAAGATTATCTGGTCTGATGAAACCAAGAATGAATTCTTTGGCCTGAATGCCAAGCGTCACATCTAGAGGATACCTGGCACCATCCCTACGGTGAAGCATTTTGATGGCAGCATCCTGCTGTGGTGATATTTTTCAGCGGCAGGGAGACTATTTAGGATTGAGGGGAGGATGAACAGAGCAAAGTACAGAGAGATCCTTGATGAAAACCTGCTCCAGAGCGCCCAGGACCTCAGACTGGGGTGAACGTTCACCTTCCAATAGAACAATGACTCTAAGCACACAGCCAATACAACGCAGGAGTGGCTTCGGGACAAGTCTCTGAATGTCCTTGAGAGGCCCAGCCAGAGCCCGGACTTGAAACCGATCAAACATCTCTGGAGAGACCTGAAAATAGCAGTGCAGCGACGCTCCCCATCCAATCTGACAGAGGATCTGCAGAGAAGAATGGGAGAAACTCCCCAAATATGGGTGTGCCAAGCTTGTAGCGTCATACCCAAGAAGACTCAAGGCTGTGATCGCTGCCAAAGGTGCTTCAACAGAGTACTGAGTAAAGGGTCTGTATACTTATGTAAATGTAATATTTCAGTTTTTGCTTTGTCATTATGGGGTATTGTGTGTAGATTGATGAGGGATATTTTTGATTAATCCATTTTAGAATAAGGCTAACAAAATGTGTAAAAAGTCAAGTGGTCTGAACACTTTCCGAATGCACTGTATATGTTAGTGTCTTTCAAAAGCAGTGTGTCTGTATCAGTCTAGAATCCTGGCATGTGAGGCTACCTACATCATGGTCTACCCCTTCGCTCTATAGGTGGGAGGATGTTTTTCCCACAACCCCATGCCAGCACACCAACACAATCCCATGCCAGCGTGTCCACCCTCATTAGCTGTGAAAGGTTACAGTGAGCTGAATTCATACCAACCTCCCACCTCCTGCCAAGGTGCCCAGTGGGCACTGCCTGCTAGAAATCCAACCATCTGCCAACCTCCGCTTTACCCTTCTCATCTGTTCCACACTGCCAGAAATCCCACCTCATTTTAGGGGTGCCAGCTGGGGTAATCCAAAAACCAGGTGCCCCTTAAATGTGATCAATGTGTAGATTATTAAGGATTACTAATCTGCTAGTGATTCATGTGCCTCTGGGATTTGAGACCATGCTCATAACAAAACAAAGTATGACCATGATGCACTGGCATTACCTCTGCCCCACAAAAGCCAAGGAATTCATTGGTTGTGGGTTGTTATTAGCCTGGGTGCCAGTCTACCACATGACTAGCCTGGGTGCCAGTCTACCACAGGACTAGCCTGGGTGCCAGTCTGTTTCTGCTCTCTTGCCAACTCCTTGTGAAATTGGCATGCAAAACATGTTTGGCTTGACAATGAAGTAGGCAAAAGCACAAACAGATATGAGACCAGGCTAGGTGTTTGTGGCTTGTAATCCAAACTGATATGCTCCGTTTGGGTTCCAGGCTAGGTCTGTAGTGTACACCTTTACTAAACCAACAGGACAGTGTAAAGAAGCAGGCACAGTGTGATATCAGCATTCTGTGTGTTTGTCACATCAAAGAAGTTTAACTCACAGTATTTATGTGTCAGTTTAGTTGCTGAAAGAGATAGAAGAAAGGCTTGGATTTATGTAAATGCTGTTCTGGTAAGTGGAATTTTCTCTCTGTCATTTATGCGGATGGTACATTTCAAGGACATTGGAACTGTGTCTTGGAGGGAATTGTGTTGGCCTAGATGATACTACATTTGCAAAGTTTCAAGATGTGATAGTCCCACTGCAAAGACTAGGCCTATTAAAAAGGCTAGCTACATTAATTGCTCAAACAGAAATACGCAATGCAATATGCATTATGTGGCATTAATGTCTGGGCTCGACATATTACATAGTACACATGAATCATGATCCTAGACATACTACCAAGTTGGCATTTCAGTTGAAACATGTAATATTATCATCGTCATGGTGATAACGTGTGAGCAAATGGTCTGTCGAGAGATGGGACTCTTGCTAGACCTGCCCATCATGATTAATTCAACAACGTTCCATTGCGTCGAACAAGCAGGAGAAATCGAGCAGAAATAAAAACCACTCAAAGGTCATTAAAGCCGCTATAACCAATCCTCCCCTAAACCCACAGTGTGGTGAATAAGGCGACTGTAAATGGAAGCTAAATGTTGGACAGCACCCCTGAGAGCAGAGACAGACCAAGAACACGAATGGGAGATGCTGGCACAACACATCACCAGTACTACTAGTCATGGCCATGCTACAGAGGACGGAGACACTGCTCTATTGTAACACAGTACATTACGTAGGCATTGCACTTTTTTTTTTGTATTGTGACTGCACCATAGGAGCTACGGTTTGAGTCTCCACTGCAGCTCCCTCTCTCTCTTTCTTGCTACATTGGTGGCAGCAGTGGGATTATCCCTGTGTTTCCTCTTGGTGTTGGGGAAGTGTGCTTGTTGGCATGCTGGGCTTCATGCATAATGACGGTTCTTGAGATAGTGTGTTACAGTAGGCCTTGGCCTATTCTCCCTATGTGAGTGGTGTACTGGTTCTGTTTAGCGGCCTGGGCTTTTATAGTACATTGGGTGCTTGCCTCTGCACCAGCATTTTAGCCTTCCCCTTCCAGACTTCTTGACTCCTGGATAAGCCTACTACCATGTATCCTCAGAGATTCCGTCAGTGGTGAGTTGTCGCTGTATAAGATGGCTGCTGGCCACTGGCCATTAGTGGAACTTCAAAATGATGTCGCTGTCCACTTTAATGGTGCTAAATCGCTGCTATTATCATCTTTGTTGTATAGTATAGGTTATTAAAGCAAAAATACACATCTTAGTGCTCTTAAAGGCAATGATCAATAAAATAGTAATTGTATAGTAGCAGGCCTGTTGTTTTCTTCAGCATGGCTGTCTATACTAACATGTTGAACTGTTTGGCATTTCATTCTCTGTTTCAACTTGTCTTGTAATGCCTAGAGAACCCTTCAGTCTAGTGCTGTTTTTAATACTGTTTATTGCCCCTAGCATGACATTTTCATATACATACGTGACAATGAAATGTCATGTGATTTGGCACACACATGCAATCTGGTGAGGGTATTTGCTTGGCAAGATAACAGAATCAACCTATCAGTGCTCTCCATATGTATTTAATATCTATAACATAAATTGCCTCTCCTGCATATAACTCGTCATTGGAGATATTACTGGCTTTCAACCATATTTGGGACATTTTCTGTTTTTACCCGATGCTGCATCATGATGATTTGGCTGGTGACATGTCTTTTACATGCCATTTTCCTGGCATCAGTCTCTGTCTCGCTGGGTTGACTCTCGCCACACACTCTTCCCGCCATCCATCGGATTTTAACCCAGTCTTTTTTTTTCACGATTCCTGCAAGATATCAGTATTACTGTCACTTCTCCTACACCCCAAAAGGTCAAAGTTTAGCGATTCAGTTGGAGCTTTGGGCCATCACTGTTTTTAATGGACTGAATTTGCCTTCGATTTTATATAACAATGGAGAGACATTTACTCAGGGAATGCTATTAAGGCAAGCTGTCTGAACCGGGCAGGGCCTGTCTCGCTACTTTCAAATGAACCATATTCTCATATTTCATAGGTGAAAATGATGTGAGGATATTGCATTACATAGAAAAGTGCTATTTGAGTTATTATTCCACTTCGTGAGCCTGTGACACATCGGTAGTTCGATCGACCAATCATGCCCTCTGCAATTTGCGAATGGCAGCACGCCGCCAAATACAGTATATCTGCTCTTAAATTTGCTCATTGCCCTGGTTCATTTCAGACTAATTTCTCTTAGCCTCATTACGCAAGCACAGCACACCCTTGTGTGAGCTCTTAGTCAAACTCACACACAGAGACTCACACTTAGACACACACAGACACACACACACTGTGCGATTGTGTCTTTGGATTCCCATCTTAATGAGATTCTGCCGCGCTCTGGGGGCCAGTGTCATTCTGAAGTCATTTGGATGATTTAACATGGCCGAAGGGCCTTCAACGAAGCACCACATCGAGCACAAAACTGTAAACTCTCTCCTGCCTCCTTCCAAACCCTAAACCTCAAAGGAGCCCTCTTTTTAAAACAATATATCACCTCAAGGGCCGATGGGTTGTTGTGGTAAACCAGGCTGATTTGTAACACTAAAGCTTCTGTCTCCGTTCTGTCTCCATAAGTGACTTCAGTTGTATAAATACAACATGGCGTCTAATTGTTTTCTATAAACAACCAGGAGCATCCTGTTGCCAAAGACAATATTGAATTAAGTGTTATTACAGCTCTACTCCAGGCCCATAAGTCATAATACATCTGGTTAGTGAAAAGGGATGCTGCCTGGCGGTAGGGCCACAGTCTCATGGGAGACATTAACATGGCTCTCACTGACAGGTTTACACATTGTGAGCTACTGCCACCGCAACCACCCACCCATGCTAGCCTTGAACAATCCTACCACAAGACATAAGTGACTCAAATAGACAATACAGACTCAAACTTGAATCGACGTTCAACAACTCAGACTAGCGTCGCACATGGCAAGGACTACAGAGCTCACAGACTACAAAGGCAAATCCAGCTGTGCGGTACCCACCGAAGCCTCCCTCCCAGACAAGCTTAACACATTCTGTGCTCGCTTCAACACATTCAGGAAGACTCTCGCTGCTCCGGATGACCAAGTGCTTTCCCTCTCCGAGGCTGACGTGAGGAAAACTCAGAGTGAATACTCAAAGCCGCTGGCCCAGATGGCATCCCTGGCCGCATCCTCAGAGTGTGTGCTGACCAGCTGGTGGGCGTCTTCTCTGACATCTTCAACCTGTCTTTGTCCCAGGCTGTAGTCCCCACCTGCTTTAAGGAGACCACCATCGTCCCAGTGCCCAAGAAAAACAATGTGACAAATGACTATTGCCCCGTCGCGCTCACCTTGGTCATCAAGAAGTGCTTCGAGAGGCTGGTCATCGCCCACATCAAAGCCAGCATGCCAGGCACACTGGACCCCCTACAATTTGCCTAGCGCTCCAACAGTTAAATGGAAGATTCCATTTCCATCGCTATACACACGGCCGTAACACATCTGGACAAGAGGAACACCTACCTGAGAATGCTGTTCAGTGACTACAGTTCAGCATTCAACACCGTTGTTCCCTCCAAGCTCGACACCAACCTCAGAGTCCTGGGTCTGGACACCACCCTCTGCAGCTGGATGCTGGACTTCCTGACAGGCAGACCACAGGCTGTGAGGATTGGGAAAAGCACCTCCTCCACACTGACCGTTAACACAGGAATTAACAGGTGTGTGTCCTCAGTCCTCTGCTGTACTCCCCGTTTACCCAAAACTGTGTGGCTTTGCACGACACCACCTCCATCATCAAGTTTGCTGATGACACCACGGTTGTAGGCCTGATAACCAACAACAAGTCAGCCTATAGGGAGGAGGTAAGTGAACTGGCATTGTGGTGTTATGACAACAACCTCAGCCTCAACAAAACAGAAGGGCTGATTGGTCAGGAAGCAGAGGAAGCAAAGGGAACATGTCCCGATCCACATCGACGAGACTGCAGTAGAGAAAGTCATGAGTTATAAGCTCCTCGCCGTCCACATCACTGAGGACTTGTCATGAACCAACACCACCAGTCGTCAAGAGGGGGCAACAGTGTCTTTACTTCCTAAGGCAGCTGAAGAAATGTGGCATGCCGCCCTGGGTCCTTTTGAAATACTACCACTGCACCAGAGGTATACCTGACCGGTAGCATCACAGCCTGATACGGGAACTGCTCCATCCACAACCGCAAGGCCCTCCAGCGGATGGTGAGAACGGCTCAGTACATCACTAAGACCATGCTCCCACCCATCCAGGACATCTACTTGAAACGGTACCTGAGGAAGTCCCGCAGCATCATCAAGGACCAGACACACCCCAGCCACGAGCTGTTCTCTCCCTTACTGTTGGGCAGATGGTATTGGAGCATGAGATCTGATACCAACAGGCTCAGAGACAGTTTCTATCTACAGTACAAGCCATCAGACTGCTGAACACTTGAACTGGACTGACCACCTGCTCTGATTTTCCACACCTTAGTACACTCACTAATGCACACACCCATGATACAGACACATCACAACTGCTGCTACCAGACTCTTATTATACTGCTCAGTTCATACACTGTCCCCCATCCCCAGTACACATGGAAATATTGAACCATAAATTGTGCCTTCTTGTATTATACTTATGCTAAAAATGTTTATTCCATTCTGCTGAGACATTTACTTTTCCTATCTTTTCTTATTTCTTATTGTTGTTGCATTGTCGACAGGGAACCTGCAAGTAAGCATTTCGTTGGACGTTGTATACCATGCTTATACCATACATACGCCTAATAATATAATAATAAAACATCAAACATAAAAAAATGCCCCTTGACCTACTGTATAACCACACGGCTATAACCAGGCCACTAACACATCTCTATTGCTCACTGATGGTGTATCACTGCCCTGAAGCATTGGGGTCTCCATAGACCAGGGGAGAGTGCCCCCTACTGGCCTTCCAACACCACTTCCAGCAGCATCTTGGTCTTCCATCCAAGGATCAACCAGACACAATGCCACTTACTGTGCCTTCAGCAAGTATTCATACCCCTTGACTTATTCCATATTTTGTTGTGTTACAGCCTGAATTCAAAATGGACTAAATCGATGTTTTTCCTCAACACACAATACCCCATAATGACAAAGTGAAAACATATTCTTAGAAATGTTTGCAAAATGAATTGAAAATGAAATAGAGAAATATCTCATTTACATAAGTATTCACACCCCTGAGTCAAAACATGTTAGAATCACCTTTGGCAGCAATTACAGCTGTGGGTCTTTCTGGTTGAGTCTCGAAGATCTTTGCACACCTGGAATGTACAATATTTGCACATTATAATTTTTAAAAATTCTCCAAGCTCTGTCGAGTTGGTTGTTGATCATTGTTTTCAAGTCTTGCCATAGATTTTCAAGCCGATTTAAGTCAAAACTGTAATTAGGCCACTCAGGAACATTCAATGTCGTCAAGGTAAGCAACTCCAGTGTATAGTTGGCCTTGTGTTTTAGGTTATTGTCCTGCTGAAAGATTCATGTGTCTCCCAATTTCTGTTGGAAAGTAGACTGAACCAGGTTCTCCACTAGGATTTTGCCTGTGCTTAGCTGTGCTTTCTTTTTATCCTAAAAAACTAGTCCTTGCCAATTATTATTTTTTTTATTTTTTTTCACCTTTATTTAACCAGGTAGGCAAGTTGAGAACAAGTTCTCATTTACAACTGCGACCTGGCCAAGATAAAGCAAAGCAGGTCGACACATATAACAACACAGAGTTACACATGGAGTAAAACAAACATACAGTCAATAATACAGTAGGAAAATAAGTCTATATACAATGTGAGCAAATGAGGTGAGATAAGGGAGGTAAGGGCAATAAATAGGCCATGGTGGCGAAGTAAATACAATATAGCAATTAAAACACTGGAATGGTAGATTTGACAGTAGATGAGTGTGCAAAGTAGAAATACTGGGGTGCAAAGGAGCAAAATAAATAAATACAGCAGGGGAAGAGGTAGTTGTTTGGGCTATTTATAGATGGGCTATGTACAGGTGCAGTGATCTGTGAGCTGCTCTGACAGCTGGTGCTTAAAGCTAGTGAGGGAGATAAGTGTTTCCAGTTTCAGAGATTTTTGCAGTTTGTTCCAGTCAATGGCAGCAGAGAACTGGAAGGAGAGGCGGCCAAAGGAGGAATTGGCTTTGGGGGTGACAAGTGAGATATACCTGCTGGAACGCGTGCTACGGGTTTGTGCTGCTATGGTGACCAGCGAGCAGAGATAAGGCGGGACTTTACCTAGCTGAGACTTGTAGATAACCTGTAGCCAGTGGGTTTGGCGACGAGTATGAAGCGAGGGCCAGCCAACGAGAGTGTACAGGTCACAGTGGTGGGTAGTATATGGGGCTTTGGTGACAAAACAGATGGCACTGTGATAGACTGCATCCAATTTGTTGAGTAGGGTGTTGGAGGCTATTTTGTAAATGACATCGCCGAAGTCGAGGATCGGTAAGATGGTCAGTTTTACGAGGGTATGTTTGGCAGCATGGGTGAAGGATGCTTTGTTGCGAAATATGAAGCCAATTCTAGATTTAACTTTGGATTGGAGATGTTTTATGTGAGTCTGGAAGGAGAGTTTACAGTCTAACCAGACACCTAGGTATTTGTAGTTGTCCACATATTCTAAGTAAGAACCGTCCAGAGTAGTGATGCTGGACGGGTGGGCAGGTGCAGGCAGCGATCGGTTGAAGAGCATGCCGTCTGCGTAGAGGTGGATCAGAGACTCACCAGGAGCAAGAGCGGCGTCATTGATGTATACAGAGAAGAGAGTCGGCCCAAGAATTGAACCCTGTGGCACCCCCATAGAGACTGCCAGAGGCCCGGACAACAGGCCCTCAGATTTGACACACTGAACTCTGTCGGAGAAGTAGTTCGTGAACCAGGCGAGGCAATCATTTGAGAAACCAAGGCTGTTGAGTCTGCCGATGAGGATGTGGTGATTGACAGAGTCGAAAGCCTTGGCCAGGTCAATGAATACGGCTGCACAGTATTGTTTCTTATCAATGGTGGTTAAGATATCGTTTAGGACCTTGAGCGTGGCTGAGGTGCACCCATGACCAGCTCTGAAACCAGATTGCATAGCGGAGAAGGTATGGTGGGATTCGAAATGGTTGGTGATCTGTTTGTTAACTTGGTTTTCGAAGACCTTAGAAAGGCAGGGTTGATATAAGTCTGTAGCAGTTTGGGTCAAGAGTGAGAGGTATCACTGAGAGGTACTCAGTGGTGTGTTGTGTTGGATTTGGCCCAAATATAATGCTTCGCATTCAGGACATAAAGTTAATTTCTTTGCCACATTTTTTGTTTTGTTTTACTATAGTGCCTTGTTGCAAATAGGATGCATGTTTTAGAATATGTTTATTCTGTACCGGCATCCTTTTCACTGTCAATTAGGTTAGTATTGGGGAGTAACTACAATGTTGTAGTTGGCCTCATGGTGAAATCCCTGAACGGTTTCCTTCTTCTCCGGCAACTGAGTTATGAAGGGCGCCTGTATATTTGTAGTGACTGGGTGTATTGATACACCATCTAAAGTGTAATTAATAACTTCCCCATGCTCAACGGGATATTCAATGTGTCTTTTTTTATTTTTTACCATCTATCAATAGGTACGCTTCTTTGAGAGGAATTGGAAAACCTCCCTGGTCTTTGTGGTCGAATCTGTGTTTAAAATTCTCTGGGAGATTGAGGGACCTTACAGATAACTGCATATGTGGGGCATAGAGATCAGGTAGTCATTCAAGAATCATGTTAAACGCTATTATTGCACACATGCAACTTATGTGACTTGTTAAGCAATGTTTTACTCCTGAACTTATTTAGGCTTGCTATAAAAGGGATTGAATACTTATTGAGTGAAGACATTTCAGCTTTTCATTTTGTATTAATTTGTCAACATTTCTTAAAATATAATTCCACTTTGATATTATGGGGTATTGTGTGTAGGCCAGTGACCAAAAAATCTAACTTTTATACATTTTAAATTCAGGCTGTAACACAACACAATGTGTAAAAAGTCAAGGGGTGTGAATACTTTCTGAAGGCACTGTACATAGATTAAGAGGCAACGCAGCATTGGGGTGGTACGGCTGCTGCACGACTCCCGCCACCGCCTGTCCCTGTCAACAGCCTCATAGGGTTCTCTGTCCGTTTGTAGAGGAGTCAGTGACGCTGAGCACCACCATGCATCACTCATATGGCACCAGAGCGTCAGAGGGAGCTTGCAGAGTACACTACTTCTGATATGGAGATTTCCCGCCTGGCAACACCCGCACCACCACCACGTCCAGGTGGTGAGAGATGGGGGAGATTATCTCCGTGTTAACATGGCGATGCAGCGCTCCGTGAAGAAATGTAAGAAATATACTAGGGCAGCCAGGAGGAAGGGAAAACAGACAGATTGAACAGCTAAACGCTAAACACGTGCACACGCACGCACACACACAGGCGTGCACACACACAGGTATTAATCAGAGAGGGGAGGGAATATAGGTCACACAAAGACAAAAGCCTGCATCTGCTCCAGGGTCACTGTTGTATAAAGATTACTTTTGCATACCTATAGTAGCCTGATGATGTTTGCTGAAGCAAATGCCTGATGGTTTTTACTAATGTAGTGTATTAGGTTAACAAGCTGTGATTAGTGTAATGGCCATGGTGCAACATAGTGTCTGACCCCTCATTGTGAGGTTGTTTGACCACTATAGAGGATGTGCATGTCTTTAACTGATTGGTTGGTACCAGTGTGTTCTGCTTGGATTTAATTGGTTAGTAGTACATAATTGCAAGCACACACACACACACCACGCGCACATGTCTTGTTTTGGTTAGACGTCCCCCTACGTGTACATATGCCTTTTTGAGGATGATCTGAGGAGCCATTAAAATAACACCGCACTAAGCTTTTTACAAATATTTTGTGTTAAAACCACTTGAAAAGTAATCTCAATTAATCTATTTTTCAGGAGAAAAATAATAATATGAAGTTTCCTCTGAGGTAAACCCAGGAATTTATCTACTGTGGATCTCACTTTAATTAGTGAAATATCAAAGCCTGGCAATGGAGGAACAGTAACAACAGGGAGTTGTGCTATTATCATAACAGACTTTAGCACGTTTAATTCCTCATCCCATCCTGAGCGTGTGCAAATGGGTGTTAATTCCTAGGGCGGCTTGCTAAAATGGGCACACGTTTCCGGGAGGTTAAATTGATTATCCTTAATTACCCTCAAATGCCTAACAACATTTGATGTGGATTAGAGTAAATCTATGATTGGAACACCAGGGGGGGGACCAGGCACTCTCTCTAGGCCACAGCAAATTGACAGGCTCTGTCTTAATGCTCCTACAATGCCTACCCAACCTCCCTGTCTATTTGAGGCTCAGCAGTGCTGATCTTACAGATCTGAATAGGCTGTATGGATGAAAGCAAACTTGGTTGAATCTCCTCTCCCACCTTCATATTGTCTTTATTTCTCTCAGCTGTTTAGTGATTTCTCAACAGTCAGTGATCAAGTCAATCATGAATGGAAGGAATTACTAGGGGGACTGGTACATGCCAGGTTATATTCATGGAGATCTATCTTTTGTGCATATATTATTTATTCAATGGGAAATGAGCCACATCTATGGTTGACTTAATGTTAAATATTCATCAACTGTAGAAAACTGTTGGCTACCTTGGGTCCTGAAATAATTACTTGCATTGATGACAAGACCTATCTCAGGTCCAATAGATTTTGTATGAAAATTGTATCACCACCAAAATGGTACAGATGTAATATATACTACTTTATTTGGTGGATAGGATGCCAGACAATATTAGTTTTTTTATTTATTTAACCTTTACTAGGCAAGTCAGTTATGAACAAATTCTTATTTATAATGATGGCCTAAACGGGGAACAGTGGGTTAAACTGGCCTTGTTCAAAACAAAACACCAGATTTGTACCTTGTCAGCTCAGGGATTTGATCCAGCAACCTTTTGGTTACTGGCCCAACGCTACCTGCCGCCCCAAGATGAGTCCATATAACTGCCAATATCAATTTACTTTCAAAACATCTCGATCCTCAATCTTATATCGAGTTAGACGGTAGAACGACAGTCTATCTTGCTGCTTGACATTTGTGCCCATCTGATCTAAACGTTTTAATTTGTTTTCCATCTTCAGTCTGCATAGGTGTTGACACTGATATACTTTGTACAATTAATATGCTAAGTATGGTCAATTAGGCAGCAAAACGTTCCAATATGTACTAAATTTCACAATGACAACATGTAGAAGGTCATTAAAATTCACATTTACTACCGCCCCCAGATGTTTATACCCTGAGTTATGCATGATTCGTTTGTAGGCCCCCTAGATGCAACTTCTTCTGTTAAAATGCCAATTTTCATATCCTGTTTGAAAACATTTTGTCAGCTGGGGCTTGTGGATAAGATACGTATAAAGGAGCACATCACAGCGGAATGCAGAAGATGGGGAACAAAGAAAGAAACTCGTCGACCCCGTCGTACACAGCAGTGGCTCAGAAGCTGAATTGGTGGGCAACAGCTCCCTCCTCTGGTGGTTTTATTGATGGTGAGACGTGACACCTGCTTGCATTTTCTTTACCTTCAAAAAACACAGCATTGGTCTTTTTATTTAATGTGTAGATGAAATGCACATTGACATATCTGTAAAAATCAATAGTGTGAATCAAACTTTGGATTTTACATACTGATACTGTAAGCTTAAAAACACAAGGTTCACAAAACCAGTTACCTGTATTAAATATTTCTGCATAAGTTCCATTCTGCTTGACTATTAAATGATGCATCAAGTTCTGTTACCTGCACTCAAGTACACAACATCTACATGCTGCCCGACTCTTGACTTGCTGTTCTGCTTCTTGTCAGCATGTTCTACCCTTCTCCACCAGCTCCTGCATTTATACTGCTAAAAAGGGGAGAACAGAGAAAATAAATCACTGTCTGGATACTGTCTGACAATTTTTATACACTGCAGCAAAGTGTGACTGTTTTGAGACATTTATAATGGGCTCTGTCAGTGTGTGATTTTGTGTACGGAGAATCAGCCAATCACTGCAATTCCATTATACATGAAGTATCGTGTACATACACTGACTATGCCCAACATTAGGAACACCATCCTAATATTGAGTTGCACCCCCCTACTCCCCCTTTTGCCATCAGAACAGCCTCAATGTCAGGGTATGGACTCCACAATGTGTTGAAAGTGTTCCACAGGGATGCTGGCCCATGTTGACTCCAATGCTTCCCACAGTTGTGTCAAGTTGGCTGGATGTCCTTTGGGTGGTGGACCATTCTTGATACAGATGGGAAACTGTTGAGTGTGGGGGAAAAAACAGCAGCGTTGCAGTTCTTGACACAAACTGGTGAGCCTGGTACCTACTACCATACCTCATTCAAAGGCACTTAAATGTTTATTCCATGTGTAACTCTGTGTTGTTGTATGTGTCGAACTGATTTGCTTTATCTTGGCCAGGTCGCAGTTGCAAATGAGAACTTGTTCTCAACTAGCCTACCTGGTTAAATAAAGGTGAAATAAATAAATAAATAAAATTGTCTTGACCATTCACCCTCTGAATGGCACACAAACACAACCCATGTCTCAAATTGTCTGAAGGCTTAAAAATCCTTCTTTAACCCATCTCCTCCCCTTCATCTACACTGATTGAAGTAACATCAATAAGGGATCATCACTTTCACCTGGTCAGTCTATGTTATGGAAAGAGCATGTCTTCTTAATGTTTTGTGCACTCAGTGTATGTATTATGTGTGGCGTGACATGCGCCGCTAATGAGTCATTTTGTAGGAGTTATTTCCCATTGCCACCACGCAGCTATCAGGAGATTGGTTCACGTCAGGCAGCTTTTGAGTGTCAATAGAAGCAGGCAGTATTGACTGGAATCTACTAGCCAAGCCTATTAAACATTCAGTGGGTGCATCTCAGTCTCAAGCTGCTTCTTCTCCTCGTCTCCTCTCCTTAACCTGCACGGAGCTGTAAAACACTGCAAGGTGAAAGCAATAGGGTGGAGAATGCCTACACAAGCTACAGTATTTGCTATCACCAATCCAGTTCATATTCATCAATGGAAATGAAGAAACCTAATTTACACTATCGAGACACAGCCAATGTCTGTAGAATTTCTGTTTTTTTACTGTGCGGCTGTTGTTACGGTTCTATTATTCAAGCCTTTTACCCATTCTGTATTGACAAGTCTTCAGCTTGGTCTGAGCTCCAGCACCACAGTGAAACGTCTGCGTAGCGGCGAGACCGTGGTGCGGGGGTGTAGGCAGCATAGTTTGTGATTCAGCCCATCGATTTCCTCATTTTGCTATTGACCCTTTTGCTCCGAGAGGCCTTGGGAGCTCCCCAGCGTATCCACACATAAAACAAAAAGGATAGAGCGGTGCGCACATCATTAGCTATTGTAAAACACCAGGGATTATGGTGGAGGAAACTTTCAGACTACATAGCTCTCCTACAATGAGAATGAGACCCTAGTGGAGAGTTGCACGAAGGCTGCTTCTCGGAACAGTACTGCACCTCATACAACACAGGTACAATGGGTATTATGCATCGAAAACACATTATGTAACAGGTTTTAGATACAGTATGTCAATATACTGCATCATAGTAACATCATTCTATAATGTTCAAACCATGGTGTAAATAATGTCATTTATGCTAGAATTTGCAACAGCATTCAGACACTTGTAAATCCTCGATTCGCATTGCAGGGGATCGACGTTCACATTCTTTTA
The DNA here is from genome assembly GCF_002910315.2 of Salvelinus sp. IW2-2015. NCBI lineage: Eukaryota > Metazoa > Chordata > Actinopteri > Salmoniformes > Salmonidae > Salvelinus > Salvelinus sp. IW2-2015. The sequence goes on along the minus strand of NC_036867.1, from coordinate 9,225,671 downwards.
CCCATGAATGCTCAGCTCTGAAATGAACAGCATCTTTCCTCTTGAGAAAAATGTATCTGTACACTACTCTGTACTTAATGTGCGTCGAGAGAGAGGGCAGATAGAAATAACAAATAAGAGGATCTGAACTATCCACCCCATTAAACTAGGATGCGGCAGCCAACTGAGCATCGGGAGAAAAAAAAGACAGCCCATTTCCATCGCCAGTTTGTGTTTGGCCCCTTTGGTTTCTAGTGGGCTTGCCGAGAGTAGGTGCCCATAATTGTCAGTGTCACAAAAATCAATGAGGGGCAAATAGATAGTGTATAAGCCTAACTGAGCACTGCTTGCCTAGACATCTTTAAAACACTTCACTATCAATGTTGCCTCAAATTAGATATTGGGGCCAGGAGAGCCAATGGTAGAGAGATCGATACCAAAGGATTCAATTCTAATGGTGGCCCAATAAAAACCATCAAACTATTGAAACATCTATATCTAATTAAGATAAAAATACATCTCAGTATGTACACAGATATTGTTGCTAAATTGGTAATGAGAAAGTTTTTATTTTATATTTGACAATCTAAGTGGGAGACTATAGACAGATGACTTCCATACACAAGTACAGAGAAGATTGACAGCAATTATTTCCTCCTCTGACAGAACAAATCATTTCTGATGGTGCCTCAAATAGACCTGACACTGCAGAGCAGAACAGTACAGAAAGTACCTGTTATTTAGCTCGAAATTACATGGTGGACACCAATTGTGTTGAATTTTTTGAAGTACCCGAAAGTATTCATTGATAGAACATCAGCTCCTAGTAAATAACATCTGATTAATACCAGAGTGGTGTACTATATAGCCGGATCAATGAGTTAGCCAGCTAACTTTGATAAACAAACAGAAATAACATCTGATTAATACCAGAGTGGTGTACTATATAGCCGGATCAATGAGTTAGCCAGCTAACTTTGATAAACAAACAGAAATAACTATGGATTTTATGGTTCATTAAGAAATCTAAACTTAATGTGTTTTTGGTTGTGAGTCAATTAGACCATGGCCATTTCAAGCTTCGAGCTAAAAACCTACAACAGGCTAGCTCTCTGGGAACAGGGTTGGAGAGCCCTAGGCTACAGGCTAGCCTTCAGCCAAAACCAAGAGTGTCTATTCCATTGTGTTTGATAGGAAGGTCTAATCCTCATGTACTGGCACACCAGAACCCCCCAGCAGAAATTAAATACATGGTTCATTCCTTACACAGCCTGTGAATGTGAATCCAACACCACAAAGAAAACCATGGTCTTACAGAAACGTATTTTATTCACACCACTTTGTACTCCAACTATGTTAGAACTTAACATAAGCTATCCTATGTTGATCGTTCATTCTTCGGTGCACACTATTAAAAAAAAGTCAATACATATGCATTAGAAATAATCAGAAGGGGGCACAGGCGATTCTGAAAATCCTTGCAGCCTCCCTTTTGACCACTTAAAAAGAACAAGACATTTTTAACACAGCTCAGAGGGGCTTGGAAAAGACTAAGGTTTTGACGTTGGTAAAGCATTTACATTTGGAACAGAACAGAAGTCAAATAGTGATAATGGTAAATAGAGGAATATATACTGCTTGGGAACACCACAAAACACAATACCATTGACGACAAAAAAGTACCATTGACAAATGTGTATTCTTCAAATTAGCATTTCATAGAAACAAAAAAAATCTAAACTAGGCGTAAACAAATCGAATATATACATTGAGGTAAAAACACATTGGTCTTCAGAGGAGGTATTTTCTTTAGATTTGAATGACCCAATATCCTGTTAATTACACTTCATATTTTTTTCAGCTTTTTTTGTTTATTTATAAATCAAGTGATGCATACATTGGAACACAATCACATGCAGCTCGTCATTCTAGGAGGAAAAATGACAGAAGAGAGAATAGTCTAACTTAGGCACCAAATAAAACACGATAAAGCTTTCTTTTACACAATGGTCTCACTACAGCAGCCACATGGAACACGTGGAGAGCACCTCTATTGGTTTTTTATTTAGCAAGCAGGACCCTTTTGTGACCCAAACCATTGCTTTCTTTCCCATGGGCATTAATTGGCAGTCTAAAAATGTCTCCAGAATGATGATGCCTGTGCTTTCTGACACTACTGAGCCACAGTACTGCACAAAAAAAAAGGTCCAGATAGTAGCATAGATAGAGACAAGTAAAACTGTGCCCAAACAGGACAGGAGAGAAAAATGGAAAGCCAAGGGACCACGTTAACCAAAAAAATTGCATAACTATAAGAGGAACCCGTGTGTTGTGGTTTTGCATGCCAACTGGGCATATGCATGACCTTTGAAGAAATTATGCAAATTGTGCTCCGGTTTGCGGCCTCTCTCGGGAAAGGTAGAGCCATTTGAGTTTATACATTCACGTCCGTTTAATCTCAGTGCTTACATTTTTGGGGGGTCATCATTTGCATATCTCCCTGGCCTCAAATAGATCACACAATAAATCAAATAATTAATTTAAAACAAATTAACTCAAATAAAAATAGGAACCATTAGTGTTGCTCCTTGCTTGGAGCAACAGTACTGCGTTTCTGTCTGAGCAGACTGCATATCCAGCGGTGCCGTCTACACCATTTGTCTGCCAGTGATAAAATTACCAGATCATATGGGTTTGGGACACAAAAGGGCACGTACAGCAAACACCCACCCTTTCAACCCTCATAACTGGTGCAACAAAGATGGCCGCTGGCAGTCTGCTGCCTGGGACATCCTGGCTTGTGTCTCCTTTCTGTGTTTGGGTGGAAATAGATGAGCAGAAAGGAGGCACAGAAAAGTTTGGGGGGGGTGGGGGGGATATTGAAAAGGACACTGGTAGCACCTCAAGAGACCTCTAGGCAAACTAAATGCGCTTCGAGACCTAAAACCCCACTTTTCCACTCTAGACCACCCCGAAAGCCGCGACTGTGTAGCCCCATTTTTATAATAAAACCAGAGGTGCAAAGGTATGGTTGTTGTCGTTGTTTCTGTTAACACGTAAGCTGGTATGGCCAGGAAAAATGACCTGCGTATCACTGAGACGAATACCTGGATATGTCATGTTTTTTACAGTTAATGTAAGAATAAGTCACCTTTGATTTTGGAAACGAAAAGAAAGGCTGCTGGTGATTTTAAGACAGAAATGTGTCCGGACACAGAATGAACGTTGGCCCAGTGTAGACAACGGAGGCATAGATAGCGAAGTAGTCAGCTGAACTGCTGCTGTTTGAGTGTTGTTGTTATGTCCCAGAGAATGGAGTTGACCTTGCCACAAACACAAGCTCTAAGATCTAGCATTATGTACACGCACGGGGACCAAATTCAGCATGATGACATTTCTGCTCTTTTTTTCTTTCGTTTCAGCGATATCTGTTACTCTCTTAATATTAGGGATAGTTTTCACTTCCTTTTCGTTCAAACTATTTTTGCTGACCAACTGTGCAGGACAGAGCTTCCAGCCAGATATACAAGATGTAGGATCTTAAAATTTGACCAGTTCGCTGAAAAAAAATCATGCAGCAACAGGAAATGAGAGTTATTACGTGGATTATAATTAATGGACATTTTTGTAGGGGTTGGTACATTTTTTGTAAGTGAAAATTGCAAACTTCAGAAGTATTTTTAAACCTCAAATACACACGTTTAACATGTCCTGCTGATTTACAGGAATGTTTTCCTGCAACGGGGTGATCAAATTAAGATCCTACATCAATAGTTGTATATATACACCATTTCCCGCCCTCTGTCCATTCATTTCCACTAACTTTATTCTTCCAAATGAACATTTTCAGTATGTAGCAGGGATCACTAAAACCACTATATGGCACAGCATACAATCAATCTCCAAGGTTCAACACAATGTAAAGATCATTTCCTGAAGCACATCTAATCAGAAATAATTTAAAAAAAAAAATGCTTAAAGGGCTACTTCAGCATTTCTCTACAGGATGAAGATTGACCTGATGCATCAGACAGACGTACAGAGAGACATAGACACAGAGACACAGAGATCCCAGCACTCACCCTTGGGGAACACCAATGGTGAATCATGTAGAGACAAAAACATCATGGCACAGATCTATTAAGAGGCATGTGGGATATGTTATGTACATCCAATCGGGTCTCTCACAGAGCATCTCTGACCTCATCTTGGTTTCTGAACAGAGGCAGACATTTTGTAGCAGCACAGTGTCCCATAGATAAATACAATGCATCCAAACAGCAGACAGTTGAAGAGAAATCCAAAGGAATAATAAAAGAACAAAGACAACCTTATTGCCACACAGGTTCACGTGCAGTTAGGTCAGAAGAAGTGCACTTATTGCCAAACACTCATATATTTTGGGGTTCTGTTTATTTTTTGTGATGATTGACAACAGTATTTCATTTAAAAAAAAGATTATATATATATATTTTTTTACACATGCTTCAATATGAGGTTTTGCTTAGTATGCTGAAATAGAACAATAAGCTGCAGTGACATCAAGACTGTGGAAACTGAACATACCAAAACGAGCACAATCCAAATTGGTATAAATATGCAGCTTGCAGGTTTAGGTGTGTGGCAATAGGGCACCTTACAATACAAACAAAAACATACAATTGTTAAAGATGCACTATGCAGAAACCGCTCTGCCACTTCCTGGTTGCTAAAATTCGAATAGTTCGCCTAATTTCAATTTCCTAATTGACAAAACAAGCAAGTATAGTTTAGAGAATCATTGTACCTAAACCATTGTGAAATTTTCCATAACCAAAAATAGTGCATTTTCAGGTGTTTGAAGCTGGTGCACAAAACCAAAAGTAAAGCAAAAACTAAACTTAAAAACAGTAAGCACAGAAATAACGCACATAGAAGAGATCTACCGATTCTTAGACTTGCTTTCAAATGAGAATGACAGATCTATAATTCACATTTCTATGTAAATTTTGACGGTCGCCCAAAAAGTTACATATTGCAGCTTTAAATCTGGTGCTATATTTACTTTTTTTCTTTATATAGAATATTGACCCTACTTTCTAATAGTTATTATTTATCATCTTACTTTTCACAAAACAAAAGCAATCCTGCCTCTCTCCATTGGTCCCTTAAGATTTGCTAAGCTGAAATGTGAAGCAGTTTACATAATGTAACAGAACATTTTTATCCGTAAATGTACATTCTTGTAGTAGTAGAAAAAGTTGCAAAAACCCCCCCCGGAAAACCTATGGCTTAGTAAATATCCATTTGCTATATTTAAATGAATGTACCTCACCTTGTTTTTCTTTAAAGAGCCATCTAAAACAATAAATGTGTGCCGTCACACACTCTGAAACAACCCCAAAAAAAGTATAATCCAACAATGCATGTTCATAGGGCAACTTCAGTAATGCTTGAGCTGTTTTTTATTTCTCCTTAAAGCCACTTTGGAGGTGACCAGTGTAGTCCTGTGGGTACTAGCCCCACTATCAGTCTGGTATTCAGTTTCTATAGTCCAGAGAGCTCTCCCATACAGCAGAGAGAGCGCGAGAGAGAGAGCGCGAGAGAGAGAGCGCGAGAGCGAGAGCGAGAGCGAGAGCGAGAGAGCGAGAGAGCGAGAGAGCGAGAGAGCGAGAGAGCGAGAGAGCGAGAGAGCGAGAGAGAGAGAGAGAGAGAGAGAGAGAGAAGAGAGAGAGAGAGGAGAGAGAGAAGAGAGAGAGAGAGAGAGAGAGAGAGAGAGCGCGAGAGAGCGAGCGCGAGAGAGCGAGCGAGCGAGAAGGTAGAAAGACATCCCTTGTTGCTGTTTTGATGAGGGGGGCTGGCGGAGGGGGGTAGAGGGAGGGTGGGTAGATGGCACCAGAGAGGCGGTATTGTGGCTGCCCCTGGCAGTGTGGCAAGGCCACATGTGTCCTTTCATGTGCATAGGAGGAGGAACACTCCCTGCTGCTCCTACAGCTCTGGGAGGGCTTCTGTCAAGACTCCATGTGATCTTACACACACACACACACCCACCCACACCAACACCCACCCACCCTCACACAGTAACTGACATGAGAGGAGAAGAAGGGGGGTAGGTTTAAAGCAGTGGCACTTTCAGGTTATCACCTGGCTCGGAAGGCATGATGGCGACTGTCGAGCTGTTGTTGTCGTAGTAGTAGCAGAGCAGAGTATATAAAATAGATACATTTTATCTATATTGCATATGCCATAGCATGTTGGCCAAGACTGAATGAGCTCATGTCCAGTTTGTTTGCAAACAAAAACCAATAAGTTAAACTGACCTGTAGTCCCCCTGTACCGTGATACGTAGGGAGAAGAGAAAGAAACACAAAAAAAAGATGCAACATTTTCTGGAGACGAGTCCAACAGCACACCAGCATCTCTCCATGGGAAAAAACACAAATAATAACTCAATTAATATGCTCGTTTTTAAGTACCAGATGGTAAAAAAATAAACAAACTATAGTTCGTTCAGTCTTTTTCTAGGGCGGTTCTCGTCGAGTCCAAGCTACCTCGCCCAGTGACAGAACATTTGTTGTTGGAATGGAGACATTGTCACCTGAATGTTATGACCAGCAGTCATGCAACCTTAGGGTTTTTCTTGTGGGTTGTTGTTGTTTCCTTTCCTCTGGTTTCTGCTGAACAGCATTGAGAGATGGGTCTGTGGCAGGGTGGGACTACTTCGGTCTGTAATCACCCTGATAGGTAATTCACGAGCACTGGAGGAAGTGATCCCACCAATCTTGAGGACAGGGGGGGTGGGGTTTGCACTGGCAAACATCCCTCCACCAGATCCACCCATCACCTCCGTGACACAGGAAATAGATCCACGCGCCGGTCAGCGGGGCGACGAGGAAACGATGACGGCGTTTAGGGAGGGGTCGGGGGATATCAGAGTAAAACTTCACCGTGCCGCCTCTCCTTTCAAACCAAGAGGAGGATCAGCGGGGCGAGAACTAATGATGGTAATAATAAAATAATAAGATTATGAATAATATAATAAGAGAAAGGGAGTGTCTACATCTTGATGCCCTCTGATTGGCTGAGCTGGGAAAGGGTCTTCTTGATGCGTAGCGCAGTGAGGCGGGCGGCTCCGTTGGCATACCAGCACTCCCTCATGATCTTAGCCATTACCCGCAGAGCCTGGAGGAAAGAGAGAGGAAGGTTGACTTGATGAAAAAAAAACGTCACTAAAGCAACGTGTTAGAACAGAGGTGTGTATGAGTATTTTTTATCATGACAATGATATTAGTAAACAGTGGTTTCGTATTCCCAGCAGAACAGAGAGGCAATATCCCAGTGTGCATCACACACACATAGGGAGAGTCCCCCCCCTCCTCACTGTACCCCGATCAAACGCGGAGGGGCCAGGGCCCTGATTCAAAACACTTTTTGTTTAAGGAGAAACATAAGAAATAGCGCAAGAACATTTCCAAGAACCTTTGAGGAACAGCAACTTTGCTTAACTATAGACTTATGAAGAAAGTACAGGGGTGAAAACATGGCAGTTAAGAAAACATTTCTTCTTAAGGTTTTGTGAACCTGGGCCCCTGTGCTCTTAACCACTTACTGATGTTTTTATCCTTTCCACTGTTAGACTCCTGAGAGGCTTGGCTGTGGCCATTGGGTGTACAAGGTGACCCAATACCTACTTCAACAATAGCCCTGTTTTGCTCTCCTAAATTGAAAACCCTGGGCCAATCTGATGCTCATTCCTCAAAAACGTGTTTAAAGGGATAGTTCGGGATTGTGGTAATGGTTCAAGATTGTGGCACCGAGCATACTAGGTGTACCCGAAGTCTTTGCGTGAAGCTAGTTAGCATTTGATTGCAAAATTACCTGCAACTTCCTGCATACTGGATGCAGAGACATAAAACCACAAGTTCATCTGACTCTTGGGAAGTAGGCTTCATTGCCAAAATCCCCTTACTATCCTTTTAAGAAAGTAATGGCATGTTTTTGGTGGAGCTGGAATGAGACGTTGAATCATTTTGTTGCCAGCCTTGTAAACAGCATCTGTTTTCTGGCCATAATTTGTCTACATCTCTCAGAAACCTGTCGAGGACATAATCTTGGAGATTTCCACTAGTGCTTATTAAGACAGAGTGCACTCATTTGGATTAACGCTGACAAATACTCTTCAGGAAGCTTTCTGACAAGTAGGCCTCGCCGCCGCATCTGCTACGGTCTCTCAGTACAACCCACGTCAGTGGCTATGTATATGCTCCAGTTGTGGGAGAAGCCCGCAATTTGAATGGGCGTCTTTAACCACAGAGATTACGTAATTCTGTGTGGAACTGTTCAGTTATGATTACTCATTTTGGTCATGTCCTAGCATTGTACTAGCGACAACGTCAACAGTGAAACGCTTACATTTTGACTTACACAATGCTCGATTTTACAATGCATATTTGAATGACTTTAAAATATTTAGGATTGATAATTATGCATTTAAAAATTGTGAAATGCATTCAATTTGTTAAATGCAACAAACATTTTTTTTTTTGTGTGAACACATACCAATTGGTGTACGACGCGGAAATAAAATAAAGAAAGAAATCTACCAATACCCTATGGATAAGAGTAAGAGACAGGCTAGAGAGAAACACAGCATGTACTATTGTTTCAGAAGCTGTGGCATTACCCAAGTTCACATGAGACCTTGGGACGTTCAATACAGTTGGGACTCATAGAAAAATCCCCACTGATCTAAGAGTCTAGACACTTCCCTATTCAGTTCCAAATATTTTGCTTCCCTATTCAGTAATAGTATTAGTGATAGCCTGGTTGTGGGAGAAGTCTGGCACAGTAGTAGCAGAGCAGCAGCAGCCCACCACGGTCCCTCACTCCCCCACAATCTGCTGCAGTCTGTTGACAAACATACATTACACTGACTCACATCCAGCAGGGCCTTTTCAGCAGCTAGTCTCCACGCTGGCTACTGCTTTAAGAAGCATTCACAGCGCTCTCTGTTTTGTATGCCTGAATGGACTCAAGGCCAGAACACGGCATAATCCTGACACCTAGAAATGACTAAGTGTGCATCTGACTGAAACGGTACCCTATTACCTACATAGTGGACTACTTTTGATATAGTGCACTACTTTGGACCAGGGGGCTCTGGTCCAAAGTAGTGCACTACATAGGAAATAGGGTGCCAGATTAGATGCAGCCCAAATCTGTATCGACCAGACTTTTCATACCCAACGTGTGGTTCTGATGATACAGATGGACTGGCTAAGAGGATTCTTCTCCAGAGTGGGAAACAGGAGAGGGGTGAGTCATGTGAGAAAAACGCACAGGGGAGATGTTATCTGGAGAGTTCACAAAGCCACCGTGGGGCTGTGGGCTGGAAACCACAGGAACGCCCCAGTGGCTAGCTAAAGAGCACAGAGGGTTGTGTGTGTGTGTGTGTGTGTGTGTGTGTGTGTGTGTGTGTGTGTGTGTGTGTGTGTGTGTGTGTGTGTGTGTGCACTTTACTGCACGTACGCACACACGTAGTATGCAAACCGAATACACACACACTGTGTGCAAACTGACTAGACACACACACCTCCCTGAAACCATAGCTTGCGGTGAGACAGAGCGGTTTTTCAGGGTCGTGCTGTCAGACACAAAACAAGGCCGGGAAGGCTCTCCACATGTCACGCTCTGCCTGACTCTGAAAACAAAGCGTCTCTCACAGAATACCAAAACTATCCTAGCAGCCCCGACAACCTGTATGAACATAAGCAGCGAGGGTAATCTGTACCTCATCATAAACTACACCACTGTCTGTTTGGAGAGGGTGCCCCAAGGTGGTCCCCTCACTGTTCTCTGCTCTATCCTACCAGACAGACACACTCCTCCTCTCAGTCCTCCTCCTCCTGGTCGTATTGTTGTTGGCAGGGTGTGGCTGACTCACCGCGGCGGTGCAACACTCCAGTCTCAACAAAAAGCATCTGTGTTTACGGCCTGACCTGGAAACGAGTGGCGGCCGCTGAGGCGCCATCTGCCCATTGGCACATTAAACCACTGCCCCCTCAGCCGTAGCTAGCCTCAATTAAAACCCGGGAGAGAAGAAGAGAATGACTTTCCTCTGTCTGTATATTTCAATTTTGGGGTGGTTTATGCTAGGCCTGGCATGCTAAATGGAGATTCTCCATTGAAAGCGTTTCTTAGTCCGAGATTTGGCTTAATCTGTTTCTGGGAAACCAGACCTGTATGTCTTGACATGTTGTGTTAGTTGTACTGTACATGTGGTCAATTGGTACTGGCATGCTACATTGCTTAATATTTGTGTTGCCGTAGGTTGTATGTATGTATTCATCTAAATTATAAATCATATTTTTACAAAAAAGGTTTTCGGTATGGGGACAACTCAGCAAACAACTTGTTCTGGCCAAGGCAGAAATATAGAATATACCTCAACAATATCTATACCCATTAGACTATTATTTTGGTATCAGGGACATCTATCTCTCCGGTTGATCGATCAGTGTCTTGTCACTGTGTTGTGTTGCATGGCAGGTGCAGCACAGTCACAACAGCTTGGCAGCCATAAAGGCATGGTCGTAGTGGCCAGATTAGATTACAAGATTGTATTACTTTAGATTGGCTCTAATCTAATTGTTCAGTTTTACAGGCAATAAACAGAGAGGATGAAAGAAAGAGTGAAAGAAAGAGCAAAAGAGGGAAAAAAGAGCCTTGTAAACAGAGTGTGATGCCGTGAAGGAGGGAAACCTGAGAGAGAGGGGAGAAACGCAGCACACTTTCTTCCCCTCAGGGTGGATGGTTACTCTCTGAGGGAGGGACTGTGGTTCTAATGAGGAGAGAGGGAAACACTAGCTTGTGAGACCAGTCTTATTGAGATAGATGGACGCATGGGAGAGTTTCAGGTTTGTGGGCTGTGATCGTTCTTGGTTTAAACGCACCATGTCACGTGGACTTTCAGTTGATGAAATTGGCTAGTTATTATGGCTGTAAAGAGAAGACACTTAAGGTGAGTCGTACCTCAGAACTTGTAATGTGAACAGTTTAAAAACCAAAGCAATAAAAAGATAAGCATTTTTTATGGTATGAAGGTCCTGTGTGTGTGTGTGTTACGTACCTCACAGCTCTGCCAACGGTTTGGAATGTTGGGCCGTAGCTTCTGCTCACACACCACCCTCCTCATCTCCTCTACAGAGGGGTCTGACTGCACCAGGTCATGGTATGGCAGCTGGTAGTCTTCAACGATGCCTGACGCAAATCACGTCAGACGCATTAAAATACATCACAAACCGCTGACGGTACGTACAACGCAATACAACAAACTTTTATTATCCCTCGAAGGGAAAATGTGTTTGTCCTCCGCACAGTATATATCATAAACATCCCAGAGGAAGTAGCTCATGTCCTTCAAAAAGGAAATGTATGTGATTTGTATATACAGTGATAATCCAACAGAACCAGAGAATTAGTTCATGAACTAATAAACTTGCTATGCGCCATCATATTACTCACCAACTGTTGTTATCGGGGGAGCAACAGACAGTGAATTAATAACGGAGTATCTACAGGGGGACCAACGCACGTACCTGCTAGAGAGCATCTACTGGCTATCTCCCAGAACACCAAGCCCATGGCGTAGATATCTGCCCTCTTAAATGACTCAAAATGCTTCATGTTTATCGAGTCGTCCAGCACCTCTGGTGCCATATACCTGGAGAGAGAGAGAGAGACGACAAGGTTGGTTAGATACTACAGTAGACTGACCGCGCACACACACACACGTTACGTCTTATGCAGCATTCAATTCACAAGTCTAATTCACAACCTTCCACACGGAGCAAAAATGTCTTAAATTGAAATCCTTGAGCTGGAGTTTCATACTGACAATAAAAACAATCAAAAGGTTTGGTTTCAATACACCTACAAACGCTCCCGTTCAATTGAGAGCGTTTCATAAACGCTCATATCTCAGCAGTTAGAAGCGAATCAATATTTTCACAACACACTCCGTGCAATCAAAGATACAATCATTCCTGTTTTTTATTTAAAAGAATTCAAACAAAAACTGATTCTATCCTCTGCTAGGCAGCCAGGCGTGTTCTCCCAACACAGCTTCTCAGAGAGATATGAAACATTATCCTCCTCAGCATTTGTAGATGAACAACATTCTTGATAACCAGCAATTCTCTCCGGTTGGAAGTTTCTGGCACAGATCGACAATCAGTTTCCCCTCCTCAAAATTCTCACCTGCACCATTAGACCTCAAACACAAAACTGACAGATCAGTGTCTAGGGGCAATATCTCTAATACTGTCATTAGAGAAAGGACATTTTGTTCCTTAGAAGGGAACCCCAGATTCCCAGCTAGAGATGAGAGCGAGAGGGAATGTTTTGGGAAGGGGGTTACCCTCTCCTCTGGAAAGTTGGGAGCCACAGGAAGGAAGGGTGTTAGCGCTGCGGCGCTGGGCCTAATCTCCCTCCACAGTCCACAGACGTTCCAGAGGGTGAAGTCCCAGAGCCGTGAGCCTCACTAAGCCCCACGGATTCCAGTGGGCCAGCTGAGCAGACAGACAGAGCCAGCCAGGACCACAACCACCCGCCTGCCACAAAGAGAAAGAAGGGGGTCTCCCGCGCTACGCCAGAAAGGTAGAAAAACTCACAGGGCTTGACATTGTCTACCAGCACCAATGTGTCAGTGCACCAATTAATGCAGCTCCACCACCTAACGACAATGAACATTGTAAACTGTGGTAATGCCATCGACCACCCCCCCCACCCCCACCCCATCTACCTCTCAATGACTCAGTACTGGGCCTGCAGCATTGATCCCCCCCCCACCACACCCACAGTCCCCAGCCCGAGGGCAATTCTACATGAAACATGAGTGCAGGGGGGAACGGGGGAAAAAGAGGGAAGGAAAGACAGGGGAAATGTTTCTAGCAGGGCTTCACAAGTAGGACAGATTTTTACTCGTCCAAAATCTCAAGTCAATTGTCCAAAAAAAAGGGGAAAAAAGGTCTGCAACACCATTTTTACATCATCGTACGGTGCAAGGAACCACCTTACAAAATAAAATGCATTACTATGCTTTTCACCATAGAGAATCAGTTACAAATGTAGGCTACACCTATTGGCTTCTTTGCCTATTCAAGTATTCAAGTCTGCTTCAAAATACAACACTGCCCCTTTAAGGCTCTGCTGGAGGATGGTTGGTTACCCTTGGTAGCATAAAAAATATTGCAACATTACAATTACAACCAAATTACCTGTCTTAATAAAATAATTCCCTCCAGGGCTCGAAATGAAGGGCGTCCCGGGAAAAAAAAATGTCTAAAGTTCAAAACAGACCCTGACACAGTTCTGGGACGAACCACTGCATATAATGTATATTTGGTCTTAAAGCAGAGGCTACTAAAACAGAACAGACCGTTTAGCTTAAAATGTTGATCAAGTTTATGTCTTCATATTATAAGCTCAATAATGCGCACATGGCCGTAGACTACGCATGAACGTTCCAAAATGCAATTACAGGGGAAACGGCACGCGCTAGCGGTTTCATGTGACAGAAATGAAAATATATTTTAGAAATTAAGAAAGAGGGGAGATCTAAAGATGCATCAACATGGGTTACTAATAAGACTAGGATTATGCCTTTGGCTGCTGGACAACAAACTAACATTGATTTAAAAACCAAGAAAACATGAGAAAAATGCTGGTTTCAATGGCATATTATGGGTGTATAAAATAATTCCCTCAACATTTCTATGGTTGTATTTTGGCCAGGCTACTTTGAAACAAGACATGGTTTCATAAAACATCACTGTTGCTGCTGCAGTGAGGTGGAGACGGCGCATTTGTATGGGCAGCGTGTTTCCATGTAATTACTCACGCCGTGTGCCCCTCTCTTTTCCTCCTTCTCTACCATCCGCCCCTCCCTCCCTCGCAGCTGCCCTCCCTCCCTACCTGCTACCGATTTCACTGCACCCTCACCTATTATGGCCAGCAGTAGCTGTTGGAGCTGGGAGTCGGGGTGATGGCTCCAGTCACTATGAATGACGACTCGAAAGAGGCCGCCCCTGGGGACTCCACTTACCTTTGAGTTTCACACTGTGGGTGGGGGCTTGGCAGCACTCTGGAGCCAGAATGGACGAACAGTTTAAAAGGCACCTCCACCTCATCATTACAGCCAATGACAGCTTGTGGAGCCAGAATGGCCGCCAAAGGGCTCCTGTTACCTTTTGATTCCCGTTCCATCGTCGAGGGGGGAGTAGTTTGAAGTCGCCACTAACCACATCAAAGAGCCTGCATGGCGGCTCAGTCATATCACATTGCCAGTCCAAATAACAGGCATAAGAGGGCAGAGGAGCCCAAATGGGGAGTCCAGTTACCTTTTGGTTCCTACTCTGTGGTTGGGGGCGATGTCGATGGTGTCAGTGGCGGAGTCATGGCGCACGGCCAGGCCCAGGTCAGCGATGCAGCACGTCCCGCTCTTCTTCACCAGGATGTTCTTAGATTTCAGGTCCCTGTGGGCGATGGCCGGCTTCCCTGGAATTGGAGGGGAAAAGAGAGAGGGTGGGAAAAGAGAGAGGGTGGGAAAAGAGAGAGGGTGGGAAAAGAGAGAGGGTGGGAAAAGAGAGAAGGTGGGAAAAGAGAGAAGGTGGGAAAAGAGAGAAGGTGGGTGAAGAGAAGAGGGTGGGAGGAGGACAGAGAGAGAGAGAGGGAAGAAGAGAGATGCGAGGGTGGGAAGAGGAGAGAAAGAGAGGGGGAAGGAAGGGAAGAGGAGAGAAAAAGAGAGGGAAGGAAAGCGAGAGAGAAGAGAGAGAGCGACAGAGGGGACAAAAAAGAGAGAGAAATTAGATTGAGCGCTCACTGATGCAAAGGTCAGACAGTGAGGGGAGAAAAACTGAAAAGATAAAAAGCCTGCCTGTCCCCGCTGGTGCCTACATGATCGTATTTGACATGTAGGAGTGGAGAGAGTGGGGGTGCATCTCAATAGTCTTAAGTGGTCTCCTCTCCTTACTCCTTGTATCCGTACTAATCTGAAAAAACTGGACAGCTGAAAGCACATTCTTTGCATTTGCATATCCTGCATCTTCAGATAAGAAAATAGACCCATAATAAGGTCCTGTATATGGTACAGTTGAAGTCAGAAGTTTACATACACCTAGGTTGGTGTCATTAAAACTTGTTTTTCAACCACTCCACAAATTTCTTGTTAACAAACTATAGTTTTGGCAAGTCGGTTATAACATCTAATTTGTACAATTTTTCCAACAATTGTTTACAGACAGATCATTTCACTTATCATTCACTGTATCACAATTCCAGTGGGTCAGAAGTTTACATACACTAAGTTGACTGTGCCTTTAAACAGCTTGGAAAATTCCAGAAAATTATGTCATGGCTTTAAGAGCTTCTGATAAATGATGTCAATTAGCCTGAGTCAATTGGAGGTGTACCTGCGGACGTATTTCAAGGCCTAACTTCAAACTCGGTGCCTCTTTGCTTGAAATCGTGGGAAAAATCTGCCAAGACCTCAGAAAAATAATTGTGCACCTCCACAAGTCTGGTTCATCCTTGGGAGCAATTTACAAACACCTGAAGGTACCACGTTCATCTGTACACACTTTAGTATCCAAGTATAAACATCATGGGACCACGCAGCCATCATACCGCTCAGGAAGGAGACGCGTTCTGTCTCCTAGAGATTAACATACTTTGGTGCGAAAAGTGCAAATCAATCCCAGAACCGCAGCAAAGGACCTTGTGAAGATGCTGGAGGAAACAGGTACAAAAGTATCTATAGCCACAGTAAAACGAGTCCTATATTGACACAACCTGAAAGGCCGCTCAGCAAGGAAGATGCCACTGCTCCAAAACTGCCATAAAAAAGCCAGACTACAGTTTGCAACTGCACATGGGGACAAAGATCGTACTTTTTTGAGAAAATGTCCTCTGGTCTGATGAAACAAAAATATAACTGTTTGGCCATAATGACCCTCATTATGATTGGAGGAAAAAGGGGGAGGCTTGCAAGCCGAAGAAGACCATCCCAACTGTGAAGAACGGGGGTGACAGCATCATGTTGTGGGGTGCTTTGCTGCAGGAGGGACTGGTGCACTTCACAAAATAGATGGCATAATGAGGAAGGAAAATGATGTGGATATATGGAAGCAACATCTCAAGACATCAGTCAGGAAGTTAACCTCTCTGGGATATGTGGGACGCTAGAGTCCCAACTGGCCAACATCCAGTGAAAATGCAGAGAGCCAAATTCAAATAAATTACTATAAAAATTAAACTTTCATGAAAATCACACATTCAGTATACCAAATTAAAGATACACTTGTTGCGAATCCAGCCAACGTGTAAGATTTCAAAAATGCTTTACGGCGAAAGCAAACAATGCTATTATCTGAGGACAGCACCCAAGCAAACACAGATCATCATATTTCAACTCTCCAGGCGCGACACTAAACGAAGAAATAAAGATATAATTCATGCCTTACCTTTGACGAGCTTCTTCTGTTGGCACTCCAATATGTCCCATATACATCACAAATGGTCCTTTTGTTCGATTAATTCCGTCGATATATATCCAAAATGTCCATTTATTTGGGGCGTTTGATCCAGAAAAACACTGGTTCCAACTTGCGCAACGTGACTACAAAATATCTCAAATGTTACCTGTAAGGTTTGTCCAAACATTTCAAACTACTTTTGTAATACAACTTTAGGTATTTTTTAACATAAATAATCGATAAAATTGAAGACAGATCATTTCACTTATCAATACCGGAGGAAAACAAAGTGTAGCTAGCTTTCAGGTCACGCACCTCTAACAAAGAGTACACTTCCTTCTACCCTCATTCTGAACAGTGTTACGTCTTCATTTCTCAAAGGAAAAACCTCAACTAATTTCTAAAGACTGTTGACATCCAGTGGAAGCGATAGGAACTGCAAGAAGGTCCCTTAGAAATCTGGATTCCCAATGAAACCCCATTGAAAAGAGCGTGACCTAAAAAAAATAAGATTCTGAATGGTTTGTCCTCGGGGTTTTGCCTGCCAAATAAGTGCTGTTATACTCACAGACATATTTCAAACAGTTTTAGAAACTTCAGAGTGTTTTCTATCCAAATCTACTAATAATATGCATATCTTAGGTTCTGGGCCTGAGTAGCAGGCAGTTTATTTTGGACACGCTTTTCATCCAGACGTGAAAATACTGCCACCTATCCCAGAGAAGTTAAAGCTTGGTCGCAAATGGGTCTTCCAAATGGACAATGACCCCAAGCATACTTCCAAAGGTGTGGCAACATGGCTTAAGGACAACAAAGTCAAGGTATTGGAGTGGCCATCACAAAGCCCTGACCTCAATCCCATAGAAAATTTGTGGGCAGAACTGAAAAAGCGTGTGTGAGCAAGGATCCTACAAACCTGACTCCGTTACACCAGCTCTGTCAGGCGGAATGGAACAAAATTCACCCAACGTATTGTGGGAAGCTTGTGGAAGGCTACCCGAAACGTTTGTCCCAAGTTAAACAATTTAAAAAGGCAATGCTACCAAATACTAATTGAGTGCATGTAAACTTCTGACCCACTGGGAATGTGATAAAATAAAATAAAAGCTTAAATAAATCACTACTATTATTCTGACATTTCACATTCTTAAAATAAAGTGGTGATCCTAACTGACCTAAGACAGGAAATCTTTACTAGGATTAAATTTCAGGAACAGTAAAAAAATATATTTAAAAAACGGAGTTTAAATGGCTAAGGTGTATGTAAACTTCCAACTTCAACTGTATATATACACCCACTAACGGTCAAAAGTTTCAGAACACCTACTCATTCAAGGGTTTTTCTTTATTTTTTACTATTTTCTACACAGTAGAATAATAGTTTAGACATCAAAACTATGAAATAACACGTATGGAATCATGTAGTAACCAAAAAAGTGTTAAACCAATCTCAATATATTTTTGTGAGATTCTACAAAGTAGCCACCCTTTGCCGTGACAATGCAAATTGTGCAAAGCTCTCTCAACCAGCTTCATGAGATAGTCACCGGTGTGCCTTCTTAAAAGTACATTTGTGGAATTTCTTTCCCTTTTAATGCGTTTGAGACAAATCAGTTGTATTGTGACACGGTAGGGGTGGTATATAGGGCTATCTTTTATTTGGTAAAAGACCAAGTCCATATTATGGCAAGAACAAGCACTATGATGAAACTGGCTCTCATGAGGACCGCTGCAGAGGATAAGTTCAGAGTTACCAACCTCAGAAATTGCAGCCCAAATAAATGCTTCACAGGGTTCAAGTAA
This sequence comes from Salvelinus sp. IW2-2015, assembly GCF_002910315.2. Lineage (NCBI taxonomy): Eukaryota > Metazoa > Chordata > Actinopteri > Salmoniformes > Salmonidae > Salvelinus > Salvelinus sp. IW2-2015. Next base: position 9,207,378 of record NC_036867.1, on the reverse strand, counting down.
CAGACATATCTCAACATCAACTGTTCAGAGACCGCGTGAATCAGGCCTTCATGGTCGAATTGCTGCAAAGAAACCACTACTAAAGGACACCAATAATAAGAAGAGACTTGCTTGGGCCAAGAAACACGAGCAATAGACATTAGACCGGTGGAAATGTGTCCTTTTGTCTGGAGTCCAAATTAGGAGATTTTTTGTTCCAACCGCCGTGTTTTTGTGAGACGCCGTGTGGGTGAACGGATGATCTCCGCATGTGTATTTCCAAACGTAAAGCATTGAGGAGCAGGTGTTATGGTGCTTTGCTGGTGACACTGTCAGTAATTTATTTAGAATTCAAGGCATACTTAACCAGCATGGCTACCACAACATTCTGCAGCGATATGCCATCCCATCTGGTTTGGGCTTATTGGGACTATCATTTGTTTTTCAACAGAACAATGACCCAACACACCTCCAGACTGTGTAAGGGCTATTTGACCAAGAAGGAGAGTGATGGAGTGCTACATCAGGTGACCTGGCCTCCACAATCACCCGACCTCAACCCATTTGAGATGGTTTGGGATGAGCCGGACCGCGGAGTGAAGGAAAAACAGCCAAACAAGTGCTCAGCATATGTGGGAACTCCTTGAAAAGCATTCCAGGTGAAGCTGGTTGAGAGATTGCCAAGAGTGTGCAAAGCTGTCATCAAGGTAAAGGGTGGCTATTTGAAGAATCTCAAATATAAAATATTTTGATTTGTTTAACTTCTTGCGGCTGAGTCCCCGTTAATAACGGGATCGATATGACAACAGCCAGTGAAAGTGCAGGGCGCCAAATTCAAAACAACCGAAATCTCATAATTAAAATTCCTCAGTCACACAAGTATTTTACACCATTTTATAGATAAACTTGTTGTTAATCCCACCACAGTGTCCGATTTCAAAAATACTTTATGACGAAAGCACACCAAACGATTATGTTAGGTCTGCAGCCAGTCACAGAAAAACCCAACCATTTTCCAGCCAAAGAGAGGAGTCACAAAAAGCAGAAATAGAGATAAAATTAATCACTAACCGTTGATGATCTTCATCAGATGACACTCACAGGACTTCATGTTACACAATACATATATGTATTGTTCGATAAAGTTAATATTTATATCCAAAAATCTTAGTTTACATTGGCACGTTATGTTCAGTAATGTTTTGCCTCCAAAACATCTGGTGATTTTGCAGAGAGCCACATCAATTTACAGAAATACTCATAATAAACATTGATAAAAGATACAGGTGTTTTACATGGAACTTTAGATAAACTTCTCCTTAATGCAACCGCTGTGTCAGATTTTTTTTTTAAAGCACACCATGCTATAATCTGAGTACAGCGCTCAGAGCCCAAATAAGCCATAAAGATATCCGCCATGTTTTGGAGTCAACAGAAGTCAGAAATAGCATTACAAATATTCACTTACCTTTGATGATCTTCATCAGAATGCTCTCCCAGGAATCCCAGTTCGACAATAAATGTTTGTTTTGTTCGATATAGTCCATCATTTATGTCCAAATACCTTCATTTTGTTCGCGCGTTCAGTCCAGTAATCCACATTCATGACGCGCAGGTCAGACGAAAAGTCAAACAATTCCATTACAGTTCGTAGAAACATGTCAAACGATGTATAGAATCAATCTTTAGGATGTTAACATAAATCTTCAATAAAGTTTCAACCGGAGAATTCCTTTGTCTTCAGGAATGCAATGGAAAGCAGGTCGCTCTCACGTGAGCGCGCATGTTAAGCTCGTGTCAGACACCTGACTCAGAGCTCTCCTTCCCTCATTCTTCACAGTAGAAGCATCAAACAAGGTTCTAAAGACTTGACATCTAGTGGAAGCCTTAGTATGCCCAAAATGACCAATATCCCACTGTATATTGGATAGGCAAACCTACAAACCTCAGATTTCCCACTTCCTGGTTGGATTTCTTTCTCGGGTTTTTGCCTGCCATAGGAGTTCTGTTATACTCACAGACATCATTCAAACAGTTTTAGAAACTTCAGTGTTTTCTATCCAAATCTACTAATAATATGCATATCTTAGCCTCTGAGCCTGAGTAGCAGGCAGTTTACTCTGGCCACCTTTTCATCCAAGCTACTCAATACTGCCACCCAGCCATAAGAAGTTATCACTTTTTTGATTAGTACATGATTCCATATGTGTTATTTCATAGTTTTGATCTTTTCACTATTATTCTACAATGTAGAAAATAGTAAAATTAAAGAAAATCCCTTGAATGAGTAGGTGTTCTAAAACTTTTGACCGGTAGTGTATAGTGCAATATATCATAGTCTGTGTGGGACCCAGAGAGGTAGACACAGGGGAAGAATAGGGAATAATTACTAGGTAGGTAGCGTGCAATCAGGAGATCAAATACAGAGGCCCGACAGGGATGATTAAACATCTATTTACAGATATAGAGTGGGGTTTCCCTACGGTGGGGAGCAGACCTGCTTGTCATCATAGTCGAACTTCCAAGTTTCCCTTTCTATGTCCATGATACAAACCTAATGTGTGAACATTATGATTAGAGTACAGATATACGTATGAAGTATTGTATGCATGTCATTTGGTGCCTATGTTACACACAGTTTGTAACACATTACTATTCTACGTGAAGCCAAAAGGCAAATGTTCCGACTCCCATCTCTTGACAAAAAGTGAAGTCCTCAGTCGCTGATTGGTGGGTGTTGCTGTCACCAGTCACTGATTGACTGTGATTGGTCAACATAGCTGTCACTCACCTTGCGTGCCAACAATCTCCATGTGGAGGTGGGCCAGGCCGCTGGCAGTGGACAGGGAAAGTTTGATCATGCCCTCCACGGTGACGGTGTAGCGGTTCAGGTAGTCAAACAAAGAGCCATGCTCATGGTAGTCTGATACCAGCCACAGCTGGGTCCATGTCCCATTATCTGGAAAGAGAAGGGGGGAACAGAAAGAGGGAGGGGAGAGGGATACAGGTACAGAGAGATAAAGTAGAGTAAGATGAGTGATGGAGAGAAAAACAAAGAAACAGACAGACCGAGAAAGACCGAGCGACCGAGGGTGAGAAAGACAGAGCGAGAGAGACAGAGAGACAGAGCGAGAGAGACAGAAAGACAGAGCGAGAGAGACAGAAAGACAGAGCGAGAGAGACAGAGCGAGAGAGAGACAGAGCGAGAGACAGACAGAGCGAGAGAGACAGAGCGAGAGAGACAGAGAAAGACAGAGAGAGAAAGACAGAGAGACAGAGAGAGAAAGACAGAGAGACAAAGACAGAGAGACAGAGAGAGAAAGACAGAGAGAGAAAGACAGAGAGAGAGGGAGAGAGACAGAGGTTAATGAACACAGTGAGTTGGTTCTCCTCAGAGCAATGTAATGTTACATCCAGATGGCCAGAGAGCTCAGAGCAGCTGGACTGAGCACAACCACCGCCCCGACTCTAGAAACACACACACACCTACCCCTGGCTCTCTAGCAGGGTTTCTGCACTGAGATCACTAGACTTCCTCCAAATATGCTGGAGTGACCCTTCTCATGAGTATCAAACCGTTACAAGCCCACACCAGCTTCTACCTTATCCTAAACACTAATAGAGGGGCATTACGAATCTTAAGGTCCAGCAAGAAAAATCAATAAAAACGAACCCCTACAAAAGTGGGTCTACTCTTTAGAGGTGAGCTCTGATTGGTCGTACCTTTGTTGTCGGCAGCGATGAAGCCCAGGATGTTCTCGTGACGCAGCATGACTGTCTGGTAGATCTCAGCCTCGCGGAACCACGAGCGCTCCTCACGGGACGAGAAGATCTTGACCGCCACCTCCTCGTCTCGCCACTTCCCCCGCCACACCTCACCGAAGCGGCCCTTCCCGATGCTCTCCTGGAGGATGATGGTCCGGGCTATGGTCCTCTGAACCAGCAGTGGCAGACCTGGGAGGAAGAAGATGGTTTAGAAATGCGCTACAAAACGGGACTGGTCACTCACTAGCAATGTACATAGTAACAACCGCTGCTTAAGAAGAAAGCAATCCAAAAGACGACGTCATGAAAATGACCTGGAACTAACTTCAGTGTAAAAAGTGATTGGCTAATTGTCTGTGCTGTGGCTTTTCGGACAATATTCAGCAAATGCATTTTATTTTTTTAAACCTTAAACATATTGAAACTGAAACCGTCACAAACAGGCCAGAGTTGTGCTCCTGGGTAAATATATCTATCGCTCTCTTTAATTTCACCAGCTGGACAGTCAGCTATTTACTGTGGGGCCTGCAGGGAGGGGTTGAGAAGTTGAAAGCCGCAGGTACTAGCAGCAGCAGAAATAGCCAGGCTGTAGAGGCTGCGGAGGTCAGGGCCATTAGAAGCCAAACGGAGCGTAGGTTGTGGTGGGCTAGCTAGCTGTATGAGGAGAGAGGAGAGCAGGGAGGAGACAGATGCAGGGAGGAGTGCAGGGAGGAGACAGATGGGGTCACTATGATCCTAGCAGGGTCTGATGTTCACTAGATGTGTGCCGTGACGTCCTGCAAAATAATACACTGCTCAAAAAAATAAAGGGAACACTTAAACAACACAATGTAACTCCAAGTCAATCACACTTCTGTGAAATCAAACTGTCCACTTAGGAAGCAACACTGATTGACAATAAATTTCACATGCTGTTGTGCAAATGGAATAGACAAAAGGTGGAAATTATAG